>NC_068305.1:2923850-3256095 GCF_025860055.1 Xyrauchen texanus
ACACATTCAATCAAGAAAAAACAAACTTGAATGTACAACTATAGCCCAAATAGAAAACGTTTATTATTGCTAAGGGTTCAAAATGTAAGCAAAGCGAATGAAAACAGAAATGCAGAATGACAGGTCCTGAATCAGATGCAAGCAATGACTTCCAAACAGCAAGTGCAGGAGAGGCTGACCAAAAAGGATGGGAACAAGTCCAATGCTGAAATTGCTGGAAAAGAAAAATGAAAAAGATACAGGTAAGACATGCATCCTCATGTAAACTTCGGCAATTTCACATTCTACACCCATCATTTCAATTAACAAACTGTTGGTCAGGCTGCAAAGTAAGGTATTTTTTGTCCCAAAATAAAAATTATAATATGAATAACAGTTTCATGCATAATGGATGGGTGGAAATACATGATTCTCATTTAAAAAAAAAAATCTGAATAATCTGAGAGCCCAAATATATATATATATATATATATATATATATATAAAAAAACAGGAATACAAGCTTGATAAAAAATAAATAAATGTGACTGTTCATTTGAAACATTTTGTAAAAGGTATAAACTACAAAAAGAATATTGTCACTACAGACAAAAATTGTTCTGCGTACTTCAAAAAATATTTCAACACTTTTCTGTGATGTCAAACACGAAAAATACTGCTCTAAAAGTATCCTTAAAGAACAGTTGACCAAATAATGAATTACTGCTCATTGCAGGTGAAAAAGACGTACAGTAAAATTTATTAAAAATGCATTAAAGTATATTTGTATTGTACTAAAAACATACTCAAGTACATTTTAATAGTACGTCTTTTTCACCTGGCCACATTGGTCTGACCTGCATTGTGTGAATACAAATAATTTCAGAATAGTATCTCAGATCTGTATAGGTCCAAAGTGAACAGATTTTACAATGGAACAATCTATATTTATGTATGATTTAGCACCATATCAGCAGCAATGGGTGTATATATATACCCATTATACTGGGACGGGCTGGGACGATACGCCTATCTCCCTATTTGATACTATTACGATGCCGATACAATATGTATTGCGTTTTTTTTTTTTTAAGAATTGCGATTCTCCAAGACTGTATAAGATAAGTAACATTTACAAAAACAATTCATCACAACTTTCTGACTTATTTCAGAAGCATCATACAGTACTACATTCTCTTGAATAAATAATTCAATAACAAAAACATTTTTCTCTTGTACCACAATCCTCCATTATTATTACAATAGTCATCTGTGCGTTTACAAAAAGGTTGAGTCTGGAATAAAAAGCAACAAACTTCCCTTTAATAGGGAAAGAAGAAGAAGAAAAAAAAAGAAAAAAAAAACACTAGCACTGATGAATTGTCACAATTAAAATTCAGCCAAACCAAAAGCTATGTCCTGACCTATAGCTTTGACTAAGAGAGGGGATAAAATACATTTGAATACACAAATTTGAATGCACCTCGCGAGAGATACTTATAACTGACATAACGGAATTAATGTTTGTTGGTGAAAGACAGTGGATAGACGCTCGCTCCTATTGATTTTCGTATTTTTTTCATAAATTGCGTGTATTTTGTAGTTAATTGTTAGATAAGTTAGTTGATTCGTTAAGATTTCATCATAGGTTAAGTTATAGTTATCATATATAGTGTTTATATTAGTTATAGTGTACAGTTTGATAATTAGGTAGTTTTCGTAGCTTAATTGATGTTAGTTAAGTTGTGTGTATATATATGCTGTTCATACGTGTTTGTGAATAGGATTAGTTAGTTTATACAAGGTTTATAGCTATAAGTTATTATTTGTTTGATTTTTCATATCGTATTCGCGTTCATATCATAGGTAACGTTACATTAGTTATCATATTTTAGTGGATTTTAGCTTTCATAGTACGTCGCAGGTCCATTACACCACTTTCTTCGCGAAACCAGTGGACAAAGTTACATTTGAGGTAAGTAACTTACGTGTATTAATATATTAACCGTACATACATATAAGATACGCTGCGTGAAGTGCGCGAGATACAGTTACAGCTAGCACGAGCGACGTGCACAAGATCATGCATCCTTAGCTAGAGACGAATAACTTTAATCTGTCAAAAGATTAACGTTATTGTATAGAAGAAAAACAAAGTTACTGTAGTCACGATTAAACACATTTTAACGTTCAAATTAGGCAAAAAATTTTACCCGCAGTCTTCCAGCGACTCGTCTGCCTGCCGTGACGTGTGCATATCATAGGCGGATATGGCCCTACAACTTCCTGTTCATCACATGGGTTTACTGGCGGGCAGCACACTAAATGCATGCCGCCACCTATTGTACTGGAGCTTAATTAAAATTAGAGTTATTTCCATCTTGTAAACTGTTTTACAGTCTATGGTGCAAACACACTGAAAAGTAATGATTCAAGTGGACCTTAAAAACAATAACCACTGCAAGTAGCTTTTGGGCCAGATCAGAATAATAATTCACCTCCCGTGTTTGTAGAAAGACGTGGATTCATGAACTTATTCCTAAGGTCACAGCTGTAGACTGTGCAGACCATTGATTTAGTCTGAATTTATGTATAAATAATGCATATCTTTTTGGAATTATCTTTAAATCTGTATAGCTTACATTATACATTAAAATTAATTACATTTAAATGTATAGTTAAATATAACTTTTAAACATTGAAAAATCAAACTATGAACAATTTACAAATTGTTTACCTGAGAACAAAACCATGTGTTATGACTAAGTTTTTTATGCCATAAGTCACAAAAAATAACAATTAAATTTGATATAAACAATATTAAGTATTATGATGTTAAAAACAGCCAACAGTGTGGCTACATCTTTTAATTTATCTTGTTTGAAATAGTTATGTATATATATATATATATATATATATATATATATGTGTGTGTGTGTGTGTGTGTGTGTGTGTGTGTGTGTGTGTGTGTGTGTATTTATTTAATTGTTTATTTCTGTTTTCTCAGCCTTTGTACTTCTGGCCAGTATGTCCTCCAAAAAGGTAAGTTCAGTACCAATCAAGTTATATGGCTGATAGTTTAAGGGAAAAACAGATTAAATCTGGAAATGTACTGATAAACGTAATTTATTGAATTATTGGCAGAGACACCAGTACAGTAGATGGATGACATCAATAGAGCGTAAGAGGCAGTACAATAAAATCTGGGCTAGAGTGTCAAGGGCACAAAAGGCAGCAGCCAACAAGGAAACGATCAGTGCAATTGAGACGGCCAGCACTGCTGATAGTGACAGTCACAACCAGCTCTTTGATGAGGAAAATTTTAGCATGTTTATAGATCCAGCCCTGTCAAGTTCTGATAGCGAACAAGATACAACTACTCTCAAGGAAGAACTTTCAAAATGGGCACGCAAGTTTCAAGTTAAACATAATGCTGTGGATGCTCTCTTAAACGTCCTCAAAATACATGGGCATGCAGAACTCCCCTATACTGCAAGGACACTCTTTGCAAATGAGAAGCATTATGAACTTACTACCAAAGATGCTGTTGAGAGTGTACAGTTCAATGTGGCAGAGCAGATATCCTGCAGCTGTGACAGACCATCTGCAGTCACTGGACCTCTCCTTAAATGTTGATGGGCTACCATTATTTAAAAGCTCAAACTTGTCCCTCTGGCCAGTTCTTTGTTCCATTAATTTGTCACCAGCATGTATTTTCCCCCTCTGCCTCACCACTGCTGCATCCAAACCTAAAACACAAGACTTTATTAGTGACACAGTTCAGGAATTGGCAGAACTAATGCAGAATGGTCTGACCTGGGAAGGCAAACATTTAAACATCCAACTGAGATCGCTACCTGCGATGCTCCTGCCAAAGCCATGGTCAAGTGTGTCAAGCAGTACTCGGGCTACTATGGGTGCGACAGATGCACCCAGAAGGGATCCTGGGATGGTCGGATGACGTATCCAGATGTTGACAATCTGACCTTGAGGACAGACCAATCATTCAGGGAGTGTTGGCAACCAGAACACCATCACGAGGAGAAGATTTCGCCTTTCTCTGTCCTCCCAATCGACATGATCAAATCATTCCCCATCGATTACATGCACCAGAGCTGCCTTGGGGTCATGAAAAAGTTGCTGCTATTGTGGACAAGAGGTAGATCCGAGTACCGCATGTCATCAGGGGACGTGGCCCGTGTAAGCAATAGGCTGGTGACACTGAAGAAAACAATTCCTGACTGCCCCAGAAACAAGTGACTGCCCCAGAAAGCCAAGGGGGTTGCAAGAAATTGAGCGTTGGAAAGCAACCGAATTCAGACAGTTTGCATTATACACAGGGAAGATAGTTCTGAAGGGAGCACTACAAGGACAACTGTACGAACACTTCTTGTGTTTTAGCACTGCTCTGTGCATCTTAGTGAGTCCAGAACTTACAAAGGCACAAGGGCCTTATGCCAGCCAACTACTGCAATACTTTGTGGAGAAAGGACGGGAGATATATGGAGAGACATTTTTAGTGTACAACGTCCATTCATTGCTGCACCTTTCAGAAGATGCTCAAAACTTTGGCTGCCTTGACAACTGCAGTGCGTTTAAATTTGAAAACTATCTACATCAGATGAAGAACATGGTCTGCTCTGGAAAAAATGTCTTAACTCAAGTAGCAAATCGTCTGGAGGAAACATCAAAGCTGAAGCAAGAAAACAAGGAAAAAGTGGTGTCATTGAAAAGCCCAAACGATGTGTTTGTTTTAAGCCCTGAAGAATGTTGTGAGGTGGTGTCAGAAGGGGTGGACAACACAATGTTATGCAGAGTGTTCACCAATTTACAGCCATATCTGATGACACCATGCGATTCCCGTCTTTATGGAGCGTATGTAGCTAGCATTAGGCACTCACAAATGCGTTGCCTTGACAGAAAGGCACTTGAGAGGAGGGCATTCATGTTGGAAGATCGTGGAATCAAAATTGTCGTGTCTATCCTTCATACTCTGTAGACTGTTGAAAGATGTACATAGTTATATATTAGTTTCATTTAAAGACACAGAGCATTACAACCAAATCATCAAATATGTCACAAGACTCAAGCCTTTCTGTAGAAGAACATTTTAACTACAAAAATGAAATGAGAATGTCTAGAACTTAAGAAAACAAGGAGGATCAAAATGGAACAAATGGATCTGATACAAAACAGCCATTATCATAATTTATTCATGAGGTTAGAGCATGTCCTATGGATCAATTCATAACTAATTATAAAAATTTCAACAAATTATATTTTAACTTTTCTGTTTAATACAGGATTATTTATGCTTATGTTGTGCTTCATTTTATTGAGCACAATGAAGTTGAGGTGGCTCCATCCAGCTGGTTGGAGTTAAATAATGAGGTAAGACGAAGTCCATATATATAAACATAAATGTTAAATGTTAAACAGGTTTATTGTAAATGTGCAAATGAAAACAAATACATCTATGTCTGAAAGGTATTGTATTGCTACTGGCCTCACGTGAACGCTGGTATTATGGTAAAAAAATGTGCGATCCCAGACAAGAAGCTATGGTCAAAACATCAAGTCAGAATATTTTCTGACACAGGTAAAGTATGCAAAATAATACCTTACAAACTTTTTAATCAAGACAAAAAAATAGCAAATATTTCTATAATAAGTTATGCTGCTTTGTGAGCAGATAATTATGATCTCGCAAGATTTCGGGCAAGAAAGGCCCAAGAAACGTCGCATGTTGAGGACTCTGATGAGAATAGGGGGAGAAAAGTCATTCCCCCTAGACGATTTAGAGGTATTTAGATATGGTATAATACATAGGTTAAAGATCTTCCCTAATTTATTATGAAAGGTAATTTTTAAAATTTGTTTTTTGCAGAGGAAGAAGTCTTGCCCAGCCAGCCCAGATGGGCAAAACAGGCTCAAAGCTGTAAGCATATAAACTATAACTGAAATGAGAATGATTATGAAAAGCCAAAATTTGTGTTCTCTATTAATATTTAATTAAATTTTGTTTTGCAGTTCATGAGAATGGTGGGTCGTCTCAAGGTGAATTCATTGTGGTGTGCTCATACCAAAAAAAAAAAGGGTTTTAAATATCAGTGAGGATTTTTAAAAGGAGAATTTATTTAACTATATAACCTAATTCTTTATTTTCATTATTCCATTTGGCCTGGAAGATGACATTACCAGCTCACAAGCAAAGAAAAAGAAAACAAAATCAAAAAAACAGATCAACATTAGCAGAAACTACACTTGAGTGTAAGTAGAAAATTAATGTCACTTAAAATATATATATGAAGAGATGTTAATATTGCCTAGATGATTGCTGTCACTGTTTTTTTTTTTTTCAGCTGTTGAGACTGATGAAGGTAAGACCACTGTTATTTAGTTTGTATAGGTTTAAACAATGTTATGTCTTTTTCACTCAGTTCTTTTTTTTTATTTTTACCTTAGATGAGGAGCTGCAGCCAAAAAGAAAAAAACAAAAACAATCTCATTTGATGTTGCCCAATGCTCCTTCCTGTGAGTACATTTTGAGTTTTAATTTTTCAGTAACTGAGTAATTATAGAAAGAAGTTTAAGGTTGGGACTTTTTTAAAACTAAATTAAATAAAACAGCAACACAACTCTTTACAACATTCATAATAATAAATGCTTCTTGAGCAGCAAATCAGCATATTAATGATTTCTGAAGGATCATGAAGACTATACTAATTCAGCTTTGCCATCACATAAATGTATTTAGTAATTAAACTGCATTTAGTAATTTACATTTACAGTACAAAAAATGTAGTAATAATTCACATTATAACGGTTTCGATTTTCACATTGATCAAATAAATGAAGCCTAGGTGAGCAGGATAACAGAAAACTTCTGCATTGTAACATTGAAACTTTTTGATTGATGTGGTTACAGTTCAATCTGCTTCAACACTCCAATCACAGTCCAGTTCTACAAGCCAGCAGATTCAAGGTACGAAGAAAGACTTTATACACATATATACAGATGACCTGGATAGATATGTACAAGCATTGTGATTCTAACAGTCATACTTTCTTTAATATGAATCAGCTCTGTTTAATCTGTCTTTTTGACATTTGCTATAATATATATATATATATATATATAATATTTTGAAGGGCATAGTCCTTTTTTTGTTGCATTGATTACAATAGTGTTATTTGAAGCATTTATTAAATAAATGTTAAAATTGATAGATTTTAATTATACTGTAATGCTGAATGGCTATAATTACTAAAATTGAGAAAAAAAATCAGAGAGAGAGAGAGACAATGTTTTCACAATGTTTTCACAGATATCTCTCAGCTATTTGATGGCTTGGAGAGGAGAATACTGCTGAAACTTGACCAAATCCATGCCGATATTAAAACAGCTATTGGACTGCAGTCTGTGAACCAGCAAAGCACCTCTGCCTTGGACCTATTCGAGGTGCTAGAGGAGCCTTGCAAGTCAGTGGAGGAATTGGAAGAGCTGTGCGAAAAGCTGAAAGCTGTTGAGTTTCGCAAGAAGATTGTATGTGCTGAAACAAATGCTGTTATGTTATGCTGCAATTTCTTGGCACTGTTCTTTGATAACTGATTGTTGTTGTTTGTACGTAGATTCGATATCTTTGTCTTCAGAGTGCAGGCAGTTTGGGGGATGGCATTAGAAGAATGCTAAAAAAAATCGGAGAGAATTCCCTTTGGGCTGAATACAGCTACAAAGGGAGAAAAGGAACACGGGCATTTCAGCAACTGCTGATCAATGATGCGATCATACGTAAGTTCAAAACATTACTCAAGAAATCCTGTCTCCAAGATTGCAAAAAGCGCAAGTTGAATGTGATAGATTCATTCTCTTTGATTGAAATATTCATTCAAACTTAGCATATAAATATATAAGTGGAAAATGATCTGTTATGAGAACATGATGGATTTTTAGTACTATCGAGAATAATACTTTCTACATGTGTCTGTGATCTAGTTATACTTACTGTGAACTATAACTTGAAGGTGCCTGCACTAAGGTGTATCTACACCACAAGACCCAGAGTGTGGAAGACATGATAGCCGTGACCCTTAAGCATGCTCCACATCGTGAGAAAGCAAAGAAAAATGTTCAGGTAAGAGGATTTTGTCCAAAAACTCACAATATAAGTAGGCTTACTTTTAAAAGAGTATTAACACTGGAGAGCACGTAGATGTGAATTTGAGAACTTGAACAATAAATATTCATACTTGTACGTGAACATTTACACTCACAGCTCCAATGTGAAAACCTGTCAAATTAAAATCTGAAGTTGAATGTTGAAATTTGCACTCGCAGACAAAAGACAAAAAAAAAACTATATTCTGAATTTGAAGCTGCAGACAAGTAGTCACAAATGTGAAAAATGCCATTCACAGAAATACAATGACAGTCACAAACTTGTAATATATATATTTGCCTTTAATCGCAGTACAACCTCAATTAGGCACTTCTCAAATCTGTCACTACAATTTCAAATTTCGCCCCTTGAATTTTGCACAAGTTGCAAAACTAACTTGTGCACTTGCAACTCAGTGGCGTTGAGAGAGAAAGGGAGACGCTCTGAGATGCTAACATGGCTTAATGCATTAGACTGATATATAAAGAAATAAATGATATTATCAAACTCAGTAAACACCATACTAATAATGCATTCTACAGAAAAGCAGATGAGCACAGAATATGACGAAAGAAAGCAAATTTGTGTTCAGCAAAAAAGAAAAGTTCAACTTTGGAGCGACTAACGGAAGCGACAGCCAATAGGCGGATCTTTTGTGACGTCATTGTTTATGTTTGTCGCGTTGCATCATGGGAATCGTGTGGCAGGAAACACCGCTAGATACCTGTAATTTGATTGTTTTGTTCTAACCTCTGCTTTTAGCACGATCACTGCTTTCTGTTTGGCAGAAAAGATCGGCCCAACTTTTCGAGAAACAAAATAATCATAGGCCTCCAGACTTTTGAAAGCCTTTAATCTTTCATGAGTTAAGGGTCCAGGGTTTTCTATTAAATAAGAATAAATGTCTCCTCAGCAGATTGGTGGCCAAGACACGGGCGAGTCGGACCAACGTTTTTTGTCATCCCAGATCTCATATGGGCTTTGAATAACTTCGATTTTGTCACCAATACAAATTTTGAGCTTCTCTCCAAACCTCCTCCGGTCTTCAGATGTTAAAGTGCTTATATATTGTGGATTTCGCCCGCTAACTCTCTTGAAAGTGCTCGTCGCGTCTTTACAGCCCGCCATACCGTTTGTTTTTTTGCCACACAACCACTCGCGCATGCGTACAAAGATGTCAACAAAGATCCTCCTATAGGAGAGACGACGGGAGAGCTCACGTGATCCTTCTCGCTCTCTCTCTCTCAGCTTCTGCAGTAACGGAAAGATGGATGAAAGGCTAATTCTTGCTGTTAGAAATTTTCCAGTGCTCTATGATATGTCTCTTCCCACGTACAAGGACATTTTTAAGAAAAATACTGCATGGAAAGGTGTATCTGAGATCGCGGGGATTTTGTGGACCCAGACAGACCGGCATTTGCATTTTCGCCGCAGATAAACAGCCGCTCTGGCAAACAGCACGACTTGTTTATCATTCATCTTTGATATAAAGCATTTTATGTACTGATTCCATTTATATTTAGTCTTTTCCCTCCAAAATGTTTGTTTTTAGTGGCAAGAAAAGAGATTCGCTGTCAACAGCAATGGAATGACATCCGTGAATGTCATTTATAAACGTTACTAGGCAACCAGTAGTGGGAACACCCACTAGCGAATTCACCGCCAGCCACTGGCGACCTGCAGCGATAAAGTCGCTGGCAGTGTGTACGCACCTTTAGAGATACATTCGTGGAGAAATAAAAACAAATGAGTGACACAGCACACAAAACTCACAGAAGAAATGCACTGAGGTAAAAATTCAAACGTTAGTTGTGTTATGTTAAACAATCATATGTTATAAATAAAACAACAAAGGGAGCTTTTTTGCTAAATATTAATATCACGATTGAAAATGTTACATTGAATTTATAGTTCATTAATCAAGTAGCGTAGTTAATATGTATTATTATGCTATTTACATTTTAGACACGAACAATATCAACTGTTTTTGTTCTATTTCGCCGACGAAAATAGTTACAACAGCAGCGCAGTTACTGAACGATTCAGCGTTTTGAAGGAATCTTTTGTATGAATGACTCAATTATGACTCACTAATTAAGACGGTCACTTGCCGCCACCTATTGGCGGTTTAGTTTCATGTTCAAGCATTGCATTTTTTTATTTGTATATTCAAACATTTATTTAAAACATCAATCTCATAACATTATTTATTGCAGTTGTAATTTTGCAGTGCGAATTATTTAATGTAATGGGTAACAGCCCTCTTATTATTATAACTGAATTTATTGATCAAATGTAACAATTTGACATGAAAGATGATACATACATTTAATAACGTAAAGTTGTCTTAATAAAAATAAATAACACACTGGGGTAAATATCACAAATATGAAGATTTAAGCGTGTCAAATCTGAAAATATTGCTTCAGAATAAATATATTTACACCACCAAATCCCCCACTCCCGTACATGGTACAGTACAGTAGGCTGCAGTACATACAATTATTTATTTTTATTGGTAGCCTACAATCCGTGCCGTGAGATGTTTTAAAAGGTGGTGGGGACAATATCAACCCTGGCAAAAGTTTATTTTACTAAAAACATACTCAAGTACATTTTTAATACATTTAGTATATGTCTACGTCTTTTTCACCTGCATGGGTGCTCCAAAAGTGTTTGAGCAAGATGATTCGGTGAATTGCCATGTGTCTAATCAAATATAATGTTTGCATATTTAAGCATGTCTTGCTACTTGACAAATATAGACCTGTTGTCATTTTTAATATGATATATGAAAAAATAAGTTAAAATTGTATGATCTTTAAGCATTTTTGAAGATGACTTATTTTCCAAACTAAATTATTGAGTGTGTATAGCCTATCATAGCCTAAAAAAGCGCGTAGGCTTTATACTAAAAAAAGGTGTGTATCGGCAAGTAAAAGGTCATTTATGTGTATAAAGAGCACGCAGAATGAATGCATGAATTTGTACTCAGTACCAGGAGACTTCCCGAATTCATACATCTCTATGATGTTGTGCTTGTGTCGTGTGTGTATGCAAACAGACAGTGGGTACGATGCGGTAACACTTTATTTTACAGTGTCCTTGTTACATGTAGCCTACTTACAATAGCATAATTATGCATAATTACATGCAACTAACCCTCAACCAAACCCTAATCCTACCCTAACTCTATAGTAAGTAGCCTACATGTATAATATTACTTAAATATATAATTACACTGTCAATGACACCGTAAAACAAAGTATAACCGCACAATGTGTCTTGAATAAAATCACTTCTAGCCTAGGGCACAATGATCCTCTGTAGCCCATTTAAAAATATTAAAATTATAGAAAACTAGCTGTATTTAAGATAAAACCTAAAGGTTTAAATTTTGTTACTTTGTTTTAGGTTCCAAGCTTACGGATGGAATCAGATGTGGAGGAGTAACGCGTTTCAACATGGAAACTTGGCAACTGGACACGCAAACACACACACACGCTTTTTTTTGTTTATGAAAATAAAAGTATTTTTTTGTCCTGATATTCGGAATTTGTGTGTTTTTCCTTGTTGTGTGTTTGTTCCTTGGTTGTTCAATTTTGTGTTATCAGACTAATGCTACACTATAAAAGGGTGTTAAGATGTTAAAAGGACGTCTAGTGAACGTTCCGTAAACGTCCCGAGAACGTCCCGCTAACGTCCCCCGCAACGTCCTGCGAACGTTTAAAGAACCCTACACGAAGACGTTCTGGGGACGTTTTTTTGTTAGCTGGGTATGCACTAAAATGGAAGGTGTTCACTGATCGGTGTCTTAGCATAGCAAGGATAGCAAGGACCCAGTAACCTACATGAAATTCTAATATTTCTTCAAGAGTGATTAGACGCAGGACTCCTCATGGCCCCCTGCAAGTGTATGTGGCAACTATATCTGCGTATCACGCACATGAAACCAGCACCTTTATAGAAAAGCATGATTTAATCATAAAGTTCCTTAAAGGAGCAAGACTATTAAACCCACCTCGGCCAGCTACAGTCCCGACTTGGGACTTAACTTTAGTCCTAAAAGCTCTCACTGGGCCCGCCCTTCTAGCCTTTGGCCTCTTGATTTGGGCATGCTCTCCATTAAGACCGCACTACTGCTGGCTCTGGCCTCAGTCAAACGAGTAGGTGACATGCATGCACTATCAGTCGATGGAGTTTGGCCCCGGACTTTCAAGAGCCACTGTCAAACCCAGGAAAGGCTATGTACCCAAGGTCCTGACCACACCCTTCAAAGCGCAGTTAGTTCATCTTCAGGCCTTCTTCCCCCCTTCATTTAATTCAGATGAGGAACAATCATTGCATTTGTTATGCCCTGTGCGGGCGCTACAAGCACACGTTGAGCATACTTGCCAGTTCAGACTGCCTGATCAGCTCTTTATATTCTATGGAGGATGCACAAAAGGAATGTCCGTCTCCAAGCAATTACTTTCTCACTGGATTGTCGATGCAATTACACTGGCTTATGAGTCACAGGGTCAGACTTGCCCAGTTGATGTTAAAGCACACTCAAGTAGAGGCATGGCCTCCTCATGGGCATAGACGAATGGTGTGTCCTTACAAGACATGTGTTTTGCAGCAGGATTGGTCCTCTCAAAACACATTCGCAAGGTTTTTCAACCTAGATGTAACGTCTCTTTCTTTACAAGTCCTCAGCAATTGCTGTTCATTGGCCGTGTGTGTATGTATGTGTGTGTGTGTGTGTGTGTGTGTATATATATATATATACACACATACACACACTTTATGCCCTTCCCTTTAAATACGGGGTCCCTATCATTTACACAACCGCCTGCATTCAGGCAGTTATAATTACCATAATGTCACAAGCACTTCATTATAAATAAACTCCCCTTCTGACTGTGTTCATAAGGAGTTAATTCATACTATACGACTGTACAGTAGTTCATATATTCATTATGAGTGCTCGCCTCCTGTGTGCGTGCTTTTTGCTTAAATCTGGTTTTATCACAGAGCTTGATGTGGTGTTTGAGGTTTGCCCAAAATCAAGATTATTTTGTGCAAACTCGTCAGGCATATTGTTCACTTTATTGGTGATTCTGTCTTTCCATTCTTGTGACATTGATGAATCAGCAAAGTCAAAACAAATAGCAGACCTTAAGCCAGGCTGATTAGAAGTTATATATTTCACATCACAATCCGGAGGGATGATGCTTTTAAAAGCATGTAATTCAGCCATGATAGAATGGGGTTGAAGTATCACATCATGATTCGATTCATGTTGTAGCTGAGCTGACCACTGCTGCAGTTGTGTGAATGGAACATGAACCACACAGAACATGATCCACCATAAACATCATCTATGAGTAAAGAAGTGAAGAAATGCTGCCAACTAGCATCTGAAGGCTGTAAAAGTTTAAAACATGTATACACAATTTCAACAAAGGTTTCTCACTAAAGTTTTAAAATCAATCAGACAAACAGTATACAAATACACGTACAAAGAGGAGTGTTACTAAAACAAGTCTGAGAAATGTATTTAAAATTCCGGGTTGTAGGGGATGATTGTTTGGCGTGTGGGCTTCACAGTGCTGTTTTCACGTGTTTCCATCAGTGAGCAAAGCCAGACTCGAACCATGACGCATTCAGACAGAATTGTCAGAGTAAATAATACTAACATTGGACTTTTATCATCTTTACTCAGTGTTCGCTCATCATGAACGCTTTGTTTCATCTGTTGTTTGGCAGTGTAATTAATAGTTGAAAATGAAGCCCGTTTTCTGTCTCTGCAGAAAACTAGAATAATATCATGGATGATTTTCAATATTTCAGCAGTTTCACGCGGTTCCAGTAGGATTGTGGAACAGTGAAGCGATCAAATGGTAGTACTTGAAGCTAATGCCATAATACTAACTGAAGACTAAATAGAAGTGTCATGGCACATGTCTAAAAATGATGGCACAATTTTTTATTATATTAGTAGGATGGTTTTGTGCTCTCAATCAGTTTTCAAATGGTTTATTTAAGAAAAACTAAAGCAGATAGTTCAAACTGATCGAAAACCTCAAGAATGCCATGATTATCAGAGGAAACACAAGCGAGAAGGTCACTCAAGCTCTTTAAGATGTGGTGAGTGAGTGAGGAACAGTCTCAGTCTGTCTGAACCTGTTTAAATGTTTATGATGTGTGAATGAAATATGAGCTGATGTGCTGCACATTTTCAAGATTTTAATCTCGTGATCATCACCGACATAGGGAGCTGATTGAGACACACCCAATGTTGTGAATCAGTATATCGTGAACACTAATTAGGGCACTGGCAAGGGTGTTCATCCACTGAACATTTATGACTCAATCACCTGCGACACGATAACGAGCTTGCGTATTCAAGCGCAGCTGTTATTAATCAGCACCATCGCTGTATAAATTACAGATATATTGCCTCATCCTGATTTCTTCTATTTTTGTTGATTTTTGATTTTATTGATCTTCAAATGAGATGTAACATAAAACAAAGGCAACCTGAGTAAACACAAAATACAGTTTTCAAAAAAAAAAAAAAAAAAATAAATATATATATATATATATATATATATATATATATATATATATATATATATATATATATATATATATCTCACAAAAGTGAGTACACCCTTCACATTTTTGTAAATATTTTATTATATCTTTTCATGTGACAACACTGAAGAAATGACACTTTGCTACAATGTAAAGTAGTGAGTGTACAGCTTGTATAACAGTGTAAATTTGCTGTCCCCTCAAAATAACTCAACACACAGCCATTAATGTCTAAACCGCTGGCAACAAAAGTGAGTACACCCCTGAGTGAAAATGTCCAAATTTGGCCCAAAGTGTCAATATTTTGTGTGGCCACCATTATTTTCCAGCCCTGCTTTAACCCTCTTGGGCATGGAGTTCACCAGAGCTTCACAGGTTGCCACTGGAGTCCTCTTCCACTCCTCCATGATGACATCATGGAGCTGGTGGATGTTAGAGACCTTGTGCTCTTCCACCTTCCGTTTGAGGATGCCCCACAGATGCTCAATAGGGTTTAGGTCAGGAGACATGCTTGGCCAGTCCATCACCTTCACCCTCAGCTTCTTTAGCAAGGCAGTGGTCGCGTTGGAGGTGTGATTGGGGTCGTTATCATGCTGTAATACTGCCCTGTGGCCCAGTCTCCGAAGGGAGGGGATCATGCTCTGCTTCAGTATGTCACAGTACATGTTGGCATTCATGGTTCCCTCAATGAACTGTAGCTCCCCAGTGCCGGCAGCACTCATGCAGCCCCAGACCATGACACTCCCACCACCATGCTTGACTGTAGGCAAGACACACTTGTCTTTGTACTCCTCACCTGGTTTCTGCCACACACGCTTGACACCATCTGACCCAAATACGTTTATCTTGGTCTCATCAGACCACAGGACATGGTTCCAGTAATCCATGTCCTTAGTCTGCTTGTCTTCAGCAAACTTTTTGCGGGCTTTCTTGTGCATCATCTTTAGAAGAGGCTTCCTTCTGGGACGACAGACATGCAGACCAATTTGATGCAGTGTGTGGCGTATAGTCTGAGCACTGACAGGCTGACCCCCCACCCCTTCAACCTCTGCAGCAATGCTATTAGCAATCATATGTCTATTTCCCAAAGACAACCTCTGGATATGACGCTGAGCACGTGCACTCAACTTTGGTCGACCATGGCGAGGCCTGTTCTGAGTGGAACCTGTCCTGTTAAACCGCTGAAAGGTCTTGGCCACCGTGCTGCAGCTCAGTGTCAGGGTCTTGGCAATCTTCTTATAGCCTAGGCCATCTTTATGTAGTGCAACAATTATTTTTTTCAGATCCTCAGAGAGTTCTTTGCCATGAGGTGCCATGTCGAACTTCCAGTGACCAGTATGTGAGTGTGAGAGCGATGACACCAAATTTAACACACCTGCTCCCCATTCACACCTGAGACCTTGTAACACTAATGAGTCACATGACACCGGGGAGGGAAAATGGCTAATTGGGCCCAATTTGGACATTTTCACTTAGGGGTGTACTCACTTTTGTTGCCAGCGGTTTAGACATTAATGGCTGTGTGTTGAGTTATTTTGAGGGGACAGCAAATGTACACTCTTATACAAGCTGTACACTCACTACTTTACATTGTAGCAAAGTGTCATTTCTTCAGTGTTGTCACATGAAAAGATATAATCAAATATTTACAAAAATGTGCAGGGTGTACTCAGCTTTGTGAGAAACTGAATATTTTATATATACCATTTTTTTATTGTATACTGTGTATTCTATATTGTGTTTATTGTAGACTGTACATTCTATATTATTATTTGTATATTGTGTTGTGTAATTATGTGTATATTAGATACAGCGGGTGAAATAAGTATTGAACACGTAAAAAAAATAAATCAGTAAATATATTTCCAAAGGTGCTATTGGCATGACATTTTCACCAGATGTTGGTAACAACCCAAGTAATCCATACATGCAAAGAAACCAGAACAAATGAGCTCAGCAAATTAAGTTATGTGTAATAATGTGAAATGACATTTAAAAAAGTATTTAACATGCTTACTGATATTTATTTAATACTTGGTTAATGACAGATTCAAGATGACTCCTGTATGGAGAAACTAGTCGCATGCATTGCTCTGGTTTGATTTTGGCCCATTCTTCCACACAAACAGTTTTCAAATCTTGAAGGTTCCGTGGGCCTCTTCTATGAATCTTGATCTTCAGTTCTTTCCATAGATTTTCAATGGGATTTAAGTCAGGTGATTGGCTGGGCCATTCTAGCAGCTTTATTTTCTTTCTTTGAAACCAATTGAGAGTTTCCTTGGGTGTGTGTTTGGGATCATTGTCTTGCTGAAATGTCCACCCTCGTTTCATCTTCATCATCCTGGTAGATGGCAGCAGATTTTTGTCAAGAATGTCTCGGTAAATTTGCCCATTCATCCTTCCTTCAATTATGTGAAGTTTGTCAGTACCATTTGCTGAAAAGCAGCCCCACACCATGATGTTCCCACCTCCAAACTTCACTGTTGGTATGGTGTTTTTAGGGTGATGTGCAGTGCCATTTCTCCTCCAAACATGGTGTGTATTATAGCCAGAGGTGGCGGCAGCCGATTTCGCCGGGGCTTCAGCTCCGAATGGTTTGAGTGTAGCCCCGAATGTATTTTGAAAAGTTGACTGACAAATATGAAACCGGACAATAGCCTATGTAAACCCCCGAAATCATAAGTTGCCTTATTTCATTGTGTTTTGGCTTTGCACATACTGCATACAGCCTGTAAAAATAGACATAGGCATTATCTAGCCTATAGAATAAGTTCCTTTGCTGTTGGTAGCCTATGGGCGACTCCGTTTATTCCTCTCTGTTGAATATGCAGCAGGTAGGGGAGGAGCTTGCACAGTCGTTGACATCAACTAACGTTACTTAGTGGCGAGTTAACAGCATTTAGCAGGAAAGACAGCAAAAATGAAGCATATGAGGTTTCCTGGATTTTTTTTTTGGTCCTTAAAGTCTGAAGATCATCATCTGGCCTACAGTAGGCTAAACCTCACTCTCCTAACCTCAAGAGGTGGACTGGCGACTGACATTAAAGGTTGTAGCCTATAGCTTCTGTGTTAGCGCACGCGTCCAGTGCAGAGCGTACTTCTATTATTTATCAGGTGTTGTTTTCTCTAATGTTAACCAATAAGCATTAACATAAAATGTATGTGTGACTTGTTTTGTGATATTAGTTTGTAGGAAATATACACTTTGATTTGATTAAATGGTTTTGTAGAGTGTAGCAAAGATGAGCAACAGATTGAGGAGCAGCAGCAGCTGTGCCAGAATCAGGCATGGAAACTGGTAACAATTAATCAGTCACTTTACTTTAGAGAAAGTTAAAAGTGAAACATTGTTTATCTCAATAATCCTAATGAAAGGATTTTGACAGATGAACATTGATAATTATATACAGTTCGATGTCATGGTGTGTCAGTGTATTGCCATTCATGTATTGCTTTAACTTAGGATTTTATACATCATTTTGTCTATTTATGTAAAAAAATATACATTATTTATATTAAATATTTTTTACCTCACTTTACTCACTATAATATAACTCTTTTGTGATGACTTTATTGTAATGTACATGAAAATTCAAGAATCATGATAGATCTTAGGGCAATCCCACTGATCTGCTCTTCCCAATACATTTACTTCAATGTATTGGTCTACACTTTGACATATGTAGCACTTGATGAATTAGTTGTTTGAAGCTGATTTGCAATAAGTTATGTGCTGTATCTGTTCTTTTGCATCCCAGATGATTCAGGGAGGAGAGTGGATGTTGAGGATAGTACTAGAGTGGAAGATTTAGGAACTGTAGAAACGGTCCCAGCCAGAGCAAAACTCAAAGAATACCCTCTCCCCAGCTTTGGACTACAGGGAAGTGGTTGCTAGTGTGAAAATAAAATTGTCTGGGCTAAGCCCCGGATGTCCTTCAATGCTGGAAACGCCTCTGATTATAGCATCCAAACAGTTCAATTTTGCTTTCATCTGACCACACTATATTCTCCCAGTATTTCATTGGCTTTTCCAAATGTTGTGCAGCAAACTTTAAACGAGCTTCAACATGCTTTTTTTTCAGCAATGGAGTTTGCGTGGTGAGTGTGCATACAGGCCATGAAGCAAATGAGGCTTTGTGGATTTTTCCACAACAGTACCTGCTAATTGCAGGTCTTTTTGAAGCTCTCCACAAGTGGTCCTTGGCTCTTGGACAACTCTTCTAATTTTTATTTTCACTCCTCTGTCAGAAATCTTGCGAGGAGCTCCTGGTCGAGGGAAATTTATAGTGAAATGATTGTCTTTCCACTTCTGTATTATGGCCCCAACAGTGCTCACTGGAACATTCAGAAGCTTAGAAATGCACCTATAACCAATGCCATCGTTATGTTTTGCAACAATTAGGTTGCGAAGGTCTTGAGACAGCTCTTTGCTTTTACCCACCATGAGATGTGTCTTGAGTGACACCTTGGCAATGAGACCTTTTTGTAGGCCATCCGTTGGGACTGAACCAGCTGATATTTATTTGCACTTACAAGTGGCTGGATTGCTTTTTAATTACTGATAGTTTTCAGCTGTTGTCTTGGCTTTCCATGCCTTTTTACACCTCCCTTTCTTCATGTGTTCAAAACTTTTTCCCTGTGTCATTTCACATTATTACACATAACATTAATTTGCTGAGCTCATTTGTTTTGGTTTCTTTGTATGTATGGATTACTTGGGTTGTTACCAACATCTGGTGATAATTTCATGTCAATAGCACCTTTGGAAATATATTTACTGAAAAACAGACACTAATGCACAAATGTGAATATGTTGTATGTGTCTAAAGCATATAAAGAGAAAAAATGGTGAGTCTTAATCAACTATCCAGCAACCATGATTCATCTTATAACAATTTAAAATCTAATATGCAAGCACAATAAACAATAGTAAAAAAATATTTTTTGCATGTTTTAATAAAAAATATTTTTTGATAAAACTAGTCATAAGCATATTTCCAGTACATTTGATTTGTTATTAAAGAAACATACATTTCACCTATGGCTCATTCAAGTCCTTGGTTCACGCATACTCATAGTATCAGCAGCTCCTTGGTAATCCTCCTGGACAGTTATTTCTGAGAGTCGGACATGACCGAAAATGCTGACTTTTGATTATGCCGGAAGTCTTGATTCATTCATTTCTAACATGTTCTTTGGTTCAATAACCGGTCTAGTAACTCGTAAGACCCGCCTGCCTGTATGAGTCCAACTCATTCATTTCAAACTCTGTCTCAGCCTAAAGTAGTCTTCTGCATTTAGAGTCATTTTTAGTATATTGTTGCTGATACATAAGTTAGTGAAATTCAGACTTCTTGAAAATGTCCATCACATACAAACACAACTAGAAAACTAATATATTATTCCTAATTTGCATTAGTAACACTGAGTAACATAACTACTTAAGTCTCAAGACCATTTGCAAATATTTTTTAAAATAAAAATGTAAGACCAATCTGTATGGAAAAACAGGCCATTTGAGGACTCGACAGCTCTGGTGAGTTTATGATTTGTATTTTAAAACTTCATTGATGTTCAAAAAAAAGTCAATGCTTCGACATTTTTACGTTTACCTTCTTACAGGAATGGTTCTCCACGAAATCAGATCGTTCGTTGTTTTTGTTCGGCTCACACAACAAGATCCAATAACCTCATAATTGGTTTGTCGTTTCAAAATAAATGTGAAGATCTTTTATTGTTATTTTTTATCGTTGTAGGTTTTTTTGAAAGGATTTGTTTACCATTGTGAATTTTACAGGTCGAATTTATGATTTCCACATACTGGGCATTGAGAAGTTTGTGTCTCTAAAAAACATTAGGGTAAATCAGCCAAAAATAGTTGAACATGTGTTTTAAAAAAGGTTTTAAATCTTTCTCATGGGAATGGATGTACAGTGCATCCGGAATGTATTCACAGCACTTCACTTTTTACACATTTTATGTTACAGCCTTATTCCAAAATTCATTATATTCATTATTTTCCTCAAAATTCTACAAACAATACCCCATAATGACAATGTGAAAAAAGTTTGTTTGAAATCTTTGCAAATTTATTAAAAATTAAAAACGAAATAAAAAAAATCACATGTACATAAGTATTCACAGCCTTTGCCATGACGCTCAAAATTGAGCTCAGGTGCATCCTGTTTTCACTGATAATCCTTGAGATGTTTCTACAATTTGATTGGAGTCCACCTGTGGTAAATTCAGTTGATTGGACATGATTTGGAAAGGCACACAAATGGTCTATATAAGGTCCCGCAGTTAACAGTGCATGTCAGAGCACAAACCGAGCCATGAAGTCCAAGGAATTGACCTCCGAGACAGGATTGTTTGATTAAATCTGACATTTTCAAATCCGATCTGGGCCACTTCCATATGTGGAAATACATTGGAAACATATCTGATTTTTTCCATTTTGCCTTCAGTGTGAACAGTAGGGTCAGATTTAATGAGATTTACATATAAATGTAACTCAACATTCATCATCTGTGCACTTTATTTGCAGCATATATAAGCATGTTATTGTTTTAAAACAAAATTTTGTCAGATTTTTCTATTTATTGTATCCAGTTCTATTTTAAGGTAGGTAACAGTTGGGTAGAGTGGTTCGTTTGGACTACACGTAGTAAAATATATGCATAAAAACATACAGAGATAGAGTTATGTATTGTAAATGCACTGCTCTTGCTGAAAACAGTTTCTGTATTTCTCAAACTGGATCAAAATGTGAATGCAAGCATGTCAATGGAAATCTGGAATGGTTCTAGATACATTTTCTTACCTTACATATATATGTTATGCTGTTTTTCCTGCTGCCCTTTGCTCTTAAGTAATACACTCTTAAATGCACCATACAAAGGCAAATTGCTTTATTTAAAAATGCTTTATCCATTAATAAAGTCTTTCTCCATCACTTGCTGACATATTAGATAACACTTGCACTATGCGATATGTCATATGCACAAAGTCAGTGGACATGGCAATGAAGTTTTGGTATTTTCATGCATGCATGCACATTTTAGGTGCAAGTGGGTTTGGTGAAATTATGCATGCAAAGCACTATTGGGCTGGATCAAAAGAAATTTAATTCTGACGTTCTCTCCGGTTATTCCCCATCTGCTACCTATGTTATACATTGCATTCAGAAAGTATTCAGATGACTTTATTTTTCTCACATTTTGTTATGTTGCATCCTTATGCAATCACGTCAATCTACACTCCAGACCCAATAATGAAAAAGCCAAAAAAAAAAAAAAAAAGATTTTTAATATCTTAGCAAATGTGTTGAAACTGAAATATTACACTGACATAAGTTTTAGTTGAAGCACCTTTGGCAGTGATTACAGCCTTAAGTCTTTTTGGGTATGATGCGACAAGCTTTGCAAACCTGGATTTGGGGATATTGCCATTCTTCTCTACAGATCCTCTCAAACTCTGTCAGTTTGGATAGTGACTGGTCTTTCCAGAGATGTTCGATTGGGTTCAAATCTGGTCTCTGGCTGGGCCACTCAAGGACATTCACAGAATTGTCCCTAAGCCACTCTTGCATTGTCTTGGCTGTGTGCTTAGGGTCATTGTCCTGTTGGAAGGTGAACCTTTGGCCCAGTCTGATGTCCTCTAGCGCTCTGGACCAGGTTTTAATTAAGGATATCTCTGTATTTTACTGCATTCAGCTTTCCTTCAACCCTGACCAGTCCCCCAGTCCCTGCTACTGATGCTATCACCACCATTGGGATGGTATTGTCAAGTCAAGTCAATTTTATTTGTATAGCGCCTTTCACAACACAAATAGTTTCAAAGCAGCTTTAAAGAAGATCAGCATTAACAGATGATGAAACTGTAATGTCTATAATGTCGATGAATCATCATTGTGTAATTAGATAAAATACGATTGTTAATCGTGTTTAAAAGTAAGTAAATAATAATTGTATTAATAACCCCAGTGAGCAAGCTGAAGGCGACTGTGGCAAGGAACATAAAACTACATAAGATGTAGATTAACGGAGAAAAATAACCTTGAGAGAAACCAGACTCACTGTGGGGGCCAGTTCCCCTCTGGCTAACATCATGAATGTAATGTAAATATTACTTGTGTATAGTTCAAATCATGGTTTAAAATGATTAAACTAAGTGTTAAGGGTCAGTGTTTAAACATCGATTGTGTTTGAACTGTAAGATTAATGACCAATGTCTTTGAAGTCCATCTTGATTAATTGCAGAAGTTCACATAGGTGCAATTGTCCTTGTTAATTGGCTGATGAAGGCTTTTGTTGGCAATAGTTAGTCTATGCATTCCATTTCAAGATCGTAGTCCATCAATAGACCAAGGTGATGCAGGCAGAGATCAGAGATGTGAAACGCAGTTCAAACTGGCCGGTAAATTCGGTGAGGTTCGATGTGGTCCATCCTAAATCCAAGGTTCAGACAATGGCATATGAAGTATCCCATGTCTTATGGTTAGAGTTGGCATCAGTTCATCCTCTGAAGACCATCATAATATACTGAAGTGATGTTTGGCTGGCACCGGCTGCATTTAGTCATCATCATTCAGCGACACGTAGCAGTGGAGACCAACACGAAGCAGGAATGGTGCTGGATCCAGCCGGTTCTGGTGACCTCAGGATAGGAGTCCCGGGGTTGAGACAGGGAACCATAAAATAATATAAGCATAGATGCCATTACATTTATTGCAGAGTTATAAATCATGATCAATGTTTCTGGTTTCTGGTTCCGGCAGACCAAACTAAAGCAGCCTAATTGTGGGTTGGAGGATAAATTATGTGTATGCCTGGCTAAATAGATGAGTCTTTAGTCTAGACTTAAACTGAGAGAGTGTGTCTGCATCTCAAACAGTGTTTGGGAGACTATTCCATAGTTTAGGAGCCAAATACGAAAAGGATCTACCTCCTTTTGTGGATTTAGATATTCTAGAAACTATTAACAGGTGAGAATTTTGCGATCGTAATGAACATGATGGAGTATAGCGTGGTAGAAGGTCACTTAAGTACTGCGGAGCTAGACCATTCAAAGCTTTGTACGTAGTTAACCGAATAGAGTTAACAGAATATTGCGCAGGTGATGAGTGGTGCCTGATTTCCTTCAGACATGATGCTTGGAACGGAGACCAAACAGTTAAATCTTAATTTCATTAGACCCAACATAAGCCCAGATCGGTGGAGTGTTGCAGTGATGGTTGTCCTTCAGCAAGTTTCTCCTGTCTCCACACATGATCTCTGCAGCTCAACCGGAGTGACCACTGGGTTCTTGGTCATCTCTCTTACCAAGGCCCTTCTCCCCCGATTGCTCAGTTTGGCCAGGTGGCCAGCTCTAGGAAGAGTCCTGGTTGTTCCAAACTTCCATTTAAGAATTATGGAGGCCACTGCGCTCTTTGGAACCTTCCCCAGATCTAAGCCCCTGTCAGAATCCTGTCTCTGAGCCTCATGGCTTGGTTTTTGATCTAATATGCATTTTTAGCTGTGAGACCTTATATAGACAGGTGTATGCCTTTCCAAATCATGTCTAAACAATTGAATTTGTCACAGGTGGACTCCAATCAAAGTGTAGAAACATTTCAAAGATGATCCAGTGTAATGTGATGCACCTGAGCTAAACTTCAAGTGTCATAGCAAAGGTTTGAATTCTTATGTCAATGTGATATCAGTTTTTTCTTTTTAATACATTTCAAAGTTATCAAAAATCTGGTTTTTGCTTTGTCATTATGGGGTATGGAGTGTAGATTGATGTGAATTTTGTTTTTATTTAAAACATTTTAGCATAAGGCTGCATCATGACAAAATGTGAAGAAAATGAAGGGGTCTAAATACTCAATGCACTGTAGGCCAATCCCTGTCAAACATCAGTGATATAAACAAAGACAGCACATTCATAAGAAGTTGGTAGTGTAAATCGACTGTATGCAATGAAATGGAAGAATATAAATATTTCTATGAAAGTGACACAGACCTTTTTATAAGCATAGGAAATGTGGATTTGTATGGAGGCTCTGTTAAATTATAGAGAATATAATTATTATTAATCATTTTCATCTACTGAGACACAAATCATGGCTAGTATTAACAGTGATTTTATAGGCACTTCTACAGCTCAATTTTTATTTAGAAAAATGTAATTTATTTATTGAAACATGAAAATATTAAGCCTGAAGGGAAGGTGCCGCTCTCCTCTCTAGTAATTTGGCTCATAGTCTTAATAATGATAGTATTTGACTAACTGGGGCCCAGGTCAGGAATCAGACAAACTGGTTAATCCGAACGTCTGCTATCTGCCTTGGGACGTCACACATAAGTAATATTTACATTATATTTATGATGTTAGTCAGAGGGGAACTGTTTATATAAAAAGACAGAAAAAAATCATAACAGGCATTTTTTTGCACCCACACTTTGAATTTCAGGGGCATTTTTGTCATATTTGTTGGCATTTCTGACCATGGTAGTGAAAGTGAATGGTGACTGTAGTGAACATCTCCTTTTTTGTTCCATGTATGAAAGCCACACAGGTTTGGAACAACATGAATTCTTACATAGAATTAATATACACACATGATTAAATTTGTTCGACATGTTTTATGCATCCTGTTCCATACTGGACAAAAACTGAACGCGTTTTTTTTTTTTTTTTCAAAGAGGCACAAGTGTCCAGAGGCCACCAAACCCATGCTGGTGTTTACGGGGGAACTTTTTGACACAGATAATGAGCACAAGCGATTGAAGAACATTCTGACAGGATTGTCATACAGACATCATTTCAGCTGTTAATGGCAATTATCAAAATGTGCTACTGTTAGTAATCACGATGTCTCATGTGATGGGACCTTATCAAATAAACTTCTGTAGAATTGTTCTCAACTTATGTAAGATTGTGAGAACTATTATAAATACCTTTGTAAGTAAGGAAGTACAATATATCGGTGGCCAAAATATTATTGGCCGAATGTAAAATAAAAAGGGCTCTCAACAAATTCTTCTCTTGTCAGTATAGTGTACTTGGCTGTTACAAGACACAGTTGATGCGTTGCAAGCTGTTTCCTGTTTTGAAGGGTGTGTTGGTAAACTGCAATCTATTGAAATGTGTTTCTTATCTATACTCTCTGTCCTAATAACTAACGTATTTCATATCAAACATGTATGTCATGTCCAGATAAGGTGAAGAATGTTTCTATTGGTTAGTCCAGTGGAATGTTGTTTTGCTGGACCATATAATGAAGTGCTGTACGAATAAACGTGGAAGAAGAATTTGATAGCATTGGTTCTCTGTGTCATTTCTTCCCTCAGCTGAGCCGCATCGAGACGGGGATTGCAGATCAAGGAAATAAATTAAATACATTGAATGACAAAATTATCTAACACCGATAATCTGGAAAATCTAAATATTGGGCGGATAAATAAATTGCTGGCGATATTTTTGCCGATAATTTGTTACGGTTTATTTACTTGTGGCTAAAATTCTCGGGCTGCCTGTGGCGTCTTTCCTTCAGGCAGTCTCAAGCGACAGTGCACGCATGCGCAGTGTACGTGAGAGCAGCTCTGTGAGGATTATTTCCACATCTATGCACCTTGTTACGTTGTTTTGGGGCTGGTTTTAGTCTTCTGCTATAACGATGGCATTTCCCATATTCTTTTTGTTTCATGAGGCAATAAACGAATTGCGGCAAAGCATGTATGTTACATGGGGACTATCGTTTTTGCTTATTACTTCATGAAACATAAACAGAATGTGGGAAATAGTATATTGTTACTTGCATTGTGATTAAAACAAGTCCAAGCACAACCTAAAATGGCACATTTAATAAGTTACACAGGGAACTGTCTGTGAATGAGACGCTTATTCATAACACACACAAACCAGCGCTGCACTCGCAGTCTGGCTGCCCGCACTAATAACACACCATGTGTACAGAGATTAGGGTTTGTTTGGTTGTTTAATATTCGTTACATGCAGTTTATACCCTCATTTACTAGATTAAACTGAGATGAAACCAATCTCCTTGACCTAGGGAAGCCTACTGACTGTTGCGATAAACAGAAGATGAAGTTGCTGTCCTTGTGAAGATGAGCTGAATCCAGCAGCCAAAGGTGTTTTCTTGTGGGAACTTTGTGGAAATCACAAGAACAAAAGAGAAAATTAAGTCATGATCATGAGAAAACAAAACAAAAAACAAATTGACAAACTATGGACAAAACAGGCTTCTGTAAATATAGGCACATTTATGGTTCATGTTACATCCGTTAAACCTTTAAAAGCAGTCCAAATTCGAAGTTTTTAATTAATTAGCAAGCAGTTTCATGTTGAAAAATAGTTTTAAAATATCGGTCACAATGAGCTGTGAGTTATCGGAATCGGCCCAGAAATTCCATATAGTTGCATCCCTGTTTGTAAGGCAAGCATCACTATTACTAATGCTCATACTTGTGGTTTGGGAAATCATATGAAAGCAGCTTTTTTAGATATTTCCCATCTGTGCTGTGATCATGTACTGTAATATCTGACTCAGTTCTGTGTCAGATTTCTTCTGTGGACCCAAATCACGTGGTGCGTCTGGCAGGACTGGATAAGGTGCTTCACTTCACTGTGCTGGACGGCAAGATTTACATGCACAGTTACAAGTGAGACACAAAGACATTTGACTTCACTTTCATATGAGTCTGATCCATCAGAGAATTATGGCAGTATTGCGATGATGTTATGAAGGCAGGAGGCGGCAGATGAGGGGTGAGGATCTAAATGCGGTTTTATTGACAAAATAACTAGACAAACAAGACTGGAACAAATAAAACATCCAAGATGGGGAAAACAAAACAAAAACACAAAAGACATCCAAGGGGTACACAGGCAGGATTAACATCTACGGCGAGCAAGGATAATATTCACATACACATTCAAACATACACATTAAACGACCGACAATGACTGGAGAACAAACAGGGTTTAAATACACAAACACAATGATGACTAAACGACATGCAGGTGAGAACAATGAAGTGCATGGGCAGTGATGAGGGCAGGGAATTATGGGAAGTGTAGTTTATGACAGTTGCAGGTGAGAACAATGAAGTGCATGGGCAGTGATGAGTGCAGGGAATTATGGGAAGTGTAGTTTATGACAGTTGACAGGTGAAACACGGGGCAGACAACAGGGGATCGTGACATAACCCCCCTCAAAGGAGCGGCTTCCAGACGCTCCTGAAATAAAAAAAAAAGAGAAAACCAACAAAATAGTCCAAGGAGTGAAGGGGGGGGTTGCAGGCAGACCAAGGAGGGCACAAGGGGCAAGCAGACAGTCCAAGGGGGCACAAGGGGCAAGCAGACAGTCCAAGGGGAGCACAAGGGGCAAACAGTCAGTCCAAGGGGGGCACAAAGGGCAAGCAGGCAGTCCAAGGGGGCCACAAGACGGGGACTGGGTCAAGAGGCCTGGGAGGTGGCCACAGGACAGGGACTGCATCAGGCGAACTCCGAGGGCAGAGCCGTGGTGGGCGGAGCCATGGAAGTTTCAGGTGGCAGGGCCATGGAGGGTGGAGCCGTGGAAGACTCAGGTGGCAGAGCCATGGGAGGCTCAGGAGGCAGAGCCGTAGAAGGTTCCGGAGACAGGGCCGTGGTAGGCGGAGTCATGGAGAATTCTGGGGGCCGAGCCGTGGAAGGTGGAGTCATGGAAGGCTCAGGAGGTGGAGCCGAGGATGGCTAGGAGGTGGAGCCGTGGGACGCGGAGCCGTGGAAGGCTCAGGAGGCAGTGTCATGGAAGGCGGAGCCGTGGGAGGCTGAGTCGTGGAAGGCGGATCCGAGGGAGGCTCAGGAGGTGGAGCCGTGGAAGGCTCGAGAGGTGGAGCCATAGAAGGCTCAGGAGACGGAGCCGAGGGAGGCTCAGGAGGCGGCGCCGAGGGAGGTGGCGCCGTAGAAGGCTCAGGAGGGGGACTGGGTCAGGAGGCCTGGGAGGTGGCCACAGGACAGTGACTGCATCAGGAGGCCTGAGTGTCAGCCACAGGGCAAGGACAGGTTCAGAAGGCCTGGGAGCCGGCCGCAGGGTAGGGTCTGGGTCTGGAGGCCTGAGAGTTGGCCACAGGACAAGTTCAGGAGGTCTGAGAGTCGGCCTCAGGGCCACAGCCATGGAGAACTCCGAGGGCGGAGCCGTGGTAGGCGGAGCCATGGAAGTTTCAGGTGGCAGAGCCATGGAGGGTGGAGCCGTGGAAGACTCAGGTGGCAGAGCCATGGAAGGCTCAGGAGGCAGAGCCGTTGAAGGTTCCGGAGACTGGGCCGTGGTAGGCGGAGTCATGGAGAATTCTGGGGGCCGAGCCGTGGAAGGTGGAGACATGGAAGGCTCAGGAGGCGGAACCGTAGAAGGCTCTGGAGTTGGAGCTGTGGTAGGCGGAGCCGTGGGAGGCAGAGCCGTGGGAGGCTCAGGAGGTTGAGCCGTGGAAGGCGGAGTCGTGGAAGCAGATAAACAGAAGATGAAGTTGCTGTCCCTGTGAAGATGAGCTGAATCCAGCAGCCAAAGGTGTTTTCTCGTGGGAACTTTGTGGAAATCACAAGAACAAAAGAGAAAATTAAGTCATGATCATGAGAAAACTATTTTTGTTATGTTGAGATCATGAGAAAATTAAGTCGTGATCACATTCCATATAGTTGCATCCCTATTTGTAAGGCAAGCATCACTATTACTAATGCTCATTCTTGTGGTTTGGGAAATCATATGAAAGCAGCTTTTTCAGATATTTCCCATCTGTGCTGTGATCATGTACTGTAATATCTGACTCAGTCCTGTGTCAGATTTCTTCTGTGGACCCAAATCACGTGGTGCGTCTGGCAGGACTGGATAATGTGCTTCACTTCACTGTGCTGGACGGCAAGATTTACATGCACAGTTACAAGTGAGACACAAAGACATCTGACTTCACTTTCATATGAGTCTGATCCATCTGAGAATTATGGCAGTATTGCGATGATGTTATGAAGGCAGGAGGAGGCAGACGAGGGGTGAGGATCTAAATGCGGTTTTATTGACAAAATAACTAGACAAACAAGACTGGAACAAATAAAACATCCACGATGGGGAAAACAAAACAAAAACACAAAAGACATCCAAGGGGTACACAGGCAGGATTAACATCTACGGCGAGCAAGGATAATATTCACATACACATTCAAACATACACATTAAACGACTGACAATGACTGAAGAACAAACAGGGTTTAAATACACAAACACAATGATGACTAAACGACATGCAGGTGAGAACAATGAAGTGCATGGGCAGTGATGAGGGCAGGGAATTATGGGAAGTGTAGTTTATGACAGTTGACAGGTGAAACACGGGCAGACAACAGGGGATCGTGACATAACCCCCCCTCAAAGGAGCGGTTCCAGACGCTCCTGACAAAAAACCAAGAGAAAACCCACCAAACAAAATAGTCCCGGGGGGGGGGGAGAGGCAGACCAAGGAGGGCACAAGGGGCAAACAGACAGTCCAAGGGGGGCACAAGGGGCAAGCAGACAGTCCAAGGGGGGATGGGGCAAGCAGACAGTCCAAGGGGGCACAAGGGGCAAACAGACAGTCCAAGGGGGAGGCTCAGGAGGTGGAGCCGTAGAAGGCTCTGGAGACTGAGCCGAGGGAGGCTCAGGAGGTGGAGCCGTGGGAGGCTCAGGAGGCGGAGCCGTAGGAGGCTCTGGAGGCGGAGCCGAGGGAGGTGGCGCCATAGATGGCTCTGGAGGCGGAGCCGTGGGAGGCTCAGGAGGTGGAGCCGAGCCGTGAGAAGCGGAGCAGTGGAAGGCTCAGGAGGCGGCGTCGTGGAAGGCGGAGCCGTGGAAGGCTCTGGAGGCGGAGCCGTGGGAGGCTCAGGAGGCGGAGCCATGAGAAGCGGAGTCGTGGAAGGCGGAGCCGAGGGAGGCTCAGGAGGCGGAGCCGTGGGAACCTCAGGAGGTGGAGCCGTGTAAGGCGGAGTCGTGGAAGGCTCTGGAGACGGAGCCGAAGGAAGCTCAGGAGGCGGAGCCGTTGGAGGCTCAGGAGGCAGAGCCGAGGAAGGTGGCGCCGTAGAAGGCTCAGGAGGCGGAGCCCTGGAAGGCTCAGGAGGTGAAGCCGTGGGAGGCTCAGGAGGTGGAGCCGTGGGAGGCGGAGTCGTGGAAGGCGGAGCTGAGGGAGGCTCAGGAGGCGGAGCCGTGGGAGGCTCAGGTGGTGGAGCCGTGGAAGGCTCAGGAGGCGGAGCCGTAGAAGGCTCTGGAGACGGAGCCGAGGGAGGCTCAGGAGGTGAAGCCGTGGGAGGCTCAGGAGGCGAAGCCGTGGAAGGTGGAGTCGTGGAAGGCTTGAGAGGTGGAGCAGTAGAAGGCTCTGGAGACAGAGCCGAGGGAGGCTCAGGAGGCGGAGCTGTGGGAGGCTCAGGAGGCAGCGCCGTAGAAGGCTCTGGAGGTGGAGCCGAGGGAGGTGGCGCCGTAGAAGGCTCTGGAGGCGGAGCCGTGGGAGGCTCAGGAGGCGAAGCTGTGGGAGGCTCAAGAGGCGGAGCCGTGGGAGGCGGAGCCGTGGGAGGCTTGAGAGGTGGAGCCGTAGAAGGCTCTGGAGACGGAGCCGAGGGAGGCTCTGGAGGTGGAGCCGTGGAAGGCTCAGGAGGCGGAGGCGGAGGCTCTGGCTCGCTGACCGTGGCAGGCTTGGGCTCTGGCTCGCTGACCGTGGCAGGTGGAGACTGGGGAGCAGAAGCCTTTCCTCTTCTCCTCCTCCTCCTCCGGGCGGACGAAGCTGGCAACACTGGCTCGTTGGCCGTGGCAGGCATGGGCGTTTGGGTCGGTCGTTCTGTTATGAAGGCAGGAGGCGGCAGACGAGTGGTGAGGATCTAAATGCGGTTTTATTGACAAAATAACTAGACAAACAAGACTGGAACAAATAAAACATCCACGATGGGGAAAACAGAACAAAAACACGAAAGGGGTACACAGGCAGGATTAACATCTACGGAGAGCAAGGATAATATTCACATACACATTCAAACATACACATTAAACGACCGACAATGACTGGAGAACAAACAGGGTTTAAATACACAAACACAATGATGACTAAACGACATGCAGGTGAGAACAATGAAGTGCATGTGCAGTGATGAGGGCAGGGAATTATGGGAAGTGTAGTTTATGACAGTTGCAGGTGAGAACAATGAAGTGCATGGGCAGTGATGAGGGCAGGGAATTATGGGAAGTGTAGTTTATGACAGTTACGGGTGAGAACAATGAAGTGCATGGGCAGTGATGAGGGCAGGGAATTATGGGAAGTGTAGTTTATGACAGAAACACAGGGCAGACAACAGGGGATCGTGACAGATGACTTGAGAAGCACTGCCTGATGATGTTGTTCGGACAGAGTGTTGCTGAAGATGTCTGGCTGTTTATACACCCAGGATTGAGCTGGAGGAAATGGGACCTACATTAGACTTTGTGATAAGAACTCACATGCCCTCTTGTACAGCCGAAAGGCCTGAAGGTACAGCGTCCGTCATAGCAGCTGACCGTTTATTTATTTATTCTGCTACTGTGATGAGGGCCGGACAGCTGAGAACAGAAGCTAATTGCAATGCAACTTTGTGTTGACTGATGTGAATAAGTGTTCACTCAGTAACTGGAACTGATCAGTTTGCTTGTGCTTCTTAACTAAACATTCACTCCTTAATCTGAAATACACTAATTAAGCAGAGACTGTATCACGCTAGACTCCTCATGCAGTCCGGTGTCTTTTAACTCTCTTCCATCTTTAATTTTTGATGGGAATGACAAGGCTCTGAGGGACAGACATACAATGTCTTCAATGGTTTGTAAAGTTGTTTAAAGTGTTTTGAATCGTTCTGTGTAGAAACATTGAAAAAATATTTTCAAAGATTTTAGAAGACAAAAAAACGAGTTGAAAATATGAGTTGTGTAAAAGGAGAAGTGATCTAAGTTTTCAGTGCATGCTATTGAAGCGACTTTCCTTCAAAGCCTTGTTTACATTCCTTTTACATATTTTATGTATGACGCTACTGTGAAAAAGGTCTATAGACACTGTTCACTGAGACCTCTGTAGAGGACTTTTGTTTTTAGTGTATCTCTCTGCAACCATGCATGTAACTGTTGCAATGTTTTCTCAACCGATTGGTAGACCCATATTTAGTTGCAGATAAAAAGTGTGAAATGTGAAATAATATTGTTTCTAAGATCTTTAAGACAGAGATTCCAAATTTTGGGGGGGTTGTCCATGGCAAGCGGACTTACACCTATGAGCCAAAACACGTTGACCACCAGCCTAATATGCTGTTAGTCTTCCGAATGCCGCCAAAACAGTGCCGACCTGCCGAGGCATTGACTCTACAAGACCCCTGAAGGTGTCCTGTGATATATGGTACCAAGACATTAGCACCAGATCCTTCAAGTCCTGTAAGTTGCATGGTTGAGCCGCCAGGGATGAAAATTGTTGGTCCAGCACATCCCACAGATGCTCAGTCAGATTGAGATCTGGGGAATTTGGAGGCCAGGGCAATACCTTGAACTCTTCATCATCCCCATTAGCAGCAGGGTGTGATGCACTGTGTTGTTGCACTGAGTAGTTCTTTAACCAAGTTTGCTTGCATCAGAGTGTTGCCATGCTTAACCCTCTTCTTTCCCGTAGAGTTGAGACAGAGCTGCCAGTGAGGAAGCAAACCCTGCAGCCTGCACCCAAGGGGTAAGTGGTTCTTTCTGGAATTCATACCAGTGGAAAAGTTCCTTCTGAGCAGGCCAAATTTTCCAACTTTAAACTGGTTATTCTGAGCGTCCACCCCTGAGGGTAGGCTGCACTCAAACCACAGTTTGTGCCCTCCAGCTGGGTACTGAACATGATCCAGACAGGGGGCAGTTAATAAAGCGTCCACCACACTTCAACAATGTTTGTTCCTCCACCGTGCCATTGACGTGCCAATTCTATGCTTAGAGGTACAGATTCACCTGACCAAAGATGCAATAGAGAGCACACTGACAGGTGAAGAGCAAAAAGGCTTTTATAGCCATTATTTTCTGACTGCCAATAAGAGCTTTGGATTGTGGCCCATACTGGTCTCAGGAAGTCTCTGTTCAAGATGGTGACGGCTCCAGTCTCGTGTCCGACACAGCAACACAGTGGATTTGCATGTCAAAAGTGAGTTCGTGAGGAGGATAGGAAATACCTGGATTTGTATAATTCAAGTCTGCAGGAATATGAAGACATCTTTATGGGTCTAAACTCCTAAACTGAGAAATATTCTTACTTTGAAAGGCTTTGCGTTCAACTGTACACAGTCAAAACCAAAGCATAATTTGTGCTTAAGCCCCTTATTTCCAACCCTAGCAGGAGAACCTTTGGAGGAGAGCTGAATTTTACAGACAAGTTGTGACACTCTTGACACTCTGGGGAGCCCTTGCACCCAACATTTGATACCTGGACAGGTTAATTAACTATGCGGCACATAAACCACCTGGAACTGCTGACAGTCCAATTGGCTCTGAAAGCTTTCTGACCAGATGTACAAGGGTGTCACATTCTGATTCCTGTGGACAACACTGCAGGTGTAGCATATATCAGTCACCAAGCTGAAGTTTGTTCATGCCCAGTGCTGAACCTGGTGAGCCGAATTCTCCTCTGGAGCAAACCATGTCTACCATTGATACGTGAGATGCACGTTCCTGGCCACCTGAACAGCGGAGCAGATTTACACTCGTGGTGGGGTCACAGGGTTTGGGAATGGAGAATCCACTCTGTCAGTTCAGAGCATTTGGGAGGTAATCGTGGAAGCCAAGGTGTGTCTGTTTGCCTCCCCACAGACCACGCATTGCCGCCTATGGAACTCCATGATACAAGCTCCACTAAGCTTGGATGCCTTAGCTCACAGATGACCAGCGAAACACAAATATGCATTTCCCCCATCTGCTTGCTACATCACCTATTGTGCAAGATGCGGAAGACAAGGAAACAGTTAGTTGCTTCAAAATGGCCCAACAGCCACTGGTTCCCAGAGATGGTAGACCTGCTCGATGCTACCCCATGGGAAATTCCTTTGAGGACAGATCTGCTGTCACAGGCTCGGCACATTCTGGCATTCTGAGCCAGAGCTATGGAGACTGCATGCCTATCTGTCTGTCTGTCTGTCTGTCTGTCTATCTAGATCTGACATTGGAAAATAATGGAAGCATACAATATCATTATGCTGTAAATGCAAAAGGAGTGCATCATTAACGTCTACAGTATAGACCAATACCCTGTCAGTCACCAGCAAATCCTTGTACTACATTAAGAGTCCCCAAAGCATTTATGATCAAAAGATTGTTTATTAATTTCAACACATTACACAGTGCATTATAACAGTTCAAATTAATGCACAGATAAATGGAAAATCATATTCATAGCAAACTCCTAAATATTTATACACTGTGTAACACCTCCTTACTTTTAAAGATAATACTCTGAGGGGGTTCAACAGATTTTGACCTGTACTGATAAATAAATCTCTTCAGAAAACAAATTAATATTTAAACCTATTTTATTTTCCCCACCAGTACTTAAAGGGTAACTAAACCCTAAACCAACTTTTTTTAGTTAATGATCTGTAAGAATGGGGCTTTATTAGTACTGGTCATTGATTCAAGTAATTTTTTTGACATTTGTGTATAAAGTGTTTTAATTCTACAATATATGGTGTAAAAACGTCTGAGTGCTGCTCTCTTCAGGTTGAACGGTGGCTACTGCAGTTGAATTTTCCTATTGGCTGTTTGCGGTAGTTCGTGACGTAAGCGGTGAAAGCTGACGTAAGCAGGTTCCAGCTCACCACGCCCTTGGTACGAGCTAGACACTGGCCCCATTCTCCCTTGCGCGGTAGCTTCGCTAGCATCGTCGGATGCCGATCGCGATGCGGGAGATAAAACCGCAGTTTGAGCCAGCGGCTCGAATTGATTTGGCTCCGGCCCTGTGTCCACAGACAATTCACCCTCCTCCACTTCAGGTGAAGGTGGGGGAGAAAAGTCCTCGACTTCAAAAGACCACTCCGTGGCAAAGCTACTTGCGTCACTCCAGTTACTCTCCATTTTAGAGTCTGACAGCAGCTGTCAATTAATCCGTCACTACGGGTTCTCAGGTGCACGCCCCCCCGCGGTTCGTCCCCTCTATCCCCGCTGGGGTCTGCCCACTTTTCCAGCATTTTTTCAAATATTGCTAGTGGGTGGAGTCAGACACTGAGCAGGGGTTTATTTACCCTTTAATACATGTGCCAAACATATAATAAATAAACCGCAAAGCACTCTCAAAAGTCTTTGTCTCTTTAATGAGTCAAGGAGATGAAATAAACGTATCGTTCGAATGTCCTGTCTTTTGATAAGTTGAAGTGATGATGAAGATGCAATGAGTTTCAATTCCACCAAGCTATTTGAGTGCGATGCAATGATTGTAATCCTATAGTCCACAATGTGAGAAAAGATCACAGTCAACGGTGTTCAGTGAAATGTTGTCCTCAGTGCCATGTTGCTGGCCATGTGCTGTAGCCTTGTTGCCAGCATGGATTGCACTTGGATTCACTGTCTCTAGTATCCCATCAGTGCTCACAAAAGAACATGTGTAAATTAAAAGTCCTTTCTAGAAAGAAAGTAAATAGCTAACATCAATGATCTTATGAAACAAAGACAACATCAAGTATATAAGTCAATCCATACTCCAGTGACGTGCGGTGATGTCTTAAAGAGGCTAGGCACTGAGTTATGAAAGCCAGATTACCTGATTTATTGTTTAAGCTAATAATACGTAATAACAGTGAACATTACGCACAAGTGCGGCATATCAAGAAATGTACAAATCAGGATGTATATCGTGTACATATCAAGAAATGTATATGTATTTTATATATGTTTTATATATAATATACACGATTTTGTTAATATAGCTTCATTTGATATTATTATACAAAATTCAGTTGTCAAAACACAGAACATATAACAGAACATAAGTTGTTTATTTTTACAACATTATGTGCTTATTTTTTTTATGTGCAATCTTCATCTTTATAACAGAAGATACAATACAACAATCTTCAAGATACAGTAAATCTTCAAATGTGTAACAGATTGTCACCTTAAAAACAGTCATTGCGTGGTGGTGGAACAAGCAATGCTATATAGAAATATCACAGCGGCCAATTATGTTTGTCAGTCAGCAAAAGTAAAATCACACACTGCTCAATAGAATATGAAGGCAAATGGCTTGCATTAATTCAACCACATTTATCAATTCAATATTAAGCCCAAAATAGTTTTTGACTCACCAATCGGTAGATTACTTGTACATAAAATCCATCCGCCGCTCTTTCCTCGTGAAGACGTCGATCACAGCTTTGTAAAACTCGTCTTTACAGGCAATCAGTTTGAAATGATCGGATAATTTTTGGGCCCATTTGCTGTACTAGTCCATCTAAGGCTGGCGTAGACCTCCCTCTTGCAATTAACTCATATTTTGAATTAAAATCGAGTTTGGAAAAATGTCTTAATTCCGTGATTACGGCCGGTGCTGTTATTTTGATTTTGATTTTGGCGGGGATTAGGCATGTACGCTAGCTGTTGTGTAATGACGTTAGCTACGCAAATGTCCAGGAATATCTCGATTTGAATTGGTCCATGTCTGATACGTAACGGAGATGATTACGGGCATAACATATTTACGTCAAAAGGCACAGCAGATTTGTGCTTTTTGACGTACATGTTAAAGAATACAGGATCGAAGTGCGCATGCGCAACATGGGTTTTCCGCTTGTCGTCTGCAATGAATGGACCGTAAAAGCACTGCTTATTCTACCATATGTTTTTAGTTGATTATGCGTAACTGCTACATTTGTCATCATAACGTCTAAACAATTGTAATAACACACATATTGCATATATAAAAATCACAAGAATAAAAAGTAAAAATACAAATACAAGTTTATTATTTAATAAACATTTTATTTTTGAATTTTGGCAGGGTAGGCAGTGCCTAGTTTGCCTACCCAGACCGCACGTCACTGCCATACTCACAGTTGAGCAGAAACTCAAAGAGTTCTCAACAAAGGACTTTAGAGGAGCAAGAAGGTAGCATGAGTTCAGTCATTTGATTTCCCTCTACCAAACGAACTGACTTACTCTATGGTATGTGAGTTTATATATCCGGCCACCTCCAGGCAATAGCGCCCTCAAGCAGCTCCTATTGTTACTACACTCAATTCCAAATACATAACACCAAGGCATCAACAACAGTAAATGTGCTAAAATGCAATAATACATCAAGTAACGTTTATTTCCGTTACACTGTATTATATCAAACATTCAGATACATTAACCGTTTCAGAAAATTAAAATTCGTACCTGTCTGAAACACCTGCTTTCCTCACCCAGAAAATCAACTGAATTTCAATGGACACCGCTAACATCTCCACTGACTCCACATAAAACTCATGATAGATTTCATGTTTTCAAAATTCATACCATAGTTTTGTGTGGGGAACAGTCCTACAGACCGAAAATGCACATGTTGTAAACCACTGACTGTGTCATATGAGATACAAAAACAAAGTTTTATTCCTGAAGGGGGTGCTTGATGCTCTGGAAACTGAATACTGCATACATTTGCATTTAAATCTCAGAAGAGTTCATATTTCATTGCAGACATTTTACACAGTATAGTTATTTTAATAGAAACTGATAATTGCAAGGATTTATACTTGTGAACGGAAATCCGCCTCAGCAGTATTTATAGAACTATTATTAAAATCCTTGTCCAGTAATAATAAATGACTCTGATTGGCCCATCCTAGACAGCGCTGAGAAAAGTAACAGGTAATACATGTCAGCACATCAACATGCTGTTTTGTATTTAAATATCTCCTTGCCCATCCCTTACCTCATTACATTGGTGCCAAAACGCAGGAGGGAGGAGGGATGCACTGTCTGAGTCTTTGCTGCTGCCATCCACCAGAGGAGCGAGCTGGCGTCCGCCAGAGGGCAAGGAGCAGTTGAGGACTGTGCGACAGCACGTTCGGGAGCTGGTGAGCAAGTTCTTCTCTCTCTCTCTCTCTGGCCTCTCTCTCTCTGTCACTCTGCCTCACTCTTTCCCTCTCCCCTTTCTCTCCTCTCTTTCCCTCCCCTTGTCTCTCCCAGGGATCCAAAAGGTAGGGAAGACCTGCCGGCAGGCACTTCCATGAAGGGGAAGGAAGTTCGTCATGCTGGGAGTTTCCCCGGCCTGAGTCGGGCAATGCAGGAGTGTGATGAGGAGGAGGGCGAGGCTGGCCCTAATCAGCCGGGAGGGGAATAAATAGGAGCCGGAGGTGCCAGTTCGAGAGATGTGCACGCGGCCACGTTGCATGTGTGTCTGCGTTTGTTTGTTAAATTTATGTTGAGTTTTTTCACTAAACTTTATGCTGACTGTTTAGCAGGTTCCCGCCTCCTCCTCCTTGGTTAGCTGAAAGAAGAGAAAGAGCTGCTGTGAAGCTGTACCACACTACTGATTTTTCATTGTTAAGGGATGAGAATTACACACTCCTTCAGTTGGTAAATCCTGATGGTGTGATGCTGGGCTCTGATTTATATGCCCACGATGACAAAAGCATGGGGTGAAGTCACCAGCCAATCAAATTGGCGTGATGGTATGGGGTTTCTAGATCACCGCCCCTACGAGGTGATTCCATATTGTCAGCTACTGACACAGCGTCTTGTTCCCTCATTTCAGTGAAACAATTGTAAATCAAAACATGTGATTTTGTTCCCCCTTTTCGTTTGGTGGCTTAATGCCAGGATTATGTAATTGAGTTTTGGAGTTACAGCAACAATACAATAATAATAATAATAAATGTTTCCTAGCTAACCTTATTTAGCACATTTTCAAGTGAGATAGAAATTGTTAGAAGTTTTGCAGTAGCCACTCATGTTTTCATTTAGACACTGTTTATCTTTGATTTGCTCACATCTCATCAGATATAAAAGAGGGTCATACTATTGTTCTTACATTGTGATTTAAACCAGATATGAGAGGTACTGTAGTGATTTCGGTAGTGGGGTTTTTTTGTGCTTTTTTTAACTTTGCCATCTTGATAACTCCAAAAACACGCTCTCTCTAAAGCCCTGCCCTCCAAAGATATGTCTGCTAGAGACCATTTAGCCCGACAAGGAGAACTTGTATTCAAATCTATGGGAGTCATTGGAAGGCTCAATAGAGCGCAACAATGCCCCACCCACTTATTCAGTGCCATGGCTTCCAGAAATATTTTTTCACATACATTTTTTGCATAGTCGTCACATAAAAACCTCCATAAAAGAGTTGCAAGCCATGAACCAAACCAACCTGCTCACAACTTCACAAACATTGTTTTAAGGCCAAAAAGTATTTGAAAATCAGACAAAAAGACAAAGGTACAAGGCTGTGTACTTCATCTTTCACGAGGGTACAAACTACAATCCCATAAAGCATTTTTAATTATGTAATTGAATAAAAAACATTGGGAATATATCCATCTATTAATTTTAGGTTGTTGATAAGTATAGAAACAATATATTTTATGTTAATTAGAAAATATTCCGATATGTACAATTAGATAAATAGTTGAAGGGTGAAGGGTTGCTCAGTGCATCATGGGAGTGGGTGCTCTTTTCCGGGCATCTGTACCAGATGAGACTACCACTATCCCGGACTACCACAATATATTAATATGAAAAATAATGCTTCAGCATTCCCTTCATCTAGAGAAAGGGCCAGAGCAAATTCTCTTATGCTGACATTTTTACATTCACGTGTTGACACAAACAGTAACACAAACTATTTGCGAAATGAGGTACTTGCAACACATTACTTCGGCGGATATTCCGTATCATAGCAACCAAAGCGTCACCAAAGCGCTCTCAAGCGCATTTTCAGCTCGCAAAAAAAACGCTTTGGTGGACACACGCCTTACAGGTAAGTCAAGGAGTGTTCCAAAGATAGGGACTGAGTGGATTGCATTGAAAGGAACTTTGGTGGACAAAAATGGATGTCATGAAGTGAGCGCTTCTAATTAGCGGGCCGCTCAGGACATATTTTCTGTGATATTTGTCTGCTAGTAATCAGTTCGTTGCGTTTTCAAAGCCATGTGGTCAGTACGTTCGAAGCTCGTGTTATTTTGGGCCGTGTGTGCAGAGTTTACTTATCCACTAAACGGCGTCAGTGTGTTGAGGGTGAGATGGCTGTGACTTAGACTTAATGATGTAGTCTTAATGCAGTCCAGCTGCAGGACTGATGGAGTCTCTATCGTGTTCAACCAAGCTGCAGCTGGATTCTATTGTGATTAATCAGAAATACAGTATTGCCATTGCACTGGAGAGCTGGTTGTTAATTTGATCCATTCTCAGACAGTGTGCTTGTAGCCCCGCCTCTTCGAGCTCAAACTATATTTATACGTTATTGCAACAGCACGAGCAGACTGACTGACTTCTTGCAGAAGTCTGGAGATGTTTGTTTAGTGTCATTTCGGCTTCTGACAGGACCGCAGCGCATCCCTGAGCTGTCATTAGAGATCCAGCCGTTGATTCGAGCATGACCGAGGACACCAGCATGACTGAGAGTGAATCAGACGCGAAGAAAGTCACCGCGTCTGAGGTGGACGGGGTGCAGCCGGAGGTGAAGCGCGAGAATGGGGGCAGTAAACTCGCCCTGAGCGACGAGACAGCCCCAGAGACTGGCCCAGCAGAGTTCGAGCCCCCCGAGGGCGGATGGGGCTGGGTGGTGATGCTGGCCGCTATGTGGTGCAACGGCTCGGTGTTCGGGATCCAGAACGCGTTCGGCATATTGTTCGTGTCTCTGATGAAAGAGTTCGGCTCCGAGGACGACGAAGACCTCCGCTTCAAAACCGGTAAGAAACGCAGTGGGGAGCCTTGAGTGGTCGTGACTTATAAGTTTGAGGCTTCTTCTCGGAGACCCGTACTGTTCGTCAAGAAAGTTGTGCTGCACGTTGTGTGCGAAGACGAGCAGTAGCGGCGACCCGGACGTCGGGGGACCCCCGCCCCGGTAGGAAACGCCGCAAAAAATGCTTGAGGGGTGACATGTTGCTGTGGTACACGCACGAATACGCTGTTGTCAGCGTTCTTGGAGCGGTTCACGTTAGATTCATTTTTTAAGTAGGTTTCGGGATTGTAATTTATGAAAAAAAAAAAAAGTTTCGCGCACGTGCTCTCACTAACAGATACGCGCAAACTGATGAGTTAGGGGCTGTTCACACCGAACGTATTTTTGCCTGTGTCTGCTCTGACCAAACGTCCATAACAGCTGCACCGCTTCTTGCTGTTTCTTCAGTGTTTCAAGGAGGACTGGCACATTTTTGGTCACTGTGTCAAGTTATTAAGAGCTTTAAGTTTAAAAAATGCACGCCGAGACCCCTGCGTTCTGTATCAGTCGTTGAACTGTGTCTATATTTTTTCATTTTTTTATTTTATTTTAGCACACGTGTCACAGATATTTTAAGTTCTGAACAAGTTCAGGTTGCAAAGAGGGGACTGTTTCAATCATTCCAGAGTGTTCTGCAACAAGCAAACCCGCCCCTGAAGACTAGGCTCGCGTCACTGCGTAAATTCTCTTCACTAATAATCGCGGCGACTATTAAACAAAGTGTGTTACTTAAAAAAAAAAAAGCCCAAAATGAACTACCCACTCTAACAGACAGTACTGAGCTGTTACCATGGTAGAGTCATCAGTAAAATCTGATTCGATGGTAATGCTGCGGTGCGTTAATAAAGGGGATCGAAGTTGCCACAATTTTTACTCTGCGTAATTTCTCGAGATAAATAGTAGGTTTACTTTTGAAGTCCTTTTGTGTGTGTGTGTGTGTGTGTGTGTGTTTAGAAACATAACTACAAATATTTGCTACATTATTGGACATCAACATAAAATTAAATTGAAATTTTTTAGCGGGGCATGTTGTCACAGTGGAACCTACAGTTTTAAAGGTGTTTGAAACCAATGTCCAAACAATTTTTGTAGAAAGCATATGTTGTAATTGGTCTTTTGACTCAAAACCTTGTTGTTACTGAGATATAATCCTGTGTGACAACTAGCCTTGGTCTTCCCTAAACCCATGGTACTGTTTAATTATCATATTCATATATCATGTTAGTGTTTTGGATAATACCTCACAGTAGTGTTCAAAATAATTGTTTTACTATGGCACCATGCCCAAAATGGTAAAACCACAGTACTTCATTTGTAAGTGCAATTTTGCCATATTTGCATAAAAATAATTTGCCGTTTTCAGATGTAATGTATTCTTGAGCTAAACATTTATAGAGCACGCAGTCAAGTGATGCCCCTGGCAGTATTATTGTAATTAAGGTAAATCAGGTGAAATTTGGCTTTCTATCCAAAATGATTTGGTTTGTTTATATATCAGCCTGTTTGATTGGGCATAAGAGAAGGTAATGAGACAAACCACTTGCTTTCACTTTTCAACATCTTTTCCAGGTCACGTCATGCTGGTGTTTTTTTGTTAATCATTATTTACCTTATTGTTCATCACACATTTACTGGAGCTCTTCTACACTTGAGAACACAGCATGTTCAGTAAACATGAATTTACTTCACAATCTTCGAAGGCCTTTAATGCTTTTAATGTGTAGAGATATTTACCAAATGTCAGTAAAACAAATCATGTTACAAGGTTTATATTCACCGAACAGCCACAACATTAAAACCACCTGCCTAATATTGTGTAGGTCCCCCTTGTGCCACCTAAACAGCGCCAACCCGCATCTCAGAATAGCATTCAGAGATGATATTCTTCTCAGCACAATTGTACAGAGCGGTTATCCGAGTTACTGTAGACTTTGTCAGTTTGAACCAGTCTGGCCATTCTCTGTTGACCTGTCTCATAAGTGTTTCCATCCACAGAACTGAGAGATAGAATGGCCAAACTGGTTTGTATCATATATCAAATATCATCTCTAAATTATTTTCTGAGATGCGGAGTTTGCGCTGTTTTGGTGGCACAAGGGGGACAAACACAATATTTGGCAGGTGGTTTTAATGTTGTGGCTGATCGGTGTTAGTGTGTATGTGTATATGAAATCTGAAACTAGCTGCTTATAGTGGAGCAGAAGGGAATGTTTTAATTAGTTTATAGTAACAATATACCATCAAAGGCTCTCGTATAATCCCGAATCAAAGAATGTTTATTAAAGCTGTTATAACACATTCTTAAGTGTGTGTGTTGTTATGGTGTCCAGACAAAATCCGGCATCAGAAAGCTTTAGTTTAACAAGACTCAATGTTAACAAATCAGAATTAGTTTAACCCTTTAATGCATAACTCAGGTGTTTAGTGACCCAGGACATCATTCCACCCCCCCTGTACCTCATCCATTTTTTTAGTATTTAATATTACTGTATCTTTCTTTTCTGAATAGTGTAATAAAAAAAGTAAAAATTGCAAGATTATTTTTTCTAACTGCTTAATTGCTATAAAAGTTTATAGGGTCATTAAACACCCTAGTTGTGTAATAGTGTAACTTTTTTTGCTCTTTCATAAATAATTTTTTTAATGATGTTTACATATACAGGATATCTATTTCTTTGTTTAATACAAGACAAATAAGTAGTATATCATGCTAATGATTACTTGCCTAAACTACATTGATTTTCAGTGTGACAATAGTGAATTATCAGTTTCTCATATGCACGTACACATACATGTATACATTACTCAAAGTGGCGCTGATGTTTATGTGATTGACTTGATTTATTTGAGAAAGAAGAAACGTGGAAGTAAACTATAGCAAGTATAACACACAAACAGTATGAGTTTGATCACATAATTTGGGTGTACTACTGAAATTCTGTAACGTGTGTGTCTATTTAGATAAAATTAGTGCCTAAGAAAATACACATGTGTTATGTGTTTGACAGCATGTTGTCTAATGAAATGTCAGTGTGGAAGTAATGAATCCTAGTTAAAATTTGTTGCATCATCTCTTTGATAAATGTAAAATAATACATTAAAATATATCAGAATTTCTATTCTATTATCGTCTAATTGTTTTGAAAATGTTTATCTCATACAATGCTCTGATAGCACTACATATTCCTCTTTAGTCTTCACATGGCCGTCTAAAGAAATAATGGAAATTAAAAAGGAAAATTCTGTCATTATTGTAATCATATGCACAAAATTTCAAAACGTTTTTGAAGCATATTTTCATCGCTCAATTATACGACCCCAGTTGTCTGTCAAGCTCCTTGAAATACAAAAAAGCAAAATAGAACCGAAAAAAACATAATAAAGGAGTCTTTGCAACTTGTGCACTGTATTCCAAGTCATCTGAAGCATACAATTGGTTTGTGTGGGGAACAAACTGAAATTTAAGTTGTTATTGACTGATAATCTGATTGTTTTGGTAAGCTTGAAAACCCTGGTCACATTAAAATAGAGCTGCACCCTGAAAACCTCCTCCCCTTTTCTTTCAAAAATGTCTACTTATTTGTTCCACTGGAAAAATACTGGAGTATTATGGAGTAAATACTGACAGTTTTAATTTTGGATGAATTCTACTCTGAAGGTGAGACGTGTCTCCAGCGCTGTGGGAACAATAAACATTGTTATTATAATGAAGGTTTTTGTCATCACCGTTATGGTGTAAGTAGTTTAAGCTATAAGCCACTTCAAGCAGGAGGTGAAATGTGTTCAAGTCATCAACACAACAATAAGGTCAAATTGGGCTATAAAACTTTTCAGCCATTGTCATGTGTTTGGCTCTGCCAAATTTGAATTGTGCAGTCGGGAGTTTTTGTCACATCGATGTGACTATTACCTGAAGGTGTCGTGGATTGTTTCCTTTTTTGCATCTGTTTGCATCTGCAGTCATCAAGTCCGGCTGTCTCCTCCTCACACACACACACACACACACACACACACTACATTGACTCATGCCAGCACAGGTCAGAGGTCAGTTCCCAGCAGCTGATGTCTGCAGACACCCAAAAACCAGTAACTAGTGACTTCAAAGCAATGCCCTATCAACTACCTCCTTTGCAACCACATAGCAAAACCGTAGCAACCATAGCAGTTTTTTCATCTCATGAACAGTTGCCCTATTGAGCAATAATTATGTGCAATACACAGTTTAGTCTATTTTATGTTTATCAAGCACATCTACCTCTTCTCTTCTGCCATTTCAATCCTCTGAGAAAAGAATATTGCACTGTACATAACAGATTTGTATTTTGCACTGTACATAACAGATTTGTATTAGAATTGCACTATGTATGTGTGTGTCTGTGTGTGTATGTACATATGTGTATAAAAAATATTTTAGTTTTTCTTTTTATTATCTATGCTGCTGTTTTTGTATTGTTTGTGCACTAGAAGCTTCTGTCACCTAGGCAAATTCCTTATATGTGTAATCATACTTGGCAATAAAGCTGATTCTGATTCTGACCAAAGCTGACCTCAAACTATTGTCAACTTTCAGGCAAAGGATATTAAAGCCTACATTAAAAGTTGGTCTTGATTAATTCTCATTTTTTAGTTTTCCACTCAATCCTCTCTCTGACTGAGGATGTCAACACACAAGGAATCCGTGGTGCCAGTAGAGCAGCTTTTCCCATCAACACATTGCATTAGCTTAACATTAAAAAGTCAGCAGAATGTAAAACAAGGTTTCTATAGAGATCGTGTGAAGCACAGAATATACAGATGTTATGCATAATGATTTCTCTTTCTGTTTTCTCTGGTTTTCGCATTTCTGTCTCACAGAAAGTTATTGAATTAAAAAAACAAATTCACAAACTGAAGGGTGCCACGGAATCTCTACTCAGTTCAGTGCTTTATTTGTCACTGATTACTGGCAATACCTGCATGCTGTTTGACCACTGTCGACTGCTTTCAAATGCTCATGTGCATGTCTGAGCATGCTTTATAGAGAACAGTGAAAGAGTCAAATGTGCGGTCAAAATGCCCATCTTGATGCCATATTAATGTGAAAACAATGGTTAATTTATTAAGCAGACAGAACAAAAATGTTATATCTCAAAATATAATATCTGTGCGACGTGTAAATGTAGCTTAATAAACCTGCTGCTGTCTGTTATAAGACTATCATTCAATTTAATTAAACAATATTGATAAGAAAAAGCACTTACTGTCCTCAGATGAAGATCTATAGTAGCTGTAAGCCCAATAAATTAATGTATGTCTAATAATCACACAGTTAATGTCAGTAATTAATTAATTTTGCATTAGATTACTTTTTAAATGTTTTTTTATTATGATTTTAAATATTTAATTACTGCTGAGTACTGTTGCTTTATCACAGGTTTTTGTATAATTACATTAAAAGCTTGAAGCAATGTTTACTTTAGAAACAGTTGAAGGCTACATTTTAATTTAATTTGTTAATATTAATAATAACATTATAAATAGAAGAGAGTTTTCAAAAGCATACTATTTATTTTTCAGTGGTTTAAAAAAAAACACTATTGGAATCCCATAGTTTAAAAAAGTTTGGGTACCACTGCTCTACTCCATCTAAAACTATTTAAAATGTTTATAATTATAAATGCAGTTTTTATGACCTTTGATCTCTTAAAGTAATTTGTCACACTGCAGGACCATTTAAAATGAAGAAGTGAAGGGAAAAAAAAATATAGAAAACAAAAGAAATGGTGACATAAGATACAGTATGCACATTCCTAGGCCTGTAGTGATTATTTAATAATCGTCTGATCGCAGTTATTATTGTGCACTTTAAATTCCCATCAAATATTACTGTCCAAATAAGGGATTTACTGTTAATTCCCTTATTGGGATATCCCTTATTGTTTGAGTAATTGCATATAATATACACTGCCTGGCCCAAAAAAAAGTCTCTGTTTGGATTTAAATAATGGTTATGATCTGGGGTTGCTTAATTTGGTCAGGTCTAGGCTCAGCAACAAAATGAATTCAACAGACTACCTGAATGTACAGTACTGAATGACCAGGTTATCCCATCAATGGATGTTTTCTTTCCTGAAGGCACGGGCATATTCCAGGACAATAATGCCAAGATTCATTGTGCTCAAATTGTAAGAGTGGTTCAGGGATCATGAGGAATCATTTTTACACATGAATTTGTGACCACAGAGTCCTGAGCTGAACCCCTTTGAAAGTCTTTGGGATGTGCTGGAGAAGATTTTACTTAGTGGTTCAACTCAATACTGTTAATAACACCTTTAGATTGGGTTATGGCGCACATTCATTGTGGCATTGCTTCAACAACCTTATGCAACGTCACAACATTTATTTCTATCCAGTGTTGCATTAACTTTTGGCTGAGATCATGTATTGATGACGGGTGAGTCGAACCACTCCGTAAAGCCTTCTCCAGCACATCCCAAAGACTTTCAATGGGGTTAAGGTCAAGACTCTGTGGTGGCTAAAGTGGTTAAGGTCAAAGGGGTTAAGGTCAATAAGGTCAAGACTCTGTGGTGGCCAATTCATGTGTGAAAATGGTTCCTCATGCTCCCTGAACCACTCTGTCACAATTTGAGTTAGATAAACAGCATATTGATCCTAGAGTTTTCCACAGAACATTTCCTGAACCACTATTGAAATAAATTTTAACAACTAGTGTCAAGGGGATTTTTAGTGCATGTGGAAGTCATTTCCTAGCCACATTTAACAGTATTTTATCATTTCAGACCTAAAAACATATTTGTGTGAAATGTGTTACTTGAGAATAGTGCTTGTGCTATCTTTCTATAAAGGAAATGGCACTTGGTTTGACATTTTGTTTTAAGGGTTTAAGGGTATATATTAATGGTGGCGGTGGTGATGTAGTGGGCTAATGCACAGAACTGGTAAGCAGAAGGTTGCCGATTCAATCCCCGCAGCCACCTCCATTGTGGCCTTGAGCAAGGCACTAAACTCCAGGTTGCTCTAAGTGAATTGTCCTTGTAATAATTGCACTGTAAGTCACTTTGGATAAAAGCATCTGCCAAATGCGTAATCGTAAATGTAATTGATGTGTCAAAAATGTAAGGACTAAATTACATCTCTGTTTTAAGATTTTCTATTCTACCTTTATCTACATCTCACACACCTTTTGAAATGCATCATAACAGCTTCTCATTTTCACACTTGTTTCAATTGAGCACTGGGCTTCTTGTGCTGGAACAGTTCTAAGAAAGGAAAAACTGCTAAAAGAAAATCAATGTTGTTGGCATGAATGAATTGATGTTTCTAATTCAGAAGTACATATTATTTTGGTAGAGTGGATGTTTGCCCCAGCATATATACAGTTGAGGTCAGAAGTTTACATACACCTTAGCCAAATACATCAGGTTTTCCCCCGCATTATTCTCTTATCTTGATTCAGCTGTGTGCATTTTCCACATGAATCTGCTTTCTATTTTTATCGTGATTAAATTGCATGCATTTTACAGGGCACAGCCATTTCTATCCTCTGTGTTACACAGATTATTGCATTGATCTCAAAACACCGCTTATCAAGAACAACCATTACAACAAACAATTGCGTGAGGGATTCACATCGATCTCAAACCCTCACCGTTCAGGAACAAACAAAAACAACAAACAATTAAGGTAAGTCATGGCATCCACTCATGTTATTTCTCCATGCATTGCATGTCACATGTTTATGATAGCTTCTTCTGTCAGCAGTGAGGGATTCACATGTGATAAATGTAAGGAATTAGTCAGGCTGACGGAGAAGGTTGATTTAGAGACATGCATCCAATTGGTAGTGGAGGTCAGTGAGAAAGAGAAGTCTGTAGATACTGTTTCAGATGCAGGTAGTACAACGAGCAACACACACATTTTGGTTCTGGCTCTAGAGCCCCTGCAGCAAGGCGTTTGGGTGACATCTTGGTGGCATACTTGCTCAGCAAAGCGACACCACTCTCCCGTTGCTGTTAGGGTTTCCAATCGATTCTCCCCACTCAGTGATGCACCCACAGATAATCATGTTGAAAGAGCCTTGGTCAAGGGTGATTCTATTGCAAGGAATGTGGAAATAGAGACTCCAGCCACTATTGTTAAATTCATTTAAAGGGTTCGAATTTACAAGTGCTGGCTAATGCTAAACGTAGATTTTCTAAAATTGTTATCCATGTCGGCACTAATGATGTCCAGCTTAGCCAGTCAGAGATCACAAGAGATAATGTTAAAGAGGCGTGTGAACTTGCAAAAACGATGTCAGATACTGTAATATGCTCTGGCCCCCTCCCTTCTCGTCGTGGTGACGAGGCTTATAGTCATACCTGTCAAGTATCCCGTTTTGGCCGGGAAAGTCCCGTATTTTACCCTTCTTTCCCGCCGTCCTCCCATATTAGTATTTTCCCGTAAATCTCCTGTATTTTAACCTGCGTTATAAAAAAATAATACCCCGGGCCCGGGCGGAGTAAAAAAAACATTCCCAATCTGAGCTCTGTCACTAGCCTCGCGATAACTGCCACCTGCAGTAGCCTACTACAGGTAATGTAGGTGGCAGTTGTCATGAGATTAGTGTGTGAGGTCAGATGAGTGACAACGCGGGAAAAAAAAAAAAAAAACAGACGGATGTTGGACGCTATGACAGAGACGGAAGGCACTCCTGCCAAAAAACCAAAACCCTCATGTAAATACCGCGATCAATGGGACAGCGAATTTACTTTTCTGAAGAGGAGCAGGGTGGGGGACAGTCACGCGTTTGGTAAGTTTTGTAACTGCGACTTTAGCATCTCACACGGGGAAGGAATGCTGTATGTCAGCACGAGAAATCCGAAAGTTATGTGAAATTAAAAGAATGAAAATAAAATGTAAATGTAAAAGACAAGCAATGTTAAATGAACAGAAAATATGCAAATAAGCCTTTAAATAAATGCTCTTCATATATACCCATTTGTGTTTTCATTTAGGCTATAACACCTGTCTTAAAATGTAAGGGATACTGGAGCTTGGTTGGGGTGGTGGGACTGCTCGCGGTGGGCGCCTGAAAATTTCCCTTATTTTCAAATCCAAAACTTGACAGGTATGCTTATAGTAGATTATTGTCACTGAATGGACCACTGGATGCCTGAGTGGTGTCCGGAGAATTGCATAGGATTTATAGATAATTAGAAGAGCTTTTGGGGTAGACCTATCCTGCCAAACAGAGACAGACTCCATCCCTCCAGGGAAGGTGCTGCTCTCCTCTCTATTAATTTATAAATGACTTGCTCTCATCATCTGCTCATGGCAGCATTTCACTTCTAGTGCTTTTAACATTCTCTTGAATAGGCTTGAGAATTATGTTGGCATTTGTGGACTTGTATTAGCATGATTTAGGTCCTATTTAGCAGACCGCTGCCGCTTTGTCTTTGTAAATGAGGAATTGTCAAACCAAACAAAAGTATGGAGTGCCACACGGATCAGTTTTAGGGCCTCTGCCTTTTTCCTTGTATATGCTTCCCCTGGGAGATATTATCAGTAATCGTGGAATAAATTCCCACTGTTATGCCGACGATACCCAACTTTATATTTCTTCAAAACAGTGTATCAATGAAATAAAAGATTGGATGGCCAGAAATTTCCTTCTACTCAATTCTGACAAAACAGAGGTTCTAATTATTGGACTAAAAACTTCTAAGAACAAGCCTCTAAAATATAATTAGACTCTCCATAGATGGACTGTTACATCGTCTTCAACAGCTAAGAAATTAGGTGTTATATTTGATACAAACCTTTGAAAATCAAATTAACAATGTTTATAGAACAGCATTCTTCCACCTAAGAAATATTCCTAAATTACGACACATGCTCTCTGCTGCTGATGCCGAAAATCTAATTCATACGTTCATGACCTCAAGACTAGATTATTGTAATGCATTACTGGGAGGATGTCCTGCAAGTTCAATAAATAAACTTCAGTTGGTTCAAAATGCAGCAGCTAGAGTGCTGACGAGAACCAAGAAATATGATCATATTAGCCCCATTTTATCGATCGTTACATTGGCTACCTCTTAAATTTTGTATTAATTTTAAAATTCTATTAACTATGTGCAAAGCTTTGAATGGTCTAGCTCCTTAGTACTTAAGTGACCTTCTACCATGCTATATTCCATCAAGTTTATTACGATCACAAAATTCTGGCCTGTTAATAGTTCCTAGAATATCAAAATCCACAAAAGGATGTAGACCCTTTTCATATTTGTCTCCTAACCTATGGAATAGTGTCCCTAACACTGTTTGGGACACAGACACACTCACTGAGTTTAGACTCATCTATTTAGCCAGGCATACAACTAATTTATCCTCCAACCCACAATTAGGCTGCTTTAGTTAGGTCTGCTGGAACCAGAAACATTGATCATGATCTATAACTCTGCAATAAATTTAATGGCATCTATGCTAATATTATTCTATTTGTATAATTGTCTCAGCCTCGGAACTCCTATTCACCAAAACCGGCTGGATCCAGCACCATTCCTGCTTCATTTTGGACTTCACAGCTATGCGTCTCTGAGTGATGATGACTAAATGCAGCTGGTGCCAGCCAAACATCACTTCAGTCTATTACGATGGTCTTCAGAGGATGAACTGATGCCAACTCCAACCTTAAGACATGGGATCCATCATATGCCATTGCCTGAACATTGAATTTAGGCTAGACCTCACTGAATTGTCGGCCGGTTAACCTGCGATGCACCTCACTGATCTTTGTCTGCATCACCTTGGTCTAATGATGGACTACACTCTTAATGGAATACATAGACTATCAATTAATTGCCAACAAAAGCCTTCATCAGCCAACTAACACAGGACAATTGCTTTTATGTGAACTTCAGCAGTTAATCCAGTATGAACTTCAAAGACATTAGTCGCTAATTGTACGGTTCTTACAAAATCGATGTTTAAACACTGACCCTTAACACTTAGTTTAATAATTTTAAACCATGACTTTAACTATACATAAGTAATATTGGCATTATATTCATGATGTTAGCCAGAGGGGAACTGGCCCCCACAGTGAGTCTGGTTTCTCCCAAGGATATTTTTCTCCATTAATCTACATCTTATGCAGTTTTGTGTTCCTTGCCACAGTCGCCTTCAGCTTGCTCACTGGTTTCTAAATACAATTATTATTTAATTACTTATTTTTAAACACAATTCACAATCGTATTTCATCAAACTATACCGACTAAGACATTATAGATATTACAGTTTCATTTTCTGTAAAGCTGCTTTGTAACAATGTGTGTTGTTTAAAGGCGCTATACAAATAAAAATGACTTGACTCCTTCTTGAGTGGTATAATGGCTGCGTGGTATTTATACTTGAAAACAATTGTTTGTACAGATGAACGTGGTACTTTCGGCCGTTTGGAAATTGCTCCTAAGGATGAACCAGACTTGTGTAGGTCCACAATTTTGTTTGAGGCTCTGAGTTTGAAGGAAGGCCTTAAAATGCATCCACATGTACACTTCCAATTCAGTACACCTGCTATCAGAAGCTAATTGGCTGAAGGATTTACATAATTTTCTGGAAGTTTCCAAAACTTAAAGGCACAGTTAGCTTAGTGTACTGTATGTTACTGTATGTTAACTTCTGACCACACTGGAATTTTGATATAGTCAATTATCAGGATCAATAATTAGCACTGCACTTTATTCATCACACTGGACTGTCAACATATTCTCCTCAATACAACTACTTATATATTTCATATACTCTTACTTCTTGTATATTGTGTATTCTATATTGTGTGTATTGTCTACTGTACATTGTATATAATTATTGTGTTGTGTAAGTATGTGTACATTTGATTTGTAAATTGTGTTGTGTAAGTATGTTGTTTACTGTAATTGGTATATGTCTCGTCACTGTCATGACTGCTATGTTGCTCGGACCTGCACACAAGAATTTCACCTACTGTTGCACTTGTGTACATGTTAGTGTGACAATAAAGTGATTTGATTTGATAAAAGACAATCTTTCTGTAAGCAATTGTTGGAAAAAAATTACTTGCAAAAATTAGAGTTTGGAGCTCAATAATTAGAGCTTCGGAGTGGTTAAAAAGTGGGTTTTAATGACTTCATCCTAAGTGTATGTTAACTTCTGACTTCAACTGTAAAAGTGCACTCTGTAAGTTTTTCCTCATGAAAAGTTTTAGCCCTAAAGAAATGGTACAGTATGTGTACAATCCAACATTCACATGATGTAGATGAATATGACCCATATGAGTATTCGATTAAAAGCTGTTTTATTTTACATGGAGCTCTCGCCTTTTCTGAAACCTCAATCATGGCTGACTGCATTGGCATTACTAATAAAAAACTATTGCTATTGCATGATGTTGCACAACGCCATATCTACCGTATCGACCAGTGCAACATGATTACACATTAGCAATACTGAGCACACTAGTATAAAGGTGAACTGTGTCACTTCTGCGGCACTACTGTCACCAAACCAGAATAGCAACAGTGATGACTTTTCAAACAGCTTTTTTGAATATGACCCCCCCAACTGCCATTGATTGAACAAACTCCTCAAACTGAATGCGTGTAGCCTCAGTGGTCCCATTAAGAACACACCTTTGTTTTGTACTACTACTCACAAGTTTCTGTCCAATAAAATAAAACGGCATCAAATCACTTTAGATCACTGTAACTTTTTTCTGTAAATCTCATAATACTCCTGTAATGCTGCTCGGAAGTGTACTGTTATGTGAAGAGACATTCTGCTTGCCCTCTTTAACTGTGGAAAAATCTTGCCATTCAAGTGGATTATTGCTTTTCTAAAATGGCAGCAAGAGCAAGACAGCAGTGTGCATTTCATATTTTTATCAGAATAAACAATTCTTCCAAGTAATATCATTCAGTAGTCTAACGGTATACTGTTCAAGGCTAGCGACTTGACACGTTTATGTAGAATGTTTGTAGGTGTGTGTTCATCCAATCATAATTTAGTGTCCCAATTTATCCACAGCACTAAATAACGTTAATGCAATTACCAGGTGGCTGAGAACACCTACTGATTCCACATTTTAGAACAATAGTAAAGCATCAAAACTAAGTAATAACACAAATGAAAGTATGAGAATTCTGAACTGACCAATTTTTTTTAAATCAAAATAATATTTTAGTAGTATTGATGGAGTTCCCATGAATGCTGGACACTTGTTGACTGCTTTTCCTTCACTCTTCACTATTCAATATATATGCTATCAGTGTTCTGTGTGTTCATAATAATTCAGATCATGCATCAGTATCTGTGAATGTATCTGGTCACTGTGTTTCCACTGTCACTGCAAATCAAGATTGGTGTCTTATCTGAAATAAAAATAACACAGATTAGTTTATCACACTTCATTATCTGGTTTACCTTAACTCTTTCTTTCTGTTATTGATTGTGCAAATGCTTGGTAGTTTTGCTGTTGTTAGCAGAATTGAATGGTAAGGGAACGCAGTAGGTAAGGGAACCACATACTCAAGTGTAATTTTTAAGAAGTTAAATTTGAATGTAATTACATGAATGGCAAAAGACTCTTCATTACTGAAGATTGCATTTTTGCCGGAAACATCCACTCTGTTAATACTGAGCATAGTTTGGTTTCATTTGATGATGCCACAGTGGTGGATGATAGTGGAGTGACGTGTTTGAGTGTTCCGTTCAGCCAAACAAGGCAACACTGGATCAACCAATGGTGTGACTATCTGTTTGGTTAATCAATGGAAGACATGGGTAGTGTTCTGGAAACTTGTTCAAAAATAGTAGTTATATTTGCAATTCCATTTGGTGACGTTAGTGTTGCAGAAAGGACACGTTTCAACTTTAAATATTTCATCTACTCTGACTAAGGTCCATTCTGAATATGTGGAATGGATATGTTTACAGTCTTGCCTAGAAATGCCTCCTTGATATAAATGAGCTATCATTCACAGATTAGCCTTGGAGTTATCTGGGAAGAAGCAGGTGGAGTTTGCCATTGGCGACACGTGCAATGTGGCTTTCCAACGATGTCTTCCCTCTCTGCTCCTGCACATTTTAGTTAATCGTCTACAGAGCATTTGATCTCTGTTGACACACTGTTAGTTGAAGGTTACTGAAAGATAAATAGATAATGTAAACAAGGGAAGCGTGAGCCTAAAGGAACACTACAGCTTCATCTGTGTGTGTGTGTGTGTGTGTGTGTTTGTGTGTGTGTGTGTGTGAGCATAGATTTGCCGAATGGCCTCATGGAGCCCTGCAGCAGTTGGTCAGTGTGTTGATAAGGGGCGGGCAAGTGATGCAGATTAAAACTGAATTCCTTTCAAAAACTTTGAGGCCTTATATCATGACCTGGATGGGTTTCCGCAGTAAATTATCTTTGCTTACGCTTCGTTATTTTAGGCAGACACACAACTTTTGCATTATCACCAAATTAATTGTGAATTTGTTTCTATGACTTACTTGCGATGCGTTCTAGGGGTTGGAATCAGCCTAGTGATATGATATTAGTGATATGAAATCAGTGTAGTGATTTGTGGGTTGTGATATAATAATATTCCCATTCTTCATGTTTAATGTATTGCAGTTCAAAACTGAGATATTTATATCGTGTATTGGTTCCAACATGTTAATCATTACATGAAAACCTTTGTGGTATAGCTGTATAAAGAATCTGTATTGACATCCTTATGAATTGAAACATCTTATAGACTTATATATTCTTAACTCGTTCAGACTTTGCATTTTTGTCGAATAGAAATAATTTAGTGCTAATTAACCTAATGTGGCAGTACATTTTGTCTCTTCGCACACTCCGCTTGACTTGAGTAGTGGTCCACTCTTTCCCATGTAAAAAATAGAAATATTGGTTGATATTAGAATATTGATACACAGGGCTTGTTCTGTGATGTGGTCTTGTGGGGGGGGAGGTAATCATTTTGTCCCTTAATGCCAAATTATACTTTGGTTGACGTAGTTCCATGTCATTCCATGCACAGTATACGTGACTAGCACAGTCTGTGCGGACTGTCCGCGTGAGGCCCAGTTTTATCATCTGTTGTTGCACAAGCCATTAACTGTACTAAAATAGAATCACTAAGCAGTCGTTGTGTGCATGCGGCATCTGCGCATAGTCAAAATAGTATACTTTGAAATGTATCGCGGTCAACCAGGCGGGATATTATCTGTAACGCAGAAAAACAAGTATACCCGTGCAATTAGGGTGGGCAATAGGTTCTCTCTTCTTACCAAGGAGGTCCCCCTTTGTTGTTTCGCTGTCCAACTTGGGAGGGGGGGCACCAGGAAAATGTAGGGGGGCAATGCCCCCCCTATAGACCTGGCTATGTTGATACATTACCATGAGGTAAATTTCTCTGAAATATACATTTTTAAATATACTACTTCTAATTTCATCATATACTGGCATCAAGAACCAGTGACAATCCCCCGGCCTTACCTGAGGTTAAGGGTACAAATGTGATGGCTCTTTGTGAGGATCGAACCAGCAATCCTCAGTTTACCAGCCCTGAATCTGACCTGAATCTGACCAGTACACATCACCACTACAAAGAGACAGAAAAACCAGGCTGTGATACTATTGTAAGACTATCTACACTTGTATCTGAGCATTACTCTGCAAAGTTTCAACAAGATTGAAGATGCAAATTCCAGATGCTTTGGCAAAGTGTATCTTGCTGTTTAGCAATAGCTCTCTTGGGAAACAACCGTGTACTCTATCGCAATGCACACTTGGGATTCTAGACTCAACTTCTACTAAATATGTCTGGCAATCTCACCAATGAGGATCTGAGACTATAAATGTGTTGGGTGTGTAAAGTGTCAAGAAATGAGACAGTTAGGTTATGGAAAAAACAATGGGTTTTTTTTGTATTATCTCTGAAGCCTATTTTAATCTTTTCTCATCACAAGCATTCCAGCCCTCCATCACATGGGTTTGACTTACTCATTATATTGATTGCTCAACTGAAGGGAAGCACTTCTTGTTGAGCTAGATATGTCTGAATGCCGTTTGAACATTACATAAGAGCTGTTCCTTTTTGGCCTTAATTGTGGTAGGAACTCTTCCTCTTCTGGTGGCTCTTCATGTGGTCTCTTGAGTTGAAATTACCCATAATCTACCCCAGCTGTGTGCAGTAGTGCTTGGTCTTCCTACAGATTCACCCCAAACCCCCCTCTTAGCTCCCCAAACATTTGTTCTACATCTGCAGGACGGCGCTTCAGCGAATTTTGCAAAGTCATCATGAGAAAAGTGTTGAGATATGTTTTGAATAGTGTGCTAGCATACTGCATACTAAGAGCATACTTCCAAATTGTAACTGAATATGGCAACTGTTGGAATAGAATTTCCTGCTTGCAGTTATAAGAGCCAATCACCTTTTTGATAGTCAGCCAATCACCTGTCAGTTTACTCGAGAATGCACATGCACTTCTGAGCTAAAGGAGCACAATTTATCAAACTATTTTTGATTTTACTGCTGATTTTAAGTGTTCTTTGAATGTAATCTCGACCAACCATTTTGGAGATTTTGCTCTTTCACCATTCATGTACAGTAGATAGGACGTGTAAAAGTTTCCTGCTTGTATTCATAGTAAATAACTGCACAGGAACATTTTGAAGATGGTGGCTGAGTGGACTGATTTGCCCATAAGGCCCGGGGGTTAGGAAATGTCCAGAGCTGGAATTGGCCAACAGAAGTATTCATCTCTGTCGTATACCCATAAAACCCTCTCTGATCTTCAGAAAAAGCCTGAAGGGCAGCAGTTAGGATCTGTTAGATGACGAAGACCTAAACCTCTGTTATTAAGCCCAGATGTGGAGAAGCAAATTAAGGCCCAAGCCTTGTGCTCATGGGGATGAAACAGGATCATAAATGTAAATCTTAGAGAATATAGTACTCCTGCAGGCATGCTTTTAGAGGCTAGGCACTTATAGAAACCTGTGTTAAACTGTCTGCGGTATGATTCTATGATCTCTTGTATCTGTCTTTTTATTCATGCTGGGCTGTTCGTTTGTCAAGGCTGTCCAAGATGAAACAATGCAAAATTCCAATGAAACAACAATACAACTGAAGCAATGAGAAACCCAGTTGTTGTGGCTGCATTATTTTCTGCAGCATCCATAGGGTAGGGTGGGGTAGTGGGTAAATCCCAAGCCTCTTAACCAGAAGGTTGTTGGTTTGTATCTCAGAAGGAGTCAGCCGTCTCCATTTGCACCGCTTGATCAAGGCACTTAACCCAGGTTTCTCCAAGGTGATTGTACCAATTATCAGTTCATAATGCTGCTTTATGTGACATCACATGATTTGATTCCCCCTAGACCGCTACAGTACGATCGAGCTTTGCTATATGCAGATCACATTGTTTTACTTCCTGAATCTTGTGAAATCGTCTAGGTTACGGATGTAACCTCCATTCCCTGATGGAGGGAACGAGACGTTGTGTCGAAGAAGCGACACTAGGGGTCTCTCTTGAGTGCCAAATATGCCTCTGATCTATGAAAAAAGGCCAATGGGAATTAGGCAGACAGTATTTGCATACCCTACCCCAGACATACGTGTATAAAAGCGGGCAAATACGTTGAGTTCATTCAGGAATTTTCTGAGGAGCCGGAATGGTCCGGCCACTGCAGTGGCTCGGCTCAGCAACATGGCCAGGAGGACACAACGTCTCGTTCCCTCCATCAGGGAACAGAGGTTACATCCGTAACCTAGACGTTCCCCGTCTGTCGCTCACTTCAACGTTATGTCGAAGAAGCGACACTAGGGGTCCAATTCAAATCACGGCATGCGCTGAGCCGTGTAGGTGTACTGCTGACACAAGGGCGGGCAGGTATATTTATGTGCAAAGGCGACCAGTTGTGTCAAAGTGCACGTACCCTTCCCCAATGCCCCATAAAAGACGTCGGAACTCTTTTGGTTACCCTAAGCAGGGGCATAGAGCCAAAGCAGCTGGGGCCCTTACACGCATCGTGGGAAGGGGGTCTTACCCAGTTTCCTATTCTTTCAGGGGGGAAAGACCACACCTGCCCAGCAAGGGGGAGGTAAGTGGTGAGATACATCACATGGGCCCCTCAGGTTACAGCTCTCACAGTGAGAACATGAACCATCCACAAACGCTGCCTCGGTGTGATCGCAACCCAGACACACGAGACAACGCCTGTGGCCGTCTGAAGCTGAGATCACTCTACCGCATCCAGGAACTACGCAGGGGCAGAAGGGCATCTTTATAAAGACGCATCCTGAAAAGGACGTTCAACGCCAGCTGCGTATTTGCTCTTTTATAGGAAATAACTCTTTTAGAGAAAATCACTCTTTTATAACTCTATAAATCTTGTAAGTTTCTTGCGCTGTCGAAGCACCCAGGGGCAAACTGCACTGCCATGCAGAGAAGGAGAAAGCCGCTGTAATGCGCCGTCGAATCCAACAGGCAAGCGTCAGAGGAAAACAGGAACAGGTGTGTGACTCGCAGCTGACTGCAACACGACCATCTCCTCCTCCGAAGATTTCTGAATGAACTCGACGTATTTGCCCGCTTTTATAACCGTATGTCCGGGGCGGGGTATGTAAATACTGTCTGCCTAATTCCCATTGGCCTTTTTTCATAGATCAGAGGCATATTCGGTGCTCGAGAGACGTAACGTCGAAGTGAGCGACAGACGGGGAAAGGCTATTTTCAGAATCCAAATCGGATTTTTTTGCATATCCAATAGGAATCCGATCAGATATAGTTTAAAGCTACATTCATATGTGGTTTAAATCCTATTCAAAATATGTGGTTGGAAATCCGTTTCAGTCTGATCTCTCGGATCAGATCACAAGTGGCTTTTTGCCATATGTCATTATTTCATCTACGTAAAGACCAGTTATACGTCACACATTATTACAGGAAACATGCTGGCAGTGGTGGCGGAGTGTAGGTCTAGCTGAGAATATTATTACGGGAATCTTGAAGTTCGACAGCTTAATCGTTTCATGAAAGGTGGCTATCAGACGAGTCCACCAGTCACGACTAGTCTGTCTGGATCACACACCACTTTAAACAATAATACCGGTGGAGACGGCAGCCTGAAAAAAGTGGCGCATGACAGCATCCACCGTCTCCTAAGCTGCCTCAAAAGGTGTAATCCAGCGCCGCAGATACACATTGCCATGTTATAAGCTAAACACACTTTTCCATTCCCCAACGTCATTGCTATAGCAACCAATGCAGATATGCCAGAAAATGAAGATCGAATTCCAATCGGATACGCATAAAATTGAATTTAAACTGGCATCTCCCATACTTAAAACAGAAGATGACTCTGCTTAAGTTTGCTAGCACCAAACACTTTTAAGTAAATGTTTGCATAACAGGCATATTTTGAAATACAAGTGGAAACTCTTAAACAGTTTTGCTTTGCAAATTCATCCTTGCTTGTGTCCCTTGATTTCTGTGGTTGTATTATGAAATGTCTTAGTCAAATCTAAAATGATGTGGGTTTACCTGACTCCTGAAAAGCAGAAAATGCACCACAGCTGGATGACATAAACCACATTTTTAAATTTAAGAAAATGCTGGTGATGCTTGCCAGTGTAAAATCTGTCACCACGATGCGGGTGTTGGATAGTGTTGTGGGTGTTTGCCAGGTTGTTACAATGTGGTTGATTAGGAGTGGTTTTTAGCATGTTGCTGTGTTTGCTAGAAGGTTTTTCTGGTTGTCAGTAGGGCTGCAACAAATAATCGATAAAATCAATAATTAACGATAATGGAAATTATCGACAAGGAACTGTTTTGCATGTGCACTGAAAGTATTAATAATAAATTCAAACTTACATTTTCATCATTCAGGCTTTGTTGTGAGAGTATCGAATTGTGAATTCAGTCCCATAAATTTAACCAAATCCTTTTGGACTTTATAATTTCTGTTTTAATAAAATACAGGAAATACAATTTTGTGTTTTATCAGATTAATCGAAGAAATTATCAAAGATTAATCGATAATCAAAATAATTTTTAGTTGCATCCCTAGTGTTGTGTGCTTTTGCTAGGATGTGGTAATGCAGTTGCTAATATGTACAAAGTGGGGTTTTGCTAAGTGCCTTGCTAAGTGCCTGTCAGAATGTTCTGGAATTGCCAGACTGGTTGGTGGGTGGTTACCAAACCACACAATTTAAGGGAGCATTCTTGTCTGAGTGCAAAATGTTGCAAACACTACAAAAAAGATTGAGTAATTCTGTGATAATGCATTTTTATCTGTTAATGAAATTGCTCTTGCACATTACAAGTACCTTCTACTATAAACGTGAGTTCCTGTGAGATTTGCATACCGTGGACTTTGTCGATATTAAGATTGCAATTGAATCAAGTATGATTACATCCAACGTCGTAGGCATATCATTCATAAATTAGTACAGGTCTAGCTAAGCTGGTTAATTAGAAGGCGATGTCCCCAAAGTGTATCTTACTGGTGTTAGTTTTCCATGAGGCTGGTGTTGACAAGTGTGAGAACCTAACACACAACCTTTGTGTTCATCTATTTGTTTTCACCCTTTCCTTTGGCCTTTCAGCGGTCTGTGTTGTCACTGTAGTCCTGTTTAGGCTCATTGATCCACAAAACAGAAGACAATCAAATTAATTGTCCATGAATTTAGTTGCTCTTGAACTCCTGACTCTTGGTCCAGGGTGTGTTACCTCTGTAATCTAATCACGCAAAACACAGAATCAGGAAACTGATGATATCGTTCCACTGAATGTGGCATCACAGATTCAAGTGTTGAAACAGCGATGCTTATTTGTGTTATTCAGGAACTTGGCTTTCAGGAAGAGGAGAGCATAACTCTTTATGAGAAGACAAGGAAGGTCAGTGTGATGTTTACGGATCTATCTCTGTAGTGTTATTCTTTCCATAGCTCAACATTTCCATGATCTTGTCTAAACACTATTAAGCACCAACACAATACATGAAGTGCTCACCATTGTTTGAGGTAAAAATTGAGGATGGGTCCTTTGAAATGCCACCTAGTGAATTAAGGCCAGAAATATACTGTATGCAAACACAGTCGTGAGTGCTTGGCCATCACATTGCAAGTGTGGTCCCATTGCATGCACTTAATGGGCATTCTTGTGTTACTATGGTGGTAACACATTTCAGCAAACCCACAGTCCTCAAGGGGGTAGTAACAGAGCCACATACCGTATGTCAAAGTTCTTGCTTTCTGTGTCTTTGGTGGAAAAACAATTTTAGATGTATTTTTTTAACAGGTTTAGTTCCATTTAGTTAGAGACTCATTTTAGTTCAGGTACTAGTTCCACAATTGTGTGGAAAAATGCCTATTGATGACGCCATCTGGATGGATATTTGAAAAACAATGGAATTGACAAATTAACGGAAAGTGTCCCAATTAACCTGTATTTATGAAATAGTGATTCGTGTAATTCCTTACCTGATTTAGAATTTTAATTTGTCTCTCTTGATAGGGGTGTTTGTGTGGATAGGAATGGCATTGAATTAATTGAATACTCAAGACGAGGTGCTATTTCAGCACTGATTGTGTCTGCTTAAATTAGATTGTGGGTGGTCAATAAGATGCAGGGTTTTGCACTGAAATACCACATGCATCTGTTTAGTGAACGCTGTCATTTACAACAGAAAATAATGATTTGACTTAACCTTCAGTTTGTAGAAATCTTGACCGAAGTGTAATAACAATAGAAAAAGGGCAATTGTTGTAAGTTTGTTGCTGTTGATTGGGCTTAACTTGTATTTCACCCAGAATATTCCTTTAAAATCCACAGTATTAATGAAGCAGTACCAATATAAGATCCAAACTAGGCATTAGCTGGCAGTGTCATCAATCAAACTATGATATAACATCAAAATGACTTCTGTCTAAATTTGTGGCAGCTGTCATCGGTCAAAACAAAGAGAGGTAGCGTGTTGATTCAAGAAAAGAGATTTGCACCATTCGCAGTTTCCGTGGAACATGTTGAGGACATGAGCACTTAGAGCCCAAGTTTGTTTGCTGTGCTAACATTGTGGTTCCACTTGTGTAGTTACTTGTGGAAATATCGCTCATCATGAAGTAAAACCAAGGTGATGAGCACTGGTGCAGACAGTACATGATTAATCATTAAAGAATAAAAAGACAACCTGATTCGAATTGAGGAAAATGGAAACATTCTGTGTGATGTTTCTATACTAATGTTGCTGCTGCTGTTCATAATAGTGTAGTTGAACATGTTGAAAGTAAGAGATGGGAGAATGGGAAAAGGTGGTGGAGGCTGTCTCCGCTGTGGCCAACTCCAATAGGGATGTGGATGGGTGTGAAAAAGAAAGACTCAGCTTTCTAATGTTATACTGTAATTATTGTTTCTATGAACTCTAAAGATCATGGAGAGAGAGCACAATATGCAGCGCATCAATTAGCATGATTGGTCACCACATTAAGAAGCTTCAAAACAACATTTATTGTTTGAATTTGATGATAACATTTACATGGTTTACAAGCTGAAAATAAAAATATAATTAAAAACACAAAACATTCAAAAACTTGTTTTGGTCTAAAATCAAATTTCTTCTTTTCAACATGAAAAACATTCATAAAACATAAGAAGGGGGCCTGGGGTAGCTCAGTGAGTATTGATGCTGACTATCACTCCTGGAGTCACCAGTTTGAATTCAGGGTGTGCTGAGTGACTCTAGCCAGGTCTCCTAAGCAACCAAATTGGCCCGGTTGCGAGGGGGGGTAGAGTCACATGGGGTAACCTCCTTGTGGTCATGATTAGTGGGGCGCGTGGTAAGTTGTGCGTGGATTGCGGAGAGTAGCATGAGTCTCCACATGCTGTGAGTCTCCACGGTGTCATGCCCAATGAGCCACGTGATAAGATGCGTGGATTGACTGTCTCAGAAGCAGAGGCAACTGAGGCTTGTCCTGTAATAAATAACCCTTTATTACAGAACAAGGGTTTTCTTAACGCTTTGTTTGCTTGTTCGTTCGTTCTTTCTTCTGAACTTTCTTTCAAACTCTCAAACTTTCAAACTAAAACTTTTACACTTTCAAGCTTTCTTTAAAACTATTTCTTTAAAACCTTTTTTTCAAGCTTTCTTTTTAAAAATGTTGTTTCGAACTTTCTGTATTTTTAACATTTCTTTCAGTGTTTTTTGTTCTCTTCATTTAAAGCTTTTGTTTGATCTTCATTTGAAACTTTCTTTCAAACATCGAAACTTTTAATGACGAAACTAAAACGTTCTTTCAAACTTTCTTTTAAACCTTCTTTTAAAATGTTGTTTTGTCATTTTATTATTAATATTTTCAACTTTTGAAGTTTCAAACATTCCAACTTCCTTTCAAACTTTAATTTTTTTTACATTTATATTTGAAACTATTTCTTTTAAACTTTCAAAGTCATTCCAACTCAAATTTTCTTTCAAACTGTCTTTTTCAAACTGTCTTTTTAACATTTCAGAGTTGTTTGTTTTTTATTTCAAACTTTCTTTTGCTCTTTCTTTTGAGCCTGTTTTTCAAATGTTTTCTTTCAAACATCTAACCTTTTTCAAACTGAAACTCTTTCAGCCTTTCCTTTAAACCTTTTTTTATATTTGTTCGTATATTTAAATTTTTTCTTTTTAACTTTTTTTTTAGAAGTTTTACACTAAAACTTTCTTTCAAACTATCTTTCTAACTTTCAAACGTTCTTTGAAACTTTCTTTCAAAAGAAACTAAAACATTCTTTCAAATTGTAATTATTTTCAAAACTTTGTTTACAACTTTCTTTCAAAATTTCTTCCTTTACTTGACTTGTTTGGGACATGTCTGTTTTTTTGCAGTACTGTATGATTCTTTTGTTCCTACATGTAAATAATATAATGCAACCCTGCCCACTAATAGCTGCAAAAAATACCTACCACGGTAAAGTGTAAACGGTAAAGTCAAATCTTGACCGGTTTTAAACATTTCTACCATTGCACTAGTGTGTTTTATTTTTGCCAAATTGATTTTAAGCTTTGAGAAATTAGATGTGCATTATTTGAAACTAACATAATAGTTTTTAGTGATTATTTCTGTATTTTTAAATCCAATTTGTTGCTTGTGCTGTGTATGTTTGCTTTTTTTTTTTATATAACATTCATCCCCGCACACCTTTCCACTCATCAATATCTCATCAGCATGGCACACTCACTGTTTCAGAACCCCCCACCATGCAAATCATTGCAACATCGACCACGTTTACATGCACAGAATTACATTTATGCTTTAAACATAAATCATGAAAATACTTTAGATACACTGGTGGCTGAAAGTTTGGAATAATACTCTTATGTAAAGAAATTGGTACTTTTGTTCGCCAATATGGCATTCAACTGATCACAGTGTATAGCCAGGACATTAATAACATGAAAAATTACTATTACAGTTTGAAAAAAAAAAACAGATTCTGAACTTCTTAAACTACTTCAAAGTGTTCTAATAAAAAAATCCTCCACGTGCAGCAATGACAGCTTTGCAGATCCTTGGCATTCTAGCTGTCAGTTTGTCCAGATACTCAGGTGACATTTCACCCCACACTTCCTGTAGCACTTGCCATAGATGTGTCTGTCTTATCTGGCACTTCTCACGCACCTTACAGTCTAGCTGATCCCACAAAAGCTCAATGGGGTTTAGATCCATAACACTCTTTTCCAATTATCTGTTGTCCAATGTCTGTGTTTCTTTGCCCACTCAAACCTTTTCTTTTTGTGTTTCTGTTTTAAAGTGGCTTTTTCTTTGCAATTCTTCCCATAAGGCCTGCATCCCTGAGCCTTCTCTTTACTGTTGTACTTGAAACTGTCAGCAGAGGACATGTGAGTCGTCTATTTCTACAACTAGAGGCTCTGATGTACTTATCCTCTTGTTTAGCTATATATCTGGCCTTCCACATCTCTTTCTGTCCTTGTTAGAGCCAGTTGTGCTTCGTCTTTGAAGCCTGTAGTGTACATCTGTGTATGAAATCTCCAGATTTTTGGCAAATTCAAGCATTGTATAACCTTCATTCCTCAAAACAATGATTTACTGATGAATTTCTTGAGAAAGCCGTTTCTTTTCTGCCATTTTTGACATAATATTGGATTATTAGGTGGCCATGATTGAGAAGGGCCAATGGGGGATATTTGGCAAGGGTTCTACCCCTACTCTTTATTAGAGATGCACCGCTTGACCGGCCAGGGACCGGAATTAGCCGATTTTCTGCATGCTCGGCCCGGATGAGGCCGAGGAGCATGCAGCACAGGCAATAACGTCACAGCCGCACGTAAACATGTCATTGCCGTGGAAGATCTTCACTGTGTGAGTGAAGAATACATAAAGTTCGAAATGTGGAATAATTGTAAGGCCAAAGTAAACCGTGGGGGAACCACCACAATAACTTTTGGATCAACAAACATAATTAGACATTTAAAACACCATCACCCAGCAGAAAATGCCCATTTTAAAAAAGAAGCTAAAAAGTGAAAGCGGCTAAAGCTAGCCAGAGCTCAGAGCCAGCCACAAGTCAGCAGCCTCTCCTATCATTCCTTGGTATGAGCAGCGAAAATACCAAAGCAATTACGAGGAAAATGATGGAATTCATGGCCCTGGATGACCAGCTGTTCTCCATAGTTGAGGACAGAGGGATCAGAAATCTGATACATTTCCTCGATACAGAGTAGGAGGTACTCTCCGACGTCGCGTTGCCAGAGATGTTTAATCTCATGTCATGTAACACACACAGCCTGTTATCTGTCAACATTTGGGTACACAAATCTGCGAGAGGGGAAGGGGGGTGCTGGATGGCAGAGGCAGGCTAAATACATACAAATTGTGCCGTTGAGATTTAACGTGTCCCACCGTGTCCAATATTAAAATCAGTGCGACACACATTGCAAAAGGCGTGGGCATTGTCAATATGGCTTCAGGATAGGAAATTCAATTCTTCCATCCAGCTGTTGTTAAATGTACATGTATATTTTGTTTTTTTCACCGGAGCACCAGCTGAGTCTTCTCCTCCCATCTACCAGTGATGCTTGATTTAACTTCCCGCGTCTACTGCCTGCGCAGATATCAACAGCGCAAATGGGTTTTGGTTGCCAGATTGTGGTCATAAATGATTTGTAATGTGTATGATGTGTCGATTGTGTGAGTAGGATGCGTTTCATTCAAGATCTGGCAACTGGACCACCTTGGAATAATATGTTGATGTGATTATTCATATAACGTTGTTTGGGCCATGCAAATTACGGGAGTTTTTTTGGGAGAAATAACAAAACGGGAGACTCCCGGGAAAAACGGGAGTGTTGACAGGTATGCAAGCCGTTCCCAAAGCAGTGCTCAGTTTTACAACTGATATTTGTACATCTAACGTAAGTTGAGCGTATTGGACACTTCAGTTTTTCAGATCTTTGGAATTGTTTTGTTAGACGAGTAATAAAGAGAAAAAGGTCCATTTATAAAAATAGTGGAAAATGACATCTGTTATATAAAGCAACTCATTTGCAGTTAATTGTTATTTCTACCTCTTTCCAGTCACAGAGCACTTTATTTTGAGAGTTGTTTAAGTGAGAGAAGATCCTGTAACTTAGTGCAGTTTGGGGGAAAATGTAGTTTAATAATTAATAGTATTATGAAAATAAAATTTTGCATTGAAGAAAGGTAGATTTTGTTTGTATATGTGGTCAATAATAGTTCTTAGAAAGAAAATCGGAATCTGAAAAAATCGGTATCGGCCAAGAAAATTGCAATCGGTGCATCTCTACTCATTATGAGAAGTTTCCTGGAATTATTAATGACCACAGAGAGTCAGGACCTCTGTTTAACATCTCATCTGAAAGACGGGGAAAGGTCATAAACCGTTTAATTAAAACCAGATCAAAACACAGGTTTATATCTGTTACTTGGGCTGTCAAAGGGCTGAGAAACCAAAATAAAAAATTTGCACATAAATAATACAGACAATCAAATTATATTTAATTTACATCATAGTTCAAGCTTTGAATTATTGTCTCATTTTAAAGACATGATTTCAGTTAGGGGAAAAGCTAAAGGACATCAGTGATCACTAGATTTTTAAATCGACATTGTCTTCTATGTCTAAATATAACATTTGTTTTTTACAAAGGAACACAAAAGGTGTCATTTTTTTTAAGAATCTTCATGCAGCTCTTTTCCACACAACGACGTTTACAGTGAGCACATATTTCAGCTCAAAAAAGTCCAAGAAAACACCTTAATAGAATCATACAAGTAGTCCATATGACTCGTCCGTTATATTTTAACTCTGAAGCTGAAGTCAGATGGTAGTTTACCGATTCTTTAAAAAAACTTTTGGTGTCACACTGGAAAAAAAATAAATCAAATGGGTTTGAAATGAAGCAGATTAAATAATAGAAGAAAGACCCACCTGACCTCTGTGAGACCTGTAGTTTGAGTTTTGTTCTGACTGGGTGATCTGTCTCTTTTGAGTAATGTTTTTACTCACTCTGTTTTCCATGTATAAATTAACTCTATTTTTGTTTTTGTGTGTGTATGCAGCATGGGTCGGTTCTCTCTCCATGGGTATGATCTTCTTCTGCTCACCAATCGTCAGTGTATTCACAGATCTGCTCGGTTGCCGGATAACAGCGGTTGGAGGGGCTGCCGTGGGGCTTGTGGGACTTCTGGCCAGTTCTTTTGTCACGTAAGTGCATTAATGAGTAAAAATATTGTAAAGCTTTTCATTCATTTCATTTTGATTTGACTGGGTTGATATCAGAGATTTGATTTGTTGCTAAGCAGCATTATTGTTTTAGAGAATGATGTCATTGACATTGCGTTAGTTGGTCCAGATTGTCTAGTTGACAAAACTATAGGATGACCGTTATGGGTTTTTAAATTGTTGGAGCAAATACCAACGTGACCTTCAAGTGGAGTTGAAAATATCATAATTATGAGTTCCAAGCACATGAATAACCAAGCGAAGTCAAATTTACCAGTAGGTATCTCGAATACTTGATTATACCCGAGGTGTGCCGCTGAAAGGGCGTTTCAGCAAAATAGTTTCAGTGCTTCAGTTGAATATTATTAATCTTGTAAAGCTAATGATTTCCCCTTGGTGGGCTGTTGCAAAATGTTAATGTTTTTTTAATTATTTGTCTGATACCATGCATCATATAGGTCATAGAGGTTAAATCATATAGGTTGTGTAAAATGATGCAGGTGTATTTACTTACACTTTTTCAATTGTACAACAGAAAAAGAGCTTTTGCCATTGTTCATTTTGTGTGTATTTTAGTGTGACTTCTTCCATATTTATTTTTCATTTAATTGTGGAATAATAAATTCCGACTCCCAGGAGCAGGATGACCGATTGCCGATATATATACATGGATGGCAATATACTGTATCTCATATGTATCATATATATCATTCAATTTAGTGATGGCTTATGAGAACACAAAAATTGCTTATATTAAATAAATCATTTGCTGGTCCTAAGAAACCCACTGTAGATTCTTTGCATGACAAACTCCCAGTTGCACTCACATTTATTGTCTTTTGAGAGATTGTTCGAGACGTACGCCACTTCCTTGTGAGTTTCGCCAAAACAGATCAATAGAGGATGCCGTCATCAATGTGCCTGAACACTCGGATAGTAGAGACACGTTTGTTGTTGATTACGGCTCAATCAATCTAGTGGCCTTAAAAAATAAAATCAGAACTTGAGTTCCCCGTCTGTCGCTCTCTCAACGTTGTGTCTCTTGAGTGCCGAATATGCCTCTGATCTATGAAAAAAGGCCAATGAGAAGTTGGCAGACAGTATTTGCATACCCCGCTCCCGGAGATACGGGTATAAAGGCGAGGAAATACATTGAGTTCATTCTTCTTTCTTGGTTGTGCATGCTGTTTGCTATGAGTCACACCTGTTCCTGTATTTCTCTGACGCTCTGCTTGCTGTTGGATTGACGGCGTATTACAGCGGCTTTCTCCTTCCTTGCACGCAGTACAGTTTGCCCCTGGGCGCTTCGACAGCGCAGAGACAAACTCTAAATGAGTTATTAAAAAGATTTTCTTTAAAAGAGTATATTTCACTAAAAGAGCAATACACAGCAATGTTTGAGCGTCCTTTTCAGGACGCGTCTTTCTAAAGATGCCTTTCTGCCCCTGTGTAGTTCCTGGATGCGGTAGAGTGCTCTCCTCTTCAGACGGCCACAGGCGTTGTCTCGTGTGTCTGGGCAGCGATCACACCGAGGCTGCTTTTGTGGATGGTTCATGCTCTCACTGCGAGGGCATGACCATGGCAACGTTGCGGTCGCGGCTTGCTTTCAATAGGAAGCAAGCCACTCCAGCCGCCCCACGCATTGCTCCTTCTTCCCACGGGATTGAGGACGATGCGGCTGGTGATGGAGGCGATCTGGGGATGGCAGCGGGTGCAGCTCCGCCGGTTACGCCCCCTCGAGGCAACAGCGGCTCGCCTCACAGCCAGCCTGCTTATCCTGCTGGAGCTTGAGGTGGATGAGCTCGCCGCTGCATCGGAGAGCGCGGGATCTAACGTGGATGACCCCCGGTCCCATTTTTCCCTGAGGTGCATGATGTGCTGACGTCATCGTGGAGAGCACCCCTCTCCAGTCGTCACAAAGCCACTCGCTCATCCGCTCTCACTACCCTCCACGGCGGAATATTATTGTACAGTAATTTCCGGACTATTGAGCGCACCTGAATATAAGCCGCACCCACTGATTTTTAAATAAAATATTATTTTGAACATAAATAAGCCACACCTGTCTATAAGCCGCAGGTGCCTACCGGTACATTGAAACAAATGAACTTTACACAGGCTTTAACGAAACACGGTGTGGCAGCGGGGGGCGTAGTCAAGCGCCCGTCCAGGAGAGAAAAGCGGTAAGGGCGCTTACACCTGAGCTAAATTATGTCTAACACCTTACAGCTTTTCTCTCCCGGACAGGCGCTTGACCACGCCCCCGCTGCCACACACGGCTTGTAATAAAACATTTGCAGTAAACAGTAGCCTACCAAGAAAGTCATTGGTCACTATCTTCCTCGTCCTGTGCACTGAAACCACTGAAGTCATCTCCTTCGGTGTCGGAGTTAAATAGCCTCAGATTTAGTTGTCTTTTTGCACTGAGTCAATTCCTCACGCTGCTGTTTCCAACGTCTTATCATCGACTCATTAAGACCAAGCTCCCGTGCAGCAGCCAGATCAATCGCCTTCAACTTGAAAGCAGCATCATATGCGTTTCTCCATGTCTTTGCCATGGTGAGGGTGACAAAATTACTACCGTAATCAGAATGATGGGAAGTTTGAGTGCGCTCGATTTAATCTAAACAGTAAACCAAAAAAGTTGTTTTGACCTTAACCCGTTCGGCAATTTCATTGGTCTAATGAAAGCTTCATGCCGGCAAAAAACTGAGCACGTCACAGAATGTTTTTTTTTTTTTTTTATAAAATTTGAAAGCGGGAAAAATCCATATATTAGCCGCGTCATTGTTTAAGCCGCAAGGTTCAAAGCGTGGGAAAAAAGTTGCGGCTTATAGTCCGGAAATTACGGTAAATTGTGTATAAAATTAAATAATTATTGTATTTAGAACCCCAGTGAGCAAGCTGAAGGCGACTGTGGCAAGGAACACAAAACTCCATAAGATGTTGATTAATGGAGAAAAATAACTTTGGGAGAAACCAGACTCACTGTGGGGGCCAGTTCCCCTCTTTTTGTTATTTGTGTGCAATGAAAGTCATGGTTTAAAATGTGTAAACTAAGTAAGTGTTAAGGGTCAGTGTTTAAACAAAGATTTTGTATGAACTGTAAGATTAATGACTAATGTCTTTTAAGTCCATCCTGGATGAAGTTCACATAGATGTATTGTGCTTTGTTAACTGGCTGATGAAGGATTTTGTTGGCAATTAGTTCATAGTCTGTGTATTCCATTTTAAAAGTGTCGTCCATCATTAGACCAAGGTGATGTAGGCAGTGGGACACAAAGTATCCCATGTCTTACAGTTGGAGCTGGCATAAGTTCATCCTCTGAAGTTCATCGTAATAGACTGAAGTGATGTCTGGCTAGCACCGGATGCAGTTAGTCATCATCACTCAGAGACACGTAGCAGTGGAGTCCAACACCAAGCAGGAACAGAGCTGAATCTGGCCGGCTCTGGTAACCTCAGGATATGAATATAGAATAATATTAGCATGGATGCCATTCAATTTATTGCTTTGTTCTAGATTCTAAGTGTTTTTGGTTCTGGCAGACATAAAGCCTAATTGTGAGTTGATGGATAAATTAACTGTATACCTGGCTAAATAGATGAGTCTCTAGTCTAAACTTAAACGTAGTGTGTGTGTCTGCATCCCGAACATTTAGGGAGACTATTCCATAGGTTAGGAGCCAAATATGAAAAGGATCTACCTATTAACAGGCCAGAATTTTGTGATCGTAATGAACGTGATGGAATATAGCGTGGTAGAAGATCACTTAAGTACTGCAGAGCTAGACCATTCAAAGCTTTGCATGTAGTTAACAGAATTTGAAAATTAATAAAAAAAATTACAGGTAGCCAATGTAACGATGATAAAATGGGGCTAATATGATCATATTTCTTGGTTCTAGTCAGCACGCTGTCTGTTTATTTTTTGAACTTGCAGGACATCCTGCCAGTAATACATTAAAATTATCTAGTCTCGAGGTCATGAACGCATGAATTCGTTTGTTGGCACCATAAAAAGATACCATCCATCCATCCATCCATCCATCCATCGTCAACCGCTTATCCTGTGTACAGGGTCGCGGGGGGCTGGAGCCTATCCCAGCTAACATTGGGCGAAAGGCGGGGGACACCCTGGACAGGTCGCCAGTCCATCGCAGGGCCACACATAGACAGACATACACTCACACTCTAAAAAGATACCATGTGTCGTAATTTAGGAATATTTCTTAATTGGAAGAATGCTGAATTCTATAAACATTGGTAATTTGATTTTCAAAGGACAGAATGGTATAAAATATAACACCCAAGTTCTTTGCTGTAGAAAACGATGAAACAGTACATCCACTGAGAGTCCAATTATATTTTAGCATCTTACTTTTTAGAGGTTTTTGGTCCAATAATTATTACCTCTGTTTTGTCGGAATTGAGTAGGAGGAATTTGGAGAATTGTGAAAGTCGGGTTTCGAAGGAATATAAAGTTGGGTATCATCGGTGCAACAGTGGAAACCTATTCCATGATTCCTGATAATATCTCCCAGGGGAAGCATATATAGAGGTGAAAAGCAGAGGCCCTAAAACCGATCCCAGTGGCAGTCAATACTTAATTTTTGTTTGAATTGACAATTCTTCATTTACACAGACAAAGTGGTAGCGGGCTGCTAAATAGGACCTAAACCATGCTAATGGAAGTGCTCAAATGCCAACATAATTCTCAAGCCTATTCAAGAGAATGTTGTAATCTATGGTGTCGAAGACAGCACTAAAAGTATTTATTTCTAAAAGCACTAGAAGTCAAGTCAAGTGGTTTTTATTGTCGTTCAACCATATACAGTTAGTACAGTACACACTGTGAAATGAGACAACGTTCCCCCAGGACCATGGTGCTACATAAATCAATACAGGACAAACATAGAACCACATGAGACTACACAGACTAAATAACATTTCTACATAAAGTGCACGTGCAAACTAATAATGGGCGATATGGCCTAAAAAATTTATCACGATAATTTCAGGGATTTATTGCGATAACGATACAAATGACGATAAATTATTTTCTTCTGTAAAATATCAGATTATGTTATGTTTAAGTTGTGTTCCAGTGACTGTGCTGAAAAACATCACACAACAACAATTACACAATAATAATAATTCAAATCAATTACAAGTTTAAAATGTAAACACAGATTCTTTATTTATTTATACTCTCATGGTGGAAAAATAGTGCAAAGCAAACAGCAAAAGTAACAATCACCAACCATGTCTTCAGTTGTATTTCAAAATTACAACAGAGTACAACTGCAAATAAATCCTGATAAAGTAAAGAAGTTCAGAGTGAAACACACTCTTAGAATGTAAATATAATACGTAAGTGGAACATGCTAACACCAATTAGGTAGTTAAATTATCAACACTCTTGTCCCATGGAACAAATTGTAAAAATAGTGCAAACACTGTATCAAAAAGTAATGATCCCAACTGTCTTCAGATAGTTTACAAAATAGTGCAAAACAAGATGATAAATTAAAAAACAAATCAATAAATTCAATTTAAATAAAAGTGTAATTAAACTGTAAACACTGATATACTCTTGCAAAATATAGAAATGAGGCTGACATGAACATGTCTGGTAGTGCAAGTTGCATAACACACATACTAGTGTGATTCAGTAGCTTTCAAAAAGAGAACAGGGCTCACACCTTAAGGTTTTTGGTCAAGAAAACCAACATATTCACTGTAGCTGGTTTCAGAAGAGACCTTTGGCATGTCACTGCATTTCCAGCAGCGCTGAACACCTTCTCTGAGGGTGTACTAGTGGCGGGGATGCACAAGTACTTTTTCACCAAACGACTGATGTTAGGGAAATTCACCTCATGTACCTTCCACCACGTAAGGGGATTGCTTTCACCATCTGCAAGTGGCCCACGTGGAGGTAGGTCCTCGCTTAACAACAAGCTCCTCCTCAGCCTCACGTCCGCCTTCCGCCATGCTTGTTTTCACTCCGCACAGAGAATGCCCGCACGTGAACAGTGAATCTTTTTTTTTTATTTATTTATATTTTTTTTTTATTGATGCTCAAAACAGTACAGTAAAAAGAAACAGTCAACAACAAAATACATAAAAAAATTAAAAAGCTGGGAGTGCACATAATATAAATATTATGATATATATAAAATATATTAACAAATTATGAGAATTACATGACGGTTTTTCTTTTTTCTCCTTTTTCCCCCTCCCCTTTTTTTATCTTTTTTTTTTCTTCTCTCTCTTTAAATGCTTTCCTCTTTTTTCCAAAAAACCATGTATTAAGCATGGTCAATTTTGCACAATCATAGGATACAGAATGACAAAAAAAATAAATAGATAAATAAATAAACAAATAAAATAAAAAATAAAACGGCAGAGATATAACTCATGGTACATGAAGGATCTCATCATATTTTTTCAGAAAAGACATACATTTTCTATTATCGATTGTTCTTAGTGATTTGATTAAATATTGGACTTCACAAAGGAAATCATTAAAAGTAGGAATTTTCTTACGAAACCTTTGCTTGTGAAAGTAAAATTTTGCCACAAGGATAAGAAAGTTAACAGTAGACTCTAAAGATTTGTTTGAGTTTTCAAAAGGACAAATTACATCCTTTAAACAAAGATTACTGATCATATTAACTTTAGAAAAACAATAAGAACTTAAATCATTCCAGAAAATTGAAGAAACATTACAAGAAAAAAACAAATGACAGACGTCTTCGACTTCATTATTACAGAAGGTGCATACCTCATCTACATCACAGTATTTGGACAAATGTGCGTTACAAGGGTATATATTATGCAAAATTTTAAAATGCACTTCGCGTGAACAGTGAATCGCGCGCGCACACACACACACAAAACTACGTCATCAACTAGACTTATGGTTATTGTCGTGAGGAGACACATTTTTATTGTGAGGAGAATTTTCAACGATATATCGCAAACGATAAGATATCGCCCATCCCTAGTGCAAACATGTGCAAAAAGTACGGGACAGTACAATAAATTACTAAAAGGAGCAGGACAATAGGCACAGTAAGAGACAGTGCAGTGCCAACCAGTACATATTTGTAATCGAGTAGTGCAAAAAGATGACACTTTCTAAAATGCTAAATGTAAACATAACATACTATGAAATAGTGTTTTATGGACATAGCAGTTATTGAGGTAGCAGCCAAGTATAAAGTGACAATGAATTAAAGTACAGCTATGGACAAAAGTTGGATGGTGTATAGGTGTGGGTGTGTGTGTGTGTGTCAGTCCAGTCCCTGAGTATTGAGGAGTCTGATGACTTGGGGGAAGAAGCTGTTACGCAGTCTGGCTGCGAGGGCCCGAATGCTTCGGTACAATAATTAAAGCTCCATCCACAGTAACTACTAGATCTGATAGAAAATTTGCAAATTCACCAAGGAAATCTTAATACGGCCTGGGTGATCTATATTCTGTATTAAGGGATATATCTTTTTATATCTTATGAAGTCACATTAAGTATTATTAGTTCAAAAGACTTAAACCTATTTCCTGTACTCTGAGTAACACCAAAAACTTCACTGTAAATTGTAGCAACACCTCTCGAACCTTCAGACGAGGCTCATGTTTATAACAATAACATGTGGGAGTAGACTCATTTAAACTAATATATTCATCCATTTTAATCCAGTTTTCAGTCAAACAGCACATCCAAACTATGATCTGTAATAATACAATTTTCAAGTTTGACCTAAACAAATTTGTTCTAAATGATGTAGTGAGGGGTTTGTGTTTGGTAGTCATCAGGTCATCAGGTGAGGGGCATTGTCTATAAAAAAAAAATTGTACTCTGTGAAGTATCAGCATGGTTTTTGCAAATTTTGACAAATGTAATACCTTAAACAATACATTACTCACTAATAACATGCTGATGCGAGTGAAAACACTGGAGACCGGAAATTGAAAACAGTCAAATCCTGTACTCATAACCGTTGACAAAATGACCTCTTCTGGGAAAACAGACTTAACAATATTCGTCACACATCTTGTGCTTTAGGCTTGGGTATACTCCATGCCGGATCGTCTCGCACACGTTTAAGCTCTGCCTTTCAAAGTACAGTATACTCTTTTGACCACGAGCGAATACAAATACGTTCAATTAATTCGCTGTATGATTGTTTTGTGATACTCTGTCAGCATAATTTTGTGTAACTACAGGGGGATGTGCTTACGATGCGCACGGACAAGGAATGTCAGCGTTATTTAACCTTTTCGAAAGTTTGTTCAAACTGTACTAAAAAAAACTGTTGCAAATTCTGTAATGCACACTGTGTTAAAAAATTTATGTAATTTCTATTTAATGTGTTTTTGTGCATTGTAACCAATCACAGACAGATATGTTGCTCATTTCTGTGTATCTTATCTTATGCTGCTAAGTGGGCCAATGTGAAGTTTTCTTAATGTGTAACTAATCTTGATTTACTGATGTACAAAACGGCAATAAGGTAATTCAGGAACACAGTTCTCAGCTTGTTTTGGATGTGTAGCCAACATAAAGAATAGGCCTACTGCATGTAGTTGATTTACCCAAAATGATATAGTAATTTAAATTATATTCATAAAAAATAATCACATTTACACTATCAAGGGAAATAATCGTCAGTTACGATACCAGTTTTTGTCATGATCATGCAGCCCTGATTATTGATGTTGTTTATGTTTAATGCTTCATGGGATTCTGACTTTATTATTGCAAAGAACCCTAACCCTTACACTTGTTGTACTGAACTGCAAGTGAACTAACTAGTTACCTAATACATTCTTTGTTTGATATCAAAAAACCTTGGTAAGTTAAAATAGCCATCTTAAACAGTTATGACTTTAAACTCTATTCATTTACATTTACATTTACATTTATTCATTTGGCAGATGATTTTATCCAAAGCGACTTACAAAAGAGGAAGAACATAAGCGAATCATCTTAGGGAGACAGTGGTACAAAAAGTGCCATATTACAAAGTTTCACTATCATCATAATAGTATACAAAACAGATTTAAGTGCAACAAGAAATGTAAATATATATAATTTTTTATTTATTTATTTTTTTTTTTTATTGACCGGTTAAGTGCTTTTGGAAAAGATGTGTTTTTAGCCGTTTTTTGAAGATAGAGAGTGAGTTAGCTTCCCGGATTGAGTTGGGAAGGTCATTCCACCACCGTGGTATGATGAAACTGAAAGTCCGGGAAAGTATTTTGGTGCCTCTTTGTTTTGGTACAACAAGGCGACGTTCCTTAGCCGACCGCAGGCTTCTGGTGGGAACGTAGCTCTGCATAAATGTTTTAAGGTATGCTGGAGCAGACCCAGTGACTGTTTTATATGCCAGCATCAGGGCCTTGAATTTAAAACGGGCATGAACCGGCAGCCAGTGGAGAGAGACAAAGAGTGGTGTAACATGTGCTCTCTTAGGTTCATTAAAGACCAGACGTGCTGCTGCATTCTGGATCATTTGGAGAGGTCTAATAGCACATGCAGGAAGGCCTGCAATGAGAGCGTTACAGTAGTCCAGTCTAGTTATGACAAGGGACTGAACGAGCAGTTGTGTGGCATGTACAGAGAGGAAGGGTCTTATCTTCCTGATATTGTAGAGTGTAAATCTACAAGATCTTGCAGTTTTTGAAATGTGGTCTGTGAAATTTAGCTCATCATCAATGGTTACCCCTAGATTTCTGACCGTTTTGGAAGGTGAAACTGTAGTTGGACCCAGCTGCACGGTGATGTTGTGTTCAACAGCAGGGTTGGCTGGAAAGACAAGGAGTTCGGTCTTGGCAGGGTTGAGTTGAAGGTGGTGTTCCTTCATCCAGGCCGAGATGTCTGCCAGACAGGCAGCGATTCGAACGGTCACTGTGGTGTCGTTGGGCTGGAAAGACAAGTAGAGTTGCGTGTCATCAGCGTAGCAGTGGTAAGAGAAACCATGTGACTGGATGATGGGTCCCAGTGATGTTGTGTATATGGAGAAGAGAAGTGGCCCAAGCACTGATCCCTGAGGTACCCCAGTAAGTAACTTGTGTGGCTTGGATACTTCCCTCTCCATGCTACCTCAAAGGACCTTTCTGAGAGATAAGAGTTGAACCAGTCAAGCACAGTTCCAGTGATACCCAGTTTAGAGAGGGTGGAGAGTAGGATCTGATGGTTGACTGTGTCAAAGGCAGCAGAAAGGTCCAGCAAAATCAGAACGGATGATCTCGATTCAGCTCTCGCCTGTCTCAGCGACTCGATGACAGACAGCAGGGCAGTCTCAGTGGAGTGTCCACTTTTGAAGCCCGACTGATTGTCATCCAGCAGCTTGTTCCGTGAGAGATAGGCGGAGATCTGATCGAAAACTGCCCTTTCAAGTGTTTTTGCCATGAATGGGATGAGAGAGACTGGTCTGTAGTGTTCTATCTGTGTGGGGTTAAGTGCAGGTTTTTTCAGCAGTGTATTCCAGTACTTCTGTGATTATTTGAATGTTGGTAACATTATAAATAAATATATTCTGTGGTTGAAAAGACTGTTCAATCAGCTATTTTTTATGATGACCGCTTCTGACCCTGTGTCCCGGTAAATGGCAGTATGAACAACTGTGTGGATGCAGATCACACCGGTTTGATTGTATGTGCGAAATGGTTAATAAAAGGGACAAACCTTTTGATATGTCCTTCCCCAACTTCCTGTTTAAACAGGAAATGCTTTGTGCCAGACAAGCCTCTTGTTCATTGGAAAGGAGGAAGTGGGAACAGGGCTATCATCCAAAAAGACTTAGATAACTTTAATAACAAAAACAAGGTAAATTATTTTGTAATCAGACAAAGGTTTGTAAGGTGAATTTTAGATGGAGATTTTATTGAGTAAAACATATTTCCCTAAACTAAAACTTTCACCTAAACCTAACCAATGGTGTCCTAAAAGTAAATGAGTGGTGAACATAACAGACATCCTGACTCTAAACCAACACCTAAACTTAACCGATGTAAAATACAAAAGCATCATGAAAAGCAAATTCATTTTCAACCACGTCATTTTGTATCACTTCTATCAGCAAATATGGTTGTCAATCCCAAACACTGACTGTGTGAACAAATTCTATGCAAGCTGATCTTGCTTGACTTCAGTACATTTGTGCTTTCAACATTATGTGCTCTGTTCTAAATAACTCTCAAAATGTGAATGGTTCATGAAGAGCACAACTCTCTTTAAAGGCAGTAAAACCTGAATTCACTATGCCAGATTAAATAATTAAGTAAACAAATCACAGGAACACACAAAATCATGATTTTGTCTCGAAAATCACGAAAAATTGTCTCTCTTTCTTTCTTTTTCTCTGTGCAGGTCTCTCGGGCCGTTGTACTTCACCTATGGCATAGTGTTTGCATGCGGGTGCAGTTTTGCATATCAGCCCAGTCTGGTGATCCTGGGTCACTACTTCAAGCGCAGGCTGGGCCTGGTGAACGGCATTGTAACTGCAGGCAGCAGCGTGTTCACCATCACGCTTCCGTACATGCTGTCTGGTCTGCTGGGGCGTGTGGGGCTGCAGAACACGCTGCGGGTACTAGCCATCTTCATGTTCATCCTCATGCTGGCGGGCCTCACCTACAAACCGCTCCTGCCCAAACCCGTGAGCAGCAGCAAGTCTGGCAGCCGCTGTCCCTCGCTCAACAAGGTGTTCAATGTGCACATCTGGAAGTCTCTGGGATATCGCATCTGGGCTTTTGGAATCCCTGCAGCTCTGTATGGATACTTTGTGCCGTACGTTCACCTGGTGAGTGTGCGCATGTAAATCTGTGTGTGTGTGTGTGTGAATTTCTATGTTCTGCCTTTGTCTTCAGAATATCAGAATGGGGATTACATTTATAAGATTATTTTCATCATAAGCTTTACTAACAGCATTTATGGCATTTTGTCAAGTCCCATAGATGATTTCAAGACTTTTGTCTTTTTTTTCTCATTGAGAGACATTTACAATAATAAAATTACAATTGAAGTCTATCAAACACATATAGGTTTATCCATCTAGAAATGTAGTCCCTCTTCAAAAAGGACTTGAAATATTCTTAAGTATGCAAGTGTAAAGTTTTGAAAGAGAGGAAGAGCTATTTGTGATGGTTTATAATATACAGTATCAGCAAACAATCTCACAAAAACATGAGCGGCATACTATTTACTCACGTATACATGCGGCTTGGTCATTAAGCAGTTTTTTCCACAGCTAAGTAATTTCCCCGCAACGCTTGTTTAAAAAGCACACATGGGATCCGAAAAAGAACAAACATGATACAGAATAAAGCAAAGTATACATGTATAGTCAACCATTATCCCCCTTTACCCCGATTATTTCCCTATCCCCCTACCAGTCCCCAACCCACAACAAACATTCTTGTGGTCCAAGCCTGAGTATAAACATATAAACAGAATGAAGAAGAAAAAAAGGGTTCTTTCCACATGGTCCTCACCGAGAGCCTTCCAGAAAGGTCATGTATTTGTCCCATTTCTTACCATATGCATCTAATCTGCCAAACTATTTAAATGACATCTTTTCAAATGTTCACAATTCGGTGAACCATACTTGTAATGAGGGAGCGCCAATTGATTTCATCCTCAAAGAATTATCTGCCAGTCATTATGCTAGTTTAAACCCAGCTTTATGTATAATTGTCACCTAGTTTAATAACCGCCCCATCACCCAATGTACTGTACATAGTCTGGGGTGATTTTTATCAAAATTTGAGTATCTTGAGTACCTCAAAAATAAAATCTGGACTCATTCCCAGAATTCTTGAATCTTAGCACAGAACCACAGAGCATGGGCTATGTCTCCATCCACCAAATGACATCGCCAGCAGGTAGGTGTGTCTTTTAAACCAAGCCTAAAAAATCTAGAGGGAGTTCAGTAGAAATTATGCAAAATCTTAAACTGAATAAGGCATTCCCTTGCATCCCTAGGCATAGTTTTAACATTTTCTTTAATACTTTTCCACTCCCCATCTTCCAGTACCAAGTTCAAATTCTATTTCCCATAACCTCTTAAGACCTGTTAATGCCCCATTTCCAAGACTCTGAATCAATGAGGAATAATATACCGATGCTTCATGCCCCTTTCCCCTGTCTGCAGCTTAGGGGGCTGTGTGCCGCCACCAAAAATAGTACAACGTAAATGGCGCAACTGTAAATACCTGAAAAATTGAGACCTAGACATCCCAAATTGCTTTGTTATATTTTCAAATAATCTCAAAGCTCCAATATCATTAAGGTCACTGTTACAAAATGAAGGCAGCGAAGGCAGACGAGGAGAGCGGATCCAAATGCAGGCTTACTTTATTAAATCAACAAACAGGCAAAACACAAAGGAAAAACCCTCAATAGGGAAACAAACATAAAACTAGAAAAGCACGGGTAGGGGAAACACACCAGGCTAACAACATTTCAACGAAAGACAAGGACTGAACCAAAAACCAGGATATAAATACACAAGGACAGGATGATTACAAATGATACACAGGTGAGAACAATGAACAAAATGGCAGTGATGATGACAGGTGGATACTGGGAAGTGTAGTTCTTTTAAACAATAGACTAGTGAGACAGTGGAGCTAAACAAGGGACAAAAGTGAAAACTACGGAAAACAAAAGGGACAAAAATGGAAACCAAAGGGGCAAAGGTAAAACAAGACAAGGTAACCCTAACATAGCCCCCCCTCAAGGATCGGATTCCAGACGATCAACAGTGACAAAACAAAAAACAGGAAGAACAAATGTCCATTGACTGGGGGGGAAGCTTGTGGTGGGCAGACAGACCAAGGGGAGCAACGAAGGGCAGACAGGCAGTCCAGGGGGCCACGAGGGGCAGACAGGCAGTCCAGGGGGCACACGAGGGGCAGACAGGCAGTCCAGGGGGCAACGAGGGGCAGACAGGCAGTCCAGGGGGAGCAGGGTCAGGAGGCCTGGGAGGAGGCCACAGGACAGGGACCGGGTCAGGGAGCCTGGGAAGAGGCCATAGGACAGGGACCGGGTCAGGAGGCCTGGAAGGAGGCCACGGGACAGGGACCGGGTCAGGGGGCCTGGGAAGAGGCCATAGGACAGGGACCGGGTCAGGAGGCCTGGGAGGTGGCCACAGAACTGGAACAGGGTCAGGAGGCCTGGGAGGAGGCCACAGGATGGGAACAGGGTCAGGGGGCCTGGGCGGAGGCCACAGGACAGGGACCGGGTCAGGAGGCCTGGGAGGAGGCCACAGGTCAGAAACAGGGTCTGGGGCCCTGGGAGAAGGCCACCGGACAGGACAGGGACAGGTTCAGGAGGCCTAGCCGAGGGAGGTAGCGCCGTAGGAGGCTCGAGAGGCTTGAGAGTCGGAGCCCTGGAAGACTCGAGTGACTTGTGGGGCGGAGCCCTGGGAGGCTTGAGACTTGAGGCAGAGCCCTGGGAGGCTCGTGAGGCTCGAGAAGTGGAGCCCTAGAGGGCTCGGGAGGCGGAGCCGTAGGGGGCTTGTGAGGCGGAGCCCTAGAAAGCTCAGGAGTGGCTTGCGGGGCGGAGCCCTGGGAGGCTCAAGAGGTGAAGCTCTGGGAAGCTTGGAAGGCGGAGCTCTGGAAAGCTCAAGAGGCTGGAGGGCCGGAGCCCTGGAAGGCTTGAGAGGCGGAGCCCTGGGAGGCTCGAGAGGTGAAGCTCTGGGAAGCTTGGAAGGCGGAGCTCTGGAAAGCTCGGGAGGCTCGGAAGGCGGAGCTCTAGGAAGCTCTGAAGGCGGAGCTCTGGAAAGCTCGGAAGGCGGAGCTCTGGAAAGCTCGGAAGGCGGAGCTCTGGAAAGCTCGGAAGGCGGAGCTCTGGAAAGCTCGGAAGGCGGAGCTCTGGAAAGCTCGGAAGGCGGAGCTCTAGAAAGCTCGGAAGGCGGAGCTCTAGGAAGCTCGGGAGGCGGAGCTCTAGGAAGCTCGGGAGGCGGAGCTCTAGGAAGCTCGGATACTGGCACTGGCTCTTGGACGGTCACGGCTACTGGCACTGGCTCTTGGAAGGTCATGGCTACTGGCACTGGCTCTGGAACGGTTGAAGCTACAGGCGCTGGCTCAGAGATGGTCGAGGCTACAGGCGCTGGCCCACTGACCTCTGGGACGACAGGCACTGGCTCACTGACCTCTGAGGCGACAGGCACTGGCTCACTGACCTCTGGGACGACAGGCACTGGCTCACTGACCTCTGGGACGACAGGCACTGGCTCACTGACCTCTGGGACGACAGGCACTGGCTCACTGACCTCTGGGACGACAGGCACTGGCTCACTGACCTCTGGGACGACAGGCACTGGCTCGCTCACCGTGACATGCGTGGGCTCTGGCTCGCTCACCGTGACATGCGTGGGCTCTGGCTCGCTCACAGTGACATGCGTGGGCTCTGGCTCGCTCACAGTGACATGCGTGGGCTCTGGCTCGCTCACAGTGACATGCGTGGGCTCTGGCTCGCTCACAGTGACATGCGTGGGCTCTGGCTCGCTCACAGTGACATGCGTGGGCTCTGGCTCGCTCACAGTGACATGCGTGGGCTCTGGCTCGCTCACAGTGACATGCGTGGGCTCTGGCTCGCTCACAGTGACATGCGTGGGCTCTGGCTCGCTCACAGTGACATGCGTGGGCTCTGGCTCGCTCACAGTGACATGCGTGGGCTCTGGCTCGCTCACAGTGACATGCGTGGGCTCTGGCTCGCTCACAGTGACATGCGTGGGCTCTGGCTCGCTCACCGTGACAGGCGTGTGCCGGAAGGCGAAAGCCTGTCTTCTCCTCCTCCTCCGGGCAGACGAAGTGGGCCGTACTGGCTCGCTGGCTGTGGGGACGAACCACGGGCGAATGGAGTACCAACACTGTGGGAGGAGTGGCAGGGCTCTCCTCGATGACATCCACAGTGTATGGTGAAGCGCAGACCAGCAGAGTCTCCTCAACGAAGTCCTGGAGCTTCCAACCGTACGTCGTCGGTGGCAACCGTTCCCGGAGCGCACAACTCAGGTTGGCCCGGAAAAACGCCACCAGGTCGGAGTCAGGGAAGTCAGTGGCACCCGCAATCAAGAGGAAATCACGGGTGTAGTCCTCCACCGAACGGTTTCCCTGCTGGAGGCTTAGCAGCTTGCAGCTTGCACGTAAAGCCGCTGGATCCATGTGGCGGTCAATCGTTCTGTTACAAAATGAAGGCAGCGAAGGCAGACGAGGAGAGCGGATCCAAATGCAGGCTTACTTTATTAAATCAACAAACAGGCAAAACACAAAGGAAAAACCCTCAATAGGGAAACAAACATAAAACTAGAAAAGCACGGGTAGGGGAAACACACCAGGCTAACAACATTTCAACGAAAGACAAGGACTGAACCAAAAACCAGGATATAAATACACAAGGACAGGATGATTACAAATGATACACAGGTGAGAACAATGAACAAAATGGCAGTGATGATGACAGGTGGATACTGGGAAGTGTAGTTCTTTTAAACAATAGACTAGTGAGACAGTGGAGCTAAACAAGGGACAAAAGTGAAAACTACGGAAAACAAAAGGGACAAAAATGGAAACCAAAGGGGCAAAGGTAAAACAAGACAAGGTAACCCTAACAGTCACCAAGTGTAGCAACAATCCTCTCATTCCATTCTTTCCAGCAAAGGAATTGTTAATACAATTTGGGATTCAGCCATATGCTTGAGGGAACATTTATATAAATATAAAAATATAACAAACAGGAAACCTTTGTCCATACTGAATGTAAGTGTGAAATAATGGGATGAATTTTTACTTCTCCAGGCAGTTTGATAGAAAGACTTTGCAATGGCAAGATTGGGGCAAGGTACTACCACTTGTACTACCACTTGTTCAGTGTAGTACAAGGGAGGGGTTCTCTCAGGTGGAAGAGACCAATGGGCCAAGTGTCTGAGATTAAAAGCATAGTCATAAAAAAAAATATTTTGTGAATTTTTTGGTCAATATGTCTCTGTAACTTATTGAAATGCAACCAAGGTTGTTTACCATTCTAAATAAAGGACTTAGATGTTCTATCAAATTGTTTAAAATAAGAAAGAGGAACTTCTAAGGGGAGAGACTGTAGATAATTGAATTTTGGGATACAATACATTTTTAGAACATTGACCTTCCCAGCCATATACAAATGTAGTGAAGCCCACCTATCCAAATCATACGAGAAACATTTTATAAATGGATAAAAATTTAAGTTGTGACAGGGCAATGTGCTGTACAGCACCGGGCGCTCCTCCCCCTCCACCACCTTGGACAACACGGCTCCCAACCACCTGTCCGACGCGTCGGTCTGTACCACAAAAGTGAGAGAAAAATCAGTAGAATTTAACAATGGCCCACAACAAAGTGCAGCTTTCACATGCATAAAAGCCTGTTGGAATGGCTCTGACTACTGGACCGGATCTGGGGCTCCCTTTTTAGTGAGATTGGTCAGCAGGCTTTTGGCGTCCGAATAATTGGGCATAATAGCCAGCCAGCCCCAGGAACTGTCTCAACTCCTTTTTGGTCTTGGGTCTCAGCCAGGCTGCAACCACTGCGGTCTTATCTATTTGGGGGTGCACCTGTCCGTGACCAAGTGGAACCCCAGATGCTGTACCTCCACCCATCCAACTTCACACTTTTTACAGTTCACCTCAGAACCTGCATATGCCACTGCCAATCATAACTTTATATAATTTTCATCCAGATTGGCAGTGGCGTACAATGTGCGTTCTGAGGACTCGGTCCATAAGGCACTGAAATGTAGCCAGGGCCCCAAACAAACCAAACAGAAGGGTCACGAATTGGTGTAAGCCAAATGGTGTGGAGAAGGCTGCTTTCTCACGGTACATTGGTGTTAAGGGGATATGCCAATAACCCTTTGTTAAATCCAGTGTTGAATAAAAGTGAGCCGTGCTCAACTGATTGAGCAGTTAGTCAATACGAGGCATTGGAGACGTGTCAAATTTAGACACTGCATTGACCTTTCTATAATCCACACAGAAACGGACCGAGCTATCACTCTTATGAACCAGCACCACTGGGTTGGCCCAGTCACTGTGGGATTCTTCTATTACCCCCATGTCAAGCATGTCCTTCAATTCTTCTTGAACCACTTTTTTATGCTCGGGTAATCGGTAGAGACTACAGCATACTACTACCCCTGGGGTTGTTTTTATGTGGTGTTTTATGAGGTTCGTACAATCAGGAAGGGGAGAGAACAGGTCTGAGAATTGTCTTTCCAGCCGGACCACGTCTATGATTTGCGACGGTGAGAGGTGGTCTTCGCTAGTGCTATGATTGGTTTTTAAGTTCACCTCTGGCCCGAGCTCCTCCCTCTCCAGTACCACCATTGCTAAATCCACGGGGACCACCTCCCTCTTCGGTTTTAAGAGGTTGAGGTGGTAAATCTGATGTGCTCCGGGTGGTACACGCTTGTCCGAATCAATTTAATACCCAATAATTCATACAGCTCGTAGCGTATGTGACATAAAAGTAGTGCTTTGATCAGTGAGGATTTCTTTCGGAATCCCCACTCAGGAGATAATTCTGAAGAGTGCCTCCACAACACTACATGCTGAGATGCTGCGCAAAGGCACTGCTTCCGGATATCACGTTGCGTAGTCCACCAAAACCAACACAGCAATGCCCTGGCTCTGCCTCCCCAGCTAGTGCATCACAAATGCTCTGTTATAGGACCCATCTGCACAAATATCCCTTAATAAAGTAGAAAATGCTGGCCAATTCATGCCCAAAATTAGCGGATGGGTGAGGCGTGAACTAACCACAGCCTCAACACTATGCTTTTGTCCCTGAAATTGAATCGTTAACGCACACACCTTACCTTCACCTTGTGACTAGCACCCAAAGCCTCATCTTGAACCAGGCATTGATGGATGGAGGTTTGGCTACAACCTGAATCCACCAAGGCCTGGTATGTAATCCCCTTAATACTCACCGGTATGCGGTACGTCCCAGGTCGATTGGGGGCAGTCTGCGGTGTGTCGGAGACCCAAACCAATGTCCTCACCTCCATCACCGGGTATTGGTTCCGGAAATGCCCGGGCTCCCACCACCCTGGGAGTGAGAGTGGAGAGGGGGAGGGGAAATTCCCGTGGCCAAGGATCTGGTTTGGGAGGAGGAACAAGATGGGGGGAGGAGGGGAGACAAGAGAATGAGAGAGAAAAGGATCTTGGGGCTCACTGGCTCTCAAATGTGCCACCATGTTGTCCTCTGCCAGCTGGATGGCTGTTTGGAGCGACGACGGGCGGTGGCACAGGACCCACTCCGTTTTCCCTCTCGGAAGTCAAGCGATGAACTGCTCCAGTACCACCAGATCTATGACAGCTCCGACGTCACGTTACTCAGCCAGCAACCACCTCTGGCAGGTGTCCAAGAGCTGTTGGGCAGCCGTGCTCACCAATGGTCATTGAGCAAAAGTGTTGGTGCTGCTGCTCGTGTGTGCGGCTGCCCCGTTGCAGAATGGCTTTCATCAAGTCAGCGTACACCAGGAGGTTCTCCACTGGTAACTTCTGCACCGTTAGTTGGGCTTCCCCGGACAACAGTGGAAATAACCGGACCACCCACTGGGTGCTCGGCCATCCGCATGCCCCGGCAGTCCATTCAAAGTGCTCCAGAAAGGCCCCCAGATCGTCTTGGGTGCCCATCTTAACTAGCGGAACCTGGGGTGTGGCTGTCGTGGGGTCTGGGGTTGCAGCAAGCTCCGGAACATCTGCCACTCCTTTGCTTGGGCCTGGAGGAGCGCAATGAACATTTGCTTCTGTTCGGTGCACAGCTCGAGGAAAGTCTGATGTTTTGTTTGGTGGATGATGGTGAGGATCTGTTTCAGCACTTTTAATAATATTTTCCAATTCAATAAATTCTTGTGCTTTGATCTTTTTAATGAATGAGGCATATTGTATGATTCGCCCCCTAAGAACTGCCTTAAGTGCCCCATGCCATGTCCACAGAGGACAGTGGGGACCAGTTGGTTTCTACATAAACATTGACTTCAGTCTTTAACATTTGTTAAAATTCAGGGTCTTGTAGAAGGGATGTATTAAAGCACCATCTATATGATTTTCTTTTCTCTATGTGTGGCAACATCTCTAAACACACCAAAGCATAATCTGAAACTAAAATGTTAGATGGTAGTCAATGGTAGACTAAGTTACTTAGATATAAATAATCTATTCTTATGTAAATTTTATGAACTGATGAAAAAAAGAGATGGATTCAGAAGTCTCTAAATGTCTGTAAGACGAAGATTTTTTCACATCCAGGTGTCAACGTTGCTCTAAAGGATCTACACACTTTTGCATCACTATGATCAAGGACTTGATCCTTTAAAAGATTGAAGTCTCCATCCAAGACCATATCATTAAGGATCCCAGTGACTTGTAGCTTCCCCTCAAGATATATAAAAAAGTTCTGATCATCAGCGTTGGTTGCATAAATATTAGCCAAAATAAGGTTTTGCCCCTGTATTTTAGCCAAAAAAATAATGACTCTTCCTAATGTATCTTTGATCTTTTTGTAAATGCTTACATATCAATGTAATGACTCTCCTCCTGTTACTCGAACCAGCACTACAAAACACATCCCCACTTCATGCCCTACCACGTTTTTCAGCTTCCTGTGAAGAAAGATGCATTTCTTGAAGGAACACTATATCATATTTTTTAAGCTTAAGGAAAGATGCAACCTTTTATGTGGTGCCCCAGCTATTAACATTCCATGTGGAGAGAAACATTTTACCTATATTAAAGTGTGACATATTGACATGTAAAGATAAATTGTGTACAAATAAAAATGGTGATGCAATCAATCAAATCACTTTATTGTCAGACAAGGTTTTTATGGTAAATATTAGAGGTTTTAATAAGTAAAAGTTTTAATGAGAATACTATTAATATCTCCCAAACCTAAAACTTTAACCTAAACAAAACTGATAGTGTCCTTAAAACAAAAAAGAGATGAACAAAACAGACATCCTTACCCTGAACTAACACTTAACCTAACCGATTGTGTTGGAAAATGCAAATGCGACAAGAATTTTATGTCGCTGTTATGCACTTACATTTTGAGTGTTTCTTGACTTCTCTCGAGCTTCGGTCTTCCAAGTTCAAAAAGTACAACACTCAGTTAGGTGAGCTACCGCGCAAGCTATTCACACTCAAATAAGTATGTAAATGTAGGCGAGTCTGTAATACGAGTGTTAAAATATGTCGTTCCTCAAATGGTGCGTTACAATAAAAGTGTTTTGATATCATAACATAACAGTGAGTAATAGTGCGAAAAATAAGTGTTTATTAAGTCATAATTAGCCATTATAGTCTTAATGTTTGAGGAAGTGAATAAAACACACAGTTGTAGTAGCATTTCACCAGGAATCTGAAGCGAAACGATAGTTACAGTAATGTTCATTCTATGAGACTAGGTTGAAAAATCTGGTCTTGAGAACGAGTTCACTCGAGTGCTACACTACTGTACCTTTACCATGATGACATATATTTAAATCTGCACAATTCGCTTTTGGAACATTCTTTGCGTTAGAAGCCAGTTAACATGTCTGGGGTGGCAGCTCACTGGCTTATGCTAAGATATATGTTTTGTCTAATGAAGGTTGAGTTCATGACCTCAGCGAGAGATGTTGATCCTGATTGAACGAAAGTTACTCAAAGGATACACAAGTAGCCACATTTGCAAAGGTATCAATACAGTTCCTTCATCCGCACTGTGGACTCCAGCATGGATGGATGTTTTCCTGTGAGGTTTATTTCAATACAAAGACAAATTGATCTGAGGAGACTAGAGGCTCACACAAACATCGGCTCTGTTATTGTGGGATCTACAGAGGTGTTTTGCACAGGTTAAGTTGCATGCAGACCAGTCAGAGATGTCAGTTAATGGGCAGTATTGAAAGGGAAAGAGGGTGTTTATGTGTGGAGAGCAGTTCTCCTATTTTTCCAGGGGAGTCCTCTCAATGTTTTCTCACTGTTGGGTTTAAGGTGAGGTTAGCGGTAGATAAACACACATCTCAGCGTGTCATTGCCATCTGACTGAGTCTGAGGAGCACACTTGAGCTGTTCAAGTCAAAACAAAAACAGGTTCCTCAGGGACAAAGGGCACATGGACTTTTCCTTGCCATGTTGAATTTGGCTTTTGTTTTTAAGGCTCCTCGGTAACCAAGTTCTCACACTTCTCTCCGCTTGATCTAAGCTGTTGGAGTATCTTTAAATCTGGCTTTCCCAACTGGGGTTGCACAAAAATAATTGGATTTTGCTATGTTGAACCTTTAAAACAAAATGCATGGGTTGAAAAAAGGGGTTAGGGCTGGGTAAAAACAGATTTTTGGAACAATCCCAAAATCGATTCTTAAAACCCCAAGATAAAACTTATAATTTACTCTATGCAAAGGTCAGCAGCGAGATCCTTTCACTTTGTGTTGAGAGTAAAAGTTAGGTTTGACTCCAAAGACAAGATCCACACAATCCATTTGTCACTGAATAATGTCCCTTTTAATATCCTTTTTGTTCTTTACAGTCAGTTGTTGATCAATTAACAGCATTAACTGAGAGATAATTCCATGCATACGTAAGCACAATGGACATTATAACTAAGATATACCCAAATGAATTGGAATTGAATCAGAATCGAAAGGAATCGAGAGCTTGTGAATCAGAATCAAAACTATCAAATAAATCAATCAATATCCAGCCCTAAAAGGGATATCAGTAGATCCAACCAATTCTGACTGGTCAATAATAATCAGTATGAATGATAACATTTAATTATGTTTTTTCTTTGGTATACATTTTGTGTTGATGAAGGGGAACTTGAGATGCTGTGGTGTATTCAAGGGAAACACTGATCTAGAGTAAATAACACTATGGCTATCAATTTCAATTCAATTTTCAATTATAATGTACTTTATTGGCATGATTGTGTTTACATACAATATTGCCAAAGCATTAATACACAAAACAGACAATGACAAGACATATAATAATAATAAAAACAGAACAAATAACAATAAAGATAGAATTAAATTAAGGTGCCAGGTAATAAATCAAATAAAAACCATAGTAACAATATACACTATACAATATAAAATAAGCATTTAACAGGACATTATGAACATAAAAAAATAAAAGTACTGTGACTGAAGTACATTAATACTTCATCTATCTCGTGTGCATTTTTCATTAGGGTGTAGTGGTGCTATGAACAACAAAACTAAACACTTCAGAGTCCTCCTCATTTTTCTCTTGATTAACTCTGTGCAAGCTCTTTTGATAAATCTTAGTTTCTGTACACTGCAAAAAATTATTTTCTAGACAAATATTTTTGTCTTGTTTTCCTGTCAAATTATCTAAACTTTCTTAAAACATGATTTATTTACTTGTCAAGCAAAATGGGATAAGATATTAAGTCTTGCTTTAAGATAAATCTGACTCAATTTATTGAACTTTAGACTCAAAACAATAAAAAAAAAATCTGCCAATGGGGTAAGCAAAATAAACTTAATTTAAAGAGAAAACAAGTTTATTTTGCTTACCCCATTGGCAGAAATGTTTTCTTGTCAGGGACGTTTCTGTTCAGGATTTCCATTTTATTTAACAATTACATTATTAAATCAGCTTATATAGGCACACATCATATGAGCCTAATTAAAAATATGTAGCCTATTCAATTAAAAAAATGATCCTTTGTATATAGAGGTTTAGCTACATTATTATCTGATGGCCATTGCTCCTGATACTTTGTGAGGAACTTCTGTGGGGGCATGGACTTGCTGCTTGGTGTTCTCTCTCTACCAGTCAGTATCCTCATCTGACATCATGATTATTTTAACTGCAAGGCACACACACACCTCCCAGTAACTTTCTAGGTAACTTTATTTATGTGGCACGTGCACTCGCTTTTTTTTTTCATCCTGCCATGATCTGATCTGCTCATTACGGTGACTGGTTTGGATGCAATAATAAATATGATTACGGTAATATAAAAAAGTCACGTTTAACAATCTACGACACGGACCATATAAGTTAATGTTACTTTGCCAACTAAAATGCCTGGTGAACAAGCAAGCTAGCTTGCAAATTACGTAATGTTAGGTTAACGTTATTAACGGTAAATGTTTTCCCAAGGTTGGCAGGTCTGCGTTAAGGTAACTCAAATCACAATATCAACTTTCCATATCCACCCCATCCAACCCAATGCTATAATTGGTCAAACTCTTCTTTTGCTTTTCGGCAGGATAGACACTGATGCCTCTTGCTGTTAGACTTGAGTGCTGCACGAGCACAATTGAACACAAAGGCATCACCAGCTTTTTGCATAGTTTAGAGTGACAAATTGTACCAGTGTACCTTGATGTCAAAATGCGTACCTTCTATGCAAAATACGTACAGGTTGGCAGGTCTGTAAATGTAATGATTATGTTGATAAATGTACTAGTTTAAAATTTGTACTGTTATTTTCTGCTATTAATTACAAAATATGTTAGGCTAGCCTAGGCCTAGCAGTTAGTAAACATGCTATGACACATTGAGCTGGGTTGCTCATATGTGGGTTACGCAGGTTCGAATCTTTGTGTCATTTCCTGATCCGTGTGCCCTGTCTTCTCCCATCATTTCCTATCCTATCAGCTATCCTATAAAAGAAACAATAAAAAGGCATGAAAATAAGTGACTACAACCACCAATTTATGATGGTATATAGCTGTATGACAAGAGCTGTAAACTGTAGTCAGCCATATCATTTTTCATATAAGTTTTCGCAGTAGATTTGGGGCCCTATTTTAACAGTATTAAGCAGAGTGCTATGCGATACGTCATATGCACCACAGTCAATGGGTATGGCCATGAAGTTCTGGTATTTTCATGCTAGCATGCGGTAATTCTAGGCGCAAGTAGGTTTGGTGAAATCTTACATGCCAAGAACTAATGGGCTGGATCAAGTGCAGTTTAATTCTGAGGTCCTTCTCCAGTTATTGCACCATCTGTGTCCTATTATATAGTATTCCCTCAAGCACCAGTGATATAAACAAAGTCAGCACATTCATAAGATCTTTTTTATTGTTTATTTAGTACTTGCCTATCAGAATCTACATAACAGGTATTTGCAAGTTGCCTTCTTGAGCATCAGTAGTTGGGTTTCCATCCATCTATTTTTATGTGCATTTTGAAATTGCGCATAAGAAATCCTTAATGGAAACACTTCAAATTTTATGCGCTAGCCGGAGCTGGATTTTTTAGAGTTTCGCATTAGTTAAAGTGCACATTAAGGTGATGGAAATGGTTTATTCGCAAAACGATGACGTATGTTGACCATTCATCCATGTGTTATGAGTGTGTGATAGCTTGATGTGACTAGCTCACTGAAAGATTCGACCTTCGCACACAATTCTTTGAACATAGCACTTGTCATTTGGATGTGTTTAACCCACAGCTGGTCGATAAAGTGGGTCCTCACAATCCTCCAGAACAGTTTCGAGAGTGGGCGCTCACAGGTGTGTGGAGACTGGCGGTGTGTGGGCATCGCAGCTATTTCAACCCACATTATATAAGATATTACACTTATTGTATCGTGGATGCATTTAATAAAATTAGATACTTGTGCCAATCTAGCAAATAAAACTGTCCCCAAAGCAGGAAGAGGTCATTCAGCTGCTCCATCATGACGAGGCGGCTCGCTCATGTTAATGTGCATTACGTAGTGGATAGAAACGTGCAACAATTCATATTTTCCTTTTTTATTAAATTTTTTTATCCCCTTTTCTCCCAATTTGGAATGCCCAACTCCCACTACTTAGTAGGTCCTCGTGGTGGCGTTGTTGCTTACCTCAATCCGGGTGGCAGAGGACAAGACTCAGTTGCCTCCACTTCTGAGACCATAAAGCCACGTATCTTATCACGTGGCTCATTGTGCTTGACACCGCGGAGACTCTGCCTGTGGAGGCTCATGCTGCTCTCAGCGATCCACACACAACTTACCATGTGCCCCATTGAGAGCAAGAACCACTAATTGCGACCGTGATGAGGTTAACCTCTGTGTACCCTCCCTAGCAACCGGGCCAATTTGGTTGCTTAGGAGACATGGCTAGAGTCACTCAGCACACCCTGGATTCAAACTCACGACTCCAGGGGTTTCAGTCAGTGTCAATACTCTCTGAGCCACCCAGGCCCCCAATTAATATTTTCTTAAGTCTTATTTTTAGAAATGATCTTAAAAAATTACCAGCAAGTAAATGTTTGTACCTTGTGTAATAGTTGTGTATGGGTCCCTCAGTGGTCCCAAGTATCAAAAGCTAGATCTCAGATCACAATTCCTGACATTTAATCATAGTCAGTTAGGATCACTACTTTATTTTAAGAATGTTTAAATAATAGTAGTGAGAATTATTTATCTCAGCTTTTATTTCTTTCATCGCATTCCCAGTAGGTCAGAAGTTCACAAACACTGTTAGTATTTGGTAGCATTGCCTTTAAATTGTTTAACTTAGCTCAAACATTTTGGAAAGCTTTCCAGAAGCTACTCTCAATAATTTGCTGGAATTTTTTGCCCGTTCCTCCTGACAGAACTAATGTAACTGAGTTAGGTTTGTAGCCCTCTTTGCTCACACTTTTTCAGTTCTGCCCACAAACTTTCGTATTGATGTCAGGGCTTTGTGATGGCCACTCCAATACCTTGACTTTGTTGTGCTTAAGCCATTTTGCCACAACATTGGAGGTATGCTTCGGGTCATCGTCCATTTGGAAGACACATTTGCGACTTCCTGGCTGATGTCTTCAGATGTTGCTTCAATATATCATACATAATTTTCCTTCCTCGTGATGTCATCTATTTTGTGAAGTGCACCAGTCCCTCCTGCAGCAAAGCACTCCTACAACATGATTCTGCCACCCCCATGCTTCACGGTTGGGATGGTGTACTTCGGCTTGCTTTTAATGATGGTGATTATGGCCAAACAGTTTAATGTTTGTTTAATCAGACCAGAGGACATTTCTCCAAAAAGTAAGATCTTTGTCCCCTTGTGCGCTTGCAAACTGTAGTCTGGGTTTTTATGGCAGTTTTGGAGCAGTGACTTCTTTCTTACTGAGCAGCCTTTAAGGTTTTTTTTTATTTTATTTTCAGATTTGTTTTACTGTGGATAGATACTTGTCTAACTGTTTCCTCCAGCATCTTCACAAGGGCCTTTACTGTTGTTCGGGATTGATTTGCACTTTTTGCACCAAAATACGTTCATCTCTAGGAGACAGAATGAGTCTCCTTCCTGAGCGGTATGATGGCTGCGTGGTCCCATGGCATTTATACTTGCGTACTATTGTTTGTACAGATGAACGTGGTACCTTCAGGTGTTTGGAAATTTGTGGAGGTCCACAATCTTTTTTTTTCTGAGTCAAGCAATGAGGTATGGAGTTCATCCACAGGTACACCTCCAATTGGCTCCAATTAACCTATCAGAAGCTAAATTTGTCTTGACATCATTCTCTGGAATTTTCCAAGCTGCTTAAAGTCACAGTAAACTTAGTAAACTTGTGACCCGCTGGAATTGTGATATAGTCAATTAAAAGTGAAACAATCTCTCTGTAAATAATTGTTGGAAAAATTAGTTGTGTCATGCACAAAGTAGATGACCTAAACAACTTGCCAAAACAGTAGTTTACTAATAAGAAATCTGTGAAGTGGTTAAAACTTTTTTTAATGACTTCAACCTAAGTGTATGTAAACTTCTGACTTCAACTTTATATACTTTATAACTTTACTGTGACTAGATGGCCCAGACACAAAGACAACAAGAGTGCAAATTGAATGAAATCCCAGATGCAGTTCATTGTGCTACTTCAATCCTAATCAATAATATCCAGGGAAAAAAATACTTTTAATTATAAACAAGCCGAAATACACATGGGACTACTATTTTGAAATGTCCTCACTCCCAATTGTGAACTCACTGGTGGCTGATTCGCTGAGAAAGTAACTTGAATTCAAATTGCTAACCAGAGCTCCTGAGTTCAAACAAGCTCTTTTCGGGTGATTCATTTTAAAGACCTGATTCAAAAGAGTCATTTGTTCACAAATCAACATCATGGCTCGTGCTGTGTTTGTTGTTGCATGCCGCCAGTGAGCTCCTATCATCAACAAAAAGGGTGAAATGTGGTGCGAGACACACTGGCACTCTAAAGATGTATTCAATAACTCTGATGAAACCACATATAAACGCACACATCCCGACTGTCGCCAATGGCAACTAGATTTTAAATTATTGTTGCAGTAATTTATTTTTGCTCGCATTTGTGACCATTCGGAGTCTGGAGGACTGAATACACTCACAGTTTGCACGCACACACCCACAGATAGCGCAAAAACTCACGCCCACTTGCACTTTGCGATGCCATAAAAATTGTGCTTATAATTGGCACTCACTAAAATATCTAATGAAAAGATGTTGTGCATGGCCGTTGCACTGCACCTAGCATGGCCATGAAAATAAAATCAAAGTGCACATACTGTTTTGTTTAATGTCCCATGAAGTGTTCTGTTGTTATTTGACATAACATTTGTCACACTTTTTCATTTGGGTAATTCTCATGAAACCTGTCAACAAAAAATATCCTGGTGTTGTTTAACTCCAAAATCTAAAGAGACAAAAAATACATTATATTTTGGATATAGAAAATGAGCCCTGTTTAGGGCCATTAGAGGGTCATGAAATGCTATTTTTTAATAATTGTATTATCTTCCCTGAGGTCCACTGATAATTTAATAATCAATGATCATTTTGGTGGTGTGTTAAGATCCAAGAGTTTTATGTGTGACGTATTGGGCATTCAAATTTCATTTTGCCCCAGACTCTATATTTTAAGCGATGAGGCGGCCATTACAATAGGGGATAAATATATAAAAAATTGGGTCCTAGCCAGTGTTACGATTGACAGACAGATTTGTTCTAAGGGGATGGAAGTCAGCTGGAGCGTCCCCATTACAAGAGTGGTGCACAGAGATGGGGAGGGTGGCGACAATCGAGGTAATGTCATGTAGAAGTCTAGACAAGTTAGATTCATTTAATAAAAAATGGGCAGCTACTTGGCCTTCACGGAGGGCTGTCAGGGAGGTTCAGTGGAGAGAGAAGTGTAGTTTTAAATGTGTGCGATTATATGTATTTATTTATTATTTTAATATAACATATAAATAATAATTAAAATATTGAATATATATAATCTTTTTTTTTTTTGTTGGTATATTCAAGTGTGACCACAGGGATATTTGTTGAGAGTCAGGGTGGGGTTGGGGTATGAGAGGGCTTAAATGTTGATTCTGTGAACAAACTGTATGTTTTGCTTTTCTTTGTCAATTGTGTGAATTAATAAAAACCGTTAATCAGAATCATTAAAGATGCCTCAGCATCTTTAAACTTCAATGTAAAAGCCCACAGTTCTGATTGGCTAACATTGTGCAGCCCATCAAATACAGCCATATTTGAAATTCAATAGGAAGAGAATAAACAACCTCGCCACAACATTATCAAATGTATAATGTTATATGCACAGAAGAAATTTTAATATTCCAGATGGGTCCCCTTTGGTGTTTAGGGATATTTGGTACACTAAGCCTGTCTCTCTTTGTCTCTGTTTACGATACAAACTGAGCGCCAGTGGGCGGGGCCAAGAGTGCAATGAAACATGTTCTGGGGTGTGTAAATACAACTGAGCAATGTTTTGTGACATCACAAACACGCTTTCAATAGAGTGGGAATTATAAATGCTTTTTTTAGACTGGGAGGAAGTTTTAAGTTCTGAAATGTACAGTATGTTTTTATAGTATACTAAACTCTTATGTCTAAATATCAAGGGAAATTTGATTCTCCATTTAATGACCTCTTAAAGATATTTTACATTGGGATATTAATTTTATGACAATTATGCCCATTTTACCACACAATTCTCATTACTGCAATGTTAAAATAAATATATATTATTTCAATTGTAATGTATTTGTACATCTCAGTAGTTCTCCTTTGCTACTGTTTTTCAATTTCTCTATTTTTAATGAAAAGAATCTTTGTACAACAGCATCTGTAATACAGTCAAATGATCGTGTTTTGAGAATCATCAAAGGAAATAGTTCAAGGAAAACGTCTGGACGTGTGACGGTAATGAGAAATGGGAGGGTAACGTGTTCTGAACATGCCAAAAATCTTAATGATTCTAAATGTAGCCTTCATTTCTTTATGAACAATTATTAGTTTTTTATTTTCATTAGGGGTTTCATAAGAATCAATCATTTATACAAGTGTGTTCAACACACAAGAATAATGTATCTTGAGGAAGAGGACAATATTGTGCAGCCTTAGAATTTGTCATTTTGTCAGCGTGTAGATGGAAACTAGCATATAGATGACCTTAAACCTATTAGACGTGGACTAAAAGCATGTTTGAATCTCAGGAAGCAGTGTAGTCATTTTACATAAAACGAGAATTATTTTTTTTATATATATTTATGATTCTTTAGTACATATGTATGTTTATGTGCTGGATGTACACTTTCTATGCCTTCCCATGCATTCTTTCATAGGCAGGATTTGAGAAGCCCACTTCTCTGTGCAAGGATGTTTGCAGTTGTTTGTTGGCACAGACTTCTCAAATGTTCTTTGGCATAGCTGGCACTCATTGGCAGACAAACAATAAAAGAGCTGAGCAACATTGTTAATAAACAGCTGCAGTATTTTCACATTACTCGTCTCTGCTCCAGCTCACATCATTTCATGATTCTATAGGGAAGAAAACGGTCTTGAAAGGTCTTGTGAATCTAGTTTGTGGTGGGACCATCTTATTGTCTGACTAATGGCAGATGGGGAGTGTTTGGAAAACCTGTATGAAAACAATCACTATTTCTGCACTTCTGTCTGGTGATGCTAGTGGCACAGATATTATACACTTCAGCTTGAATAAAACAGTACAGGCTGCTTTTGCTAACTGTATTAGGACTGAATAGTACCGCAGAATAGAGACGCATCGGTGTGGTGAAGTAGCCTGACCTGAGTCAGCAGCATTATGTAATGACTGAAGGGTCGAAAGCTCGCAGGAGGAAGTCCCTCAAACTTGTGACCCATTTTACCCACAGATGATTCTTCCTTGTTCACAATAGATGCTGACAGTGTCATTATGTCACATGTTTGAACCTGCTGAGGCAAGCAGTCTTATGCTGTGGCATCGAGAAATGCAACTGAGCACTTTTAGAAGTCAGTGTCCACTCGTTTATTCTTTTATGACCTGCTCTATCAAGACAATAAAGCCAAGTGGATAGTAAAGTGTTCACAAACATACTACTATCAGACTCAAGGGTTTGCACACACCTACTCATTCTTTCTTATCACTGCAAAGTCATCAAAACCTAATGGAACTATAGGAATTACACAGCGAGTAACAAATATTGAACAAATTAAAACTTTTGTATCGTATATTTGATCTTCTTCAAAGAAACTTCATGAGGTGTACCCTGAAATGCTTTTTAAACAGTTTTGTAAATTCTTCAATTCACAGTAGTGCGCTGTCATCATTCAGCACTGCCGGAGAGTTGAAATAGACAGTGAAATTGCTCAAGCTTGTAAGAACTTTACTGAAGCATCGAGTGTGACAGTAAAGACATCTGTGATCCGACCATGATTAAGGGCTGTTGTTAACTCCTTTAAAAATTACAGCGGCAGCACCAGTGTTGGGTGTAATCTAATTACAAAGTAATTAATTACTGTAATTGAATTACTTTTTTCATACAAAAAGTAATGTTGCACATAACATTTTTTTAATTCTTGTAATCAGATCACAGTTACTGACTTCAATTAAGTCCATTACTTGGGTTACACATTTCTAAAATGATATTATATGTGTAGAATATTTAAAACATGAATTACATTAATATGCACATCTGTGTATGTTTTGCGACAGCTGAAAGGTGTGCGCCCCCTAACATATCAGTGAACAAGGAGGAAATATAGACATTATTGTGAATTTGTTGAGAAGAAGAAACAAATATCTATAAAGAGAAAACAGGCTAATGGATGATAATAGCACTGCACACTACAGGTCAAGACAAGATACTTCTACATACTTTCTTAATAAAGTTTTTCCTAAAAACCTTCTGTTGCGAAGTTCACAGTAAGTTAATTATATTTCATATTTATACTGTAATTAAAGAATTATCAGTTCTCCACAATACTGTATATATCTGATTCTTAATTTTCACTTGATCATTTATTTTATTTTAGTCTATTTTGTAGCAAGGCAGAAGGTATACATTTTCTTTATTTTTATCATTATCATCTGAGGATTGCCCCGTCCTTCAGACAGCTATGATAGAACACATTCACATTGATTATAGCAGCATTACTACATTTAAAAAGGCTATAGTGATAAATGTGTGCCCCCTCTCAAATTATGCCTCCTTACGTATTTTATCCTGCCGTTGGTGGTAAAAGCTCTGCTCCATAATGTCTTAAAATCATTACCAGCATATTGTACACTCACAATGTTGAATTCAGCTGATGTGCAGTCATGTGTGTGTGTGTGTGTGTGTGTGTGTGTGGGGAGCTGGATTGAGTGCTCTCACGGGACAATGGGTGGGCCGCTCCCCTTTCTTACTGCTCAGATTGGTGCATTTTGGGAGGAGGACCCCAACGCCCAGGAACCTCTGAGCACATCTGGCTCACGTCTCTTTCATGGCCTTGCTCACCCTCCTCTCACTCCTCTTCTGGAATCATTTTACACATATATTCTCCTGCTCCGTGTGAACATGTACGTTTTCTCCATGGAGAAGGAGTTTGAAGCCTTGTTTATATTTTCGGCAGCAGTTGACGATGCACACTGGTTACACTCTTCTCCAAATGACAGGCGACAGTGTAGAAAAAATATCAGCTAATCCGCCAAAAGAACACCTCTTATCCCGAGCTCAGTGATGTGCTGATGTAACCAGAGTGCTTCATACGTGTGTAACATGTAGTTCACAGCATTAAACAGTTTTTTTCTGCATCAGTTTATTAAATAATCCGTTGTCGGTCAGACACCCCAACATAAAGAATCAGCAACAGACTCTAAATACTGTCCACAACACATTACAAATGAACCTTTGGGCTATGAATATAATGGGAACATTGCTTACAGCAGGCAATTTAAAGTCCGATCATTAACAAAATTGACATTTATTGTTTAATGTGGTGAATTTGTACTGAAGCAATGTTTTAAATAATGAGGACAATTTAAGACGCAACCTTTCAAAGTTTACTCGCTGATAGTATCTACACACACACTTAAACAATACAAGAAGTGGCATCTTTAATTCATCACTTTAAATCACTGCAGCTAAATATATGAAACTTACTAGTTTGTTTTTTGGACAACTTGTGGATCATCCTGTCCCAAGGATGTGTTTCTTTCTATGACCTCTGTCTCCGTGTTTTACATCCGTCATCTTCAGTCATTCATTTAAATGCTGCCAAACAGCTGATTTAAGTTGCATTTTTGATGGATATGAGTCTGGTAGATCGAATTCTTCTGTTATATTTTGGAATTTGTGTGTTTAAGCTTCAGTTTCATGTGAATTGAAAGTTCACGTTCAGTTCACGACACCTGGCCATTAAAGCACCTCGTGGCCATCATCCGTAACCATAGCAACAGCTCCAGTACCCACATATGCGCAAGAGTTTTCCATTTAGACTTACAAAATCTTCTACAATCTTCTTACAAAAACCTATTTTATATTATATATTTATACGTTATATCTAATAATTTTGCCACGTGTAAATAAAGCATTTCACAGTTTTTAACAGTGTCTTCTAAATTCTTAGTTAAATTAACTGAATAATCACGTCATCCTTAATTCAATGCATACTCTTAAATAGTTATACACTGTATCATATCAAACATTCAGAAAAATAATTAGGGTTAATGTTTCACAACAAATTTACCCTTTCTATCGTGCTCATCTGAAATGCTTGTCTCACCATGAAAAACAACTGATCATTTCTATGGACACCTTTAACATCTTCACTAACTCCACATATGACTCATGTGATGTATTTCATGTTTTTGAAAGTTTTGTGTGGGTTACAGACTGGAATTGCACATTGTCAGCCACTGACTGTCTTGTGAGTTTTATTCCTGCAGGGGGCGCTTGACACTCTGAAAACTGAATCCTCCGTTCATCCGCATTTAAATCTAAGAACACTTTATATCCATTTTGAGACATTTTACACTGGATAGTTATTTTTAATAAAAACTGATAATTGCATGGATTTATACCTGTGAATGAAAATCCACCTCAGCATTATATAAAAGCATTTTTAAAAATCATCATCCAGTAATAATAAATGACTGTGAGTTCATACATCCTGGGCAGCGCTGAGAAAAGTAACAGGTTCCACGTGACTCCTCCGTCTAGTTGGGCGATACCAACTCGTTCAACGGAGAGGGGACTTCAGATTTTTGTCTCAATATGACAGACTCACAGCCAATCAATTGCAAGGTATCTCAGACAAAATTATTTTCAGCGTTGATAAAATATATAAAGGACAGATGCATGATTGGGGGAGACTTTTCACCCCCTACACAGCATTGGGGGATGTGTTTCCCCCGTCTCCCCCAATTCTATGTGAAATACCAGTGATTTATAATATCCATCCATCCATCTATCGTCAACCGCTTATCCTGTGTACAGGGTCGCGGGGGGCTGGAGTCTATCCCAGCTAACATTGGGCGAAAGGCGGGGGACACCCTGGACAGGTCGCCAGTCCATCGCAGTGATTTATAATATTAATAATATAAATAGTATGAAAAAGTTATTGTTTGTCTTTAATATAAATATTATATAAGGAATCTCTCATGATTCATCTTGTGTGTTTTTAATGCATTTTGTCAACATTAAATGGCCATTTTTAATGTAAGTGCTGAGTATGGACTGTGGATGTGCACGAGTAATCGAGTACTCGTTCTGCACCAGCTACTTGAGAACTAAAAACACTAATATCGCAAATGAATTTTCTTTCTGTATTTCCCTGCCGTGAGCACGAGCAGCACTGAATGAAACTGTTTGTAATTCAATGAGAAGATAAAAACCTTTTTCCTGATTGCGGAAGTGTTCCACAAAGTTTCCAATTCCCTGTCTCCAGTGTTTTCACTCGCATCAGTGTATATTCTTAATGAGGAATGTATTTACATGAGGAAAGGGATTACATTTTCAAACATTGTCAACGTTCACGTTCCCTCTCATGAATTTTCTGCCGATGTGGAACACCGTAATAAAATACTCTAACAAATGACTCTTTTGAATCTGCAGAGTGAAACATACACCGCTTCTAGTCTAGTCCGATCTAGTTTTAGTCTTACATTGATGCACAAGTTCTGAATGTCCAATTCAAATGAAATGAGAACTGTAGCCTACAAGTACAACAGAACAGTTACTGCAGCTACTGACAGGTCTTTAATAAAGACAAGTTTTGTACTACAAGGAATTTAAATAAATGCATGAATGAATGAAATCTGCTATCACATTTCTTGTTTGTTTTGAGTTTTTTATTTAAAATATGGACTAGTTAGGATCAATTATTGGATTGCATTTATGTCGTCTGCAAACCCATCTTTTATTTCTGATTTGTTATATCTGCTCTGCTCTCATTATTGATTTTGCAGTAAAACAATAAGGATTGCGCTTCTCATTTTCAAATCATTCTTCCTCAAATCCGTAATCATTAATGTCCTCATGATTCCCTTCCCTAGTTGCACACTTGTTTGTCTATGACTCTTTTTTTCAGTGGAACTCAAAAAGATGTTAGTTTCAGTCACCATTCACTTTCATTGTATGAAATAAAAGATGAATGGTGACTGAGATGAACATTCTGCCTAGCATTTGCTTTAGTCTTCCACGGAAGAGAGACATTCATACAGACTTGAAGGTGAGAGAGGATGACAGAAATGTCTTTATGTCATTGTATATAAAAGTTTGCATCACATCATGATGTAGGCTATATATTTAACTCTTTCTCCGCCAGCGTTTTTAAAAAACGTTGCCAGCCACCGCCAGGGTTTTTGACGATTTTCGCTAAACTTTAATGGCCCGCAGAATATTTTCTTCCATGAATATATGAAGATGCTATATATCACAATAAAGATCTGAGCCTCTGCTTTTAGGCAAAAAAAAAATGATTTTATTTTATCTTCATTTGTTCTTTTTTTATTGCCACTTGAACAGAGGTAGGTTTTGTCAAAAACAACATTTCGGACAAAAAGCTGAGAAAAAGGCATTTTTATCAAACAAGTGCTTTAGTATTAGTATGGTGTTCCACTTCACGTTTGAGACGATCGCAGTCTGTTTCTTTGATCAAAGAGTTGAGTACTCTTTCAAAACATGCGTGCGGGTCTTCCTTACCGTATAACACCTAAAACACGGATACCCGGAAAATTCCATGTTTGGCGGGGAAAGAGTTAAGAATCATTGCATTTGAATAAAACAAGATAAGAATTGACAAAAGTAACCCCGTGACATTGTTGTCATTTTTGTTTAGTATTATTACAACTTGGGTTTGATATCGAGTTGATTGTATGGGTATCCTATTTGGCTTCTGTCATAAGTTTAGAAAACATACAACAGAAAAAAAAAAAGATTCTTAATGCCAAGTCCTGCAAAATGAAGCGCTTGTTTAGGGCCATTGAGATATTTCACATTGTGACAATATTTTCATGACAATTATGCACATTTTACACCACAATTCTCATTACCGCAATGTGAACAAATAACATATTTTTTTTTAAAATTGTAATGTATTTGTACATCTCAGTAGTACTCCTTTGCTACGGTTTTTCAATTTCTCTATTTTTAATGAAAAGAATCTTTCAAGGAAAACGTCTGGACGTGTGACGGTAATGAGAAATGGGAGGGTAACGTGTTTAGTCTTCATATACTGTTACTGACTCTGTACTGTACATGACTGATGGATGTGTGTGTGTGTGTGTGTGTGTGTGTGTGTTATCAGATGAAACATGTGGAGGAGCGCTTTGGAGAGGGCGCTAATAAAGAGGTTCTGCTGATGTGTATCGGCATCACGTCTGCAGTGGGTCGGCTCATCTTCGGCAGAGTGGCGGATTACGTACCTGGAGTCAACAAAGTCTACCTACAGGTGAGAGAAGAAACACTGGAGCAAAATAATGCTGGATAGTTCACACAAACATTTCAATTCTCTCATCATTTACTCACCCTCGTGGTATCACAGGTGCTTTCATCTACTGAACACAAATGAAGAAAAGTTTCTAAATGTTTTAGCTCAGTAGATCCTTAAATGCAACTGGATGATGAAGCTCCAACAATCACAGACAGTCAGAATCATCGATACGACTCCTGCGGTTAAATTAATATCTTTTAAAGCCATACAAAAGATACAAATTAAAGAACTTTTTAACTATAAATCATTGCTTCCAGTCAGCAGCAGTATGAGCGTTCACATGAGCAGAGTTTACTCGGTCTCTTGCGTGTTGTATTTGTGTTGGCATGTTACAGGCGTAATCTCACATTCTCCTCTCGATTGAGACATCCAGAATAATCACACAAATGCACCATTGTGAGTAAAGAAACAGATAAATACAAAACTAAACCAAAACCAACCAAGATACTATACAGCGTTCCTGCTCCTCACTTGTAAACAGCGCTGCTCTTCCGGCTGTTACACACACACATACATCAGTTCTGACGCGTGTCAAATGCCAATACGATTACGTCACACACGTACACCTGCTCAGATGATTTGGAGTTAAAAAAAAAAAGTACCTCAATATTTATTTATTTTTGCACCAAATGTGATCCTATCGCTTTAGAAGACATGAATTGAACCGCTGGTGTCGTATGGATGACGTTTATGCTGTCTGTCTGTGAATTTTGGAGCTTCAAAAGCTTGATCACCATCCACTTACATTATAAGGACCTACTGTGCTCAGACATTTTTCTATTTTTCTTCAAATGTGTTCTGGTGAAGAAAGTCACGCACACCTGTGATATCATGAGGGTGAGTAAATGATGAGAGGATTTTCCTTTCTGGGTGAACTATCCCTTTAAGTTTGTTACATCCTACAAAATTACCGTTTCTCACCCCCGCTTCTCTCCGTTTGTCTCCAGGTGTCTTCGTTCCTGGTCATCGGCGTGATGTCCATGATGATTCCCCTGTGTCACATCTTCGGCGGGCTGATAGCCGTGTGTCTGCTCATGGGTCTGTTTGATGGCTGTTTCATCTCCATCATGGCTCCCATCGCCTTTGAGCTGGTGGGCTCTCAGAACGTGTCGCAGGCCATCGGCTTCCTCCTGGGCATGATGTCCGTCCCCATGACTGTTGGGCCTCCAATCGCAGGTACTGCACCATGTGAACTTCCTTTCTGAACTACGAGTCATGTGCACGCTCTGACATGTAATGCAGTATTGGGTGAAGCGGGCACTGCACCATTGAACACTGGGAAATGACGCTCACCACGCAAAACATTTCATTAAACAAGTCATTATTTTAGTGAACTGCTCAACTCATTAACTGGATTTCTTTCTTGGCTTTTGTGCCCAGGATTCCTCCGAGACCGTTTGGGCAGCTATGATGTGGCGTTTTACCTGGCGGGCATACCTCCCCTCATTGGTGGAGCCATTCTGTGTCTGATCCCCTGGGTAGAGGCCAAGAGGAGGAGGAAGCAGCGGGAGGTAGAGGCCGACACCATGGAGAAAATGCTGGAACACAAGAGTGACACGCAGGACGACACGGACAACAGGACCAAGAGTGACGAGCCGGAAACTGACGTCTGAGAAACACACAATCATCACGGACAGACCGAACGAGGTGTCTGTTCTGCATGTGAATAATGTTGTGGATTGCGTTTTCTATCCCTTGATTTACTACAGGAAGTAATGAAACACTTTGGCAGAACATGGAGCGGGCAGACAGCAGGTGACCCACTCAAATGTGATGCGTCAATCAAAGCATTTCCTTCAGTGTTTTTTGGGTTTTAAATGAACTTTAAGAAGGGAAATGTTCTGAAAACTTCATCCTCATGGAAGATTCATGGGATTTGAATCAGCAGGTTCAAAATATTGCTAACCAGAAGGTTTTTATTAAAGTAGCATTAGTTAAAGCATTAGGAAACATGAACTACAAATAGAAAATACATTTATACAGCATTTATTAATTAATTGGTTAATATTAATTGATATCATTAATTAATTAATGTACAGAACTTTCATATGGAGGGCCAAATTACTGAAAATAAAAGAATTAAATAAGTTATTTCTCTCAAATACATTAGAAAAAGAAATGAAATCATTAAAACGATTAAACTGTTGTTTTGTGACGTGCTGGAATCCGTAACACTGAAAATCAAAAGACACAAAGCTTGTGCCAAAATAAACAATTATCCCAAAGATGAAATACAAGGGACATGTATTGATTTAATTAGTGAGTTCATGATTAATTTAATGATTTTATATATGATTCATTTTGAGTCATTTGTCCCTCCATACCTTCAATGTTAAAGTGTATCGGTAAATATAGAAATGAACATTATTAATCGTCAGTTCACGTTAACTAATGTGAAAGTTTCCAAGTCGTAGTTTTTTCATTCTTGCAATGAATCCAACTTTAGTTTTATTTTTGACTACAACATCTAAATTTGGTTTCATTTGGCATAGAAATGATTGTATGTATTCATTTCCATGTACACTTGCGTAAAAGTGTATTTGTGCATGTACACTATAGCTTTATCTTATATGCTATTATCTTTATGTGAACTCTTCAAATAAGAAACAAGGAAACATAAATGCTGCTATACAAAATCGGAAGTGATTTTATTAGGTATTAATATTGGCCCAATCTGAAATTGGAGATTCGATTAATATGCAAGGAAAAAAAGCCAGATTGAATTTGTTCAGTGTAAAGTTTTGGAAGTATTTAAAATGTTGGCGTGTTTAAGCGTGGAGATATGAATGCATTGTTTCCATTGCTGTTTTTTTTATTAGAAATGTGGCATTTGTGTTGTGTTCAATGGGGCTTCTTATTTTTAATCAATTGTTTCGAAGGTTTCGCCTGAGAAAGCCGTCCGAGAAGGAATGTTTACATGCGTTGAACACCAGACAGGGCAGACATTAGTATTTACAATGAAATGAATGTTGAAAAGATCTTAAAGTGTGTTCATTGGACGACACTTTATAGTTAGGTTCTTCTTAATGTCCTCCAATTTTTAATTGCACACTATATATATATATATATATATATATACACACTATTTACGTTTTATTGCGAAGTGTGCCAAGTTAGTTTCTGCTTTTGTCTTTCATGTAATCACCAACTGATCATCACCCTCTCTCTATACATGCTGTACAATGTAGAAGTGAATTTGGTCATGAAATCAGTTAGCTGATCTAGAATGTTATTTAAATTCAACAGTTTTCATGATTCATACTGATAAAATACATGTTCTTGGACTGCATCTCACATAATCTTTAGTCTCGTAATCTACCTCAGTTGACGTTACTCGTGAACTGTTCCTCAGAACTCACTTGAAACAACAATCACCAAGTGCCCAATGTCCCGTGTTTCACGCAGATATTTGATTTTCTGTTCCGGTCACAGATGTATTAGCATTAGGAATAATAGTGCCTTGACGACATGATTGTTGGATGAAGATGCCTTAATCATTTGTAATGGAATCAATGGCACAATGTTTTATCTTCCACTTGGAAACCAAAAAATAGTTGATTAAATTGTGTTCATTAAAAGCTAATTCTTTTCAAATCTGTACACTATTTTTGATTTTATTTATTTTACTTTAAAACTCATTCATTGAAATGATCTTTCCTTTGAGACCCATTTGTTCACATGAATATTGTTAGAGTATGATCTCTTTGTGCTTGGTCATTTTTTTATGGATTTTGAATCTTTCATCATATTGGTCATGCAAACAATCGTAAACCAAACAATGTTTTCTTCATATTTTGTAGTGTGAATAGGGATAAGTTGTATAGTGAACACTCAACAGTCATTTCTCAGGGTAAACTCAAAGACCTTCAGGCTGCCGCTAAACACCAAATACTTCACCTTAAACGCCTTAAAGATTGTCCATCTGTTTAACAACACTTTTGTGTTGAAATTGACCAAAACATACCATTATTAATGAGTTGTAAATCTCTCTTAAACAATTTGATAAGTAAAAGTGAGCTACTCTTTTGTTTCTGTCAATGTATAATCACAATCCAGATAATTGGATACATGTGAGAAATTAGATTAGCACAATGAACAACAATGTAGCATGATTTCAGCTTCTGTTATTTGTTTTACGATGTGCCAAAGAATTTGTAGACATTGTTGAAGTTCAAAAAGTTGTATTAATAAAGAAATTTACTTTTCTGTACTGTTGTTTTGAACAGTATTTTGAGTGTCTGTGATACTTTTTCAGAAAAAAAACAACTTAAGCCCATGTTTCACAAAAATCAAAACATTGCAACGATCACTCAATTTAAACAATTGCAATTCAGTGAGTGTCAAAAGGTCACACACATGGGGTCAACAGCACGGTTCCATTTATTCCAAATGAAAGTTTGAAACAAACGTATAAATCTCAAAACTCATCTTCAAAACATTTGCCGAGTTAAGGTTTAGGCCGATATTGTAGAAGAAAAAACTTTTCACTGCAAAGTCTAATAGTCTAAAGGAAGTTGTGAGACAAAATGGAAAATATTTTCACAAGCACACTTCTTGTAGAACTCTTTGCTCTCACTAATTAACATCTAATGCAAATAGTTAATCATTATTTGCAGAAATCCCTTTACTTAGAAACCAGAGAGGATGTCAGAGGCAAATACAGGGAGAAACTCCACCAGATGGCAGTACTGAGTAACAGAGAGACTTAGACAGTTTTGGAGAGGGCACTTGTCATGCTTCTGTAGGACTGCCCATCATGTTGTTGGGAACACTTCAAATCTACTCTGACATCATGAGATTTTACATATCATCCAGACGCAGAGTCAAAAATATGACGCTCATATAGTCAGAGCAGTGTTTGGACAAGGAAGGATTTACAAAGGTAAACTGAAAGAATTACAATCTTCAACTAAAATCAATTTAAACTTTTTTTTTATGCCCACGACTTAAATAGAATCAAACCACGGTGTTTAATGTACATAATACTGTGCTTTTCTACCTACAGTGACACCAAACACTATTTGGACACCCAAGCCACACTTAAAAGCATGTGAATGCCATTACATCAGATACAAATATATCTAAACAAGTGACATTTGTGTCTTAGACTATGAAGGGCGTGCTATAAAAGTAGAGGGTGTGTCTTAGAATATGAAGGGTGTGTTTTAAGAGTAGAGGGTGTGTCTTGAACAAAGGGCATGCTTCGAGTGTAGAGGGTGTGTTTTAGACTATGAAGGGCATGTCTTAACATCTAAATAAGAAAATATCCAAACAAGTGACATTTATTTTCTCGAAAGAGAACAAACACTTAAGCAATCCAAGAAGAATAAATAAAAAGAAGTTAAGTTTCAAATGGTAATAATTAGTGTAAATGAAGAAAGTATTTGGAGACTTTCTGGTTGTCAAACATTAAATGGAACATACCCATAGTTCATGTGAAAAACTGCACCTGTGGTTACAGGACACCCACATGAACTTGAAAGGAACCGACTTTATACGTCCACTCATAATCACCTTGACACTAGTTGTTTGAAAGTCAAGGCAAAGAAAAGGTTAATAATACAAAATAAAACTCAACCACCATTAGGTCACAGATGTCACTTGGCTAATGCAATAACATTCATACATTTTTAAGTGTCCAAACACTTTTTAGGACCACTGTATTCAGTTAAATTATTACCAGAGTCTCATTAGGAAGAGAAACATTCTTTTGTCCAATGGGAAACAGAAAAGAGGCCTTTCGAAACAAAACAGTTGTTTGGGTAATACTTCAGAGGAATAAGAAGGATTCACATGGGAATGATTTATCCCAGTGCACTTGTTTAGATGAAAGTAGAATATGTACAAGAACGGAGGAACATTTACGCCCCTCAGCTCCAAAAACACACATGTACACACATCTATTAGTAATGAAGGCAGAATGTGTCTTTACCTCACTGCCCTAACCCCACATCCTCCAACCTCCCACCCAACACACATGTTTTATTTACCTGATATCGCTGTACTTTGAAGCACAGTCCAGGTTAAGCAATACATCATAGTACTGGAAAAAACACAGCCAGTTAATATCAATTATTAACAGAAAAGCCTAAAACCTAAGCAAATAAAGAACATTGGTCACAGCAAAATGTATATACACATGAGAAATGGGTTGGTTGTATAGAGGACAGGCCAGATAAAGGTAGGAGGATCTCAGAGGTGCCAGTGGATCATGGTGGACCAACAAGTTCACCTCTTCTTAGGGGCTTGAGCTGTGCGAGGGGGAGTGACCGGGCGGCCAGAATTCACCCCTCCGTATTGGTACTTCGCCTTTTTCTCTGATGGCTTGAGGATCTGCATCACATAGAAATACACACAGAGAGCGAGTTCATGCCATGTTTACCGTGCATGTCCTGAGTGCGGAGGGTGTGTCTTACGCATCAAAAGGGTGTGTTTTGAGTGTAAAGGGTGTGTTTGTATGTTATGTATGATGTGTGGTGAGTTGAAATCAGAAGTTTACATACACCTCAGCCAAATACATTTAAACTCAGTTTTTCATAATTCCTGATATTTAATTATTGAAAACATTCCCTGTCTTTATTTAAAAATGTGAAATGTCAGAATAATAGTGAATGATTTAAATTAAGATTAAGAATGGTTTATTTCAGCTTTTATTTCTTTCATCACATTCCCAGTGGGTCAGAAGTTTAGACACTTTGTTAGTATTTGGCAGCATTGATTTTAAATTGTTTAACTTGGGGCAAACATGTTGTGTATCCTTCCACAAGCTTCTCACAATCAGTTGCTGGAATTTTGGCCCATTCCTCCAGACAGAACTGGAGTAAGTGAGTCAGGTTTGTTGGCCTCCTTGATCTGACATGCTTTTCCAGTTCTGCCACAATGTTTCTATCAGATTGAGGTCAGGGCTTTGTGATAGATACTCCAATACCTTGACTTTGTTGTTCTTAAGCCATTTTGCCACAACTTTGGAGGTATGCTTGGGGTCATTGTCCATTTGGAAGATTTGATGTCTTGAGATTTTGCTTCAATATATCCACAGAATTTTCCTTCCTAATGATGCCATCTATTTCGTGAAGTGCACCAGTCCCTCCTGCAGCAAAGCACTCCCACAACATGATGCTGCCACCCCCATGCTTCACAGTTCAGCTTGCAAGACTCACCCTTTTTCCTCCAAACATTACAATGGTCATTTTGGCCAAACAGTTCAATTTTTGTTTCATCAGACCAGAGGACATTTCTCCAAAAAGTAAGCTCTTTGTCCTCATGTGCACTTGCAAACTGTGGGCTGGATTTTTATTGTGGTTTTGGAGCAGTGACTTCTTCCATACTGAGCATCCTTTCAGGTTATGTCCATATAGGACTCATCTTACTGTGGATATAGTATGGAGTTTGAGGATAGGCCTTAAAATATATCCACAGGTACACCTCCAATTTAGTACACCTCCTATCAGAAGCTAATTAGCTAATTGCCAAAAGGCTTGACATAATATTCTGGAATTTTCCAAGCTGCTTAAAGACACAGATAACACAAAGTAGATGTCCTAAATGACTTACCAAAACTATAGTTTGCAAATATGAAATCTGTGGAGTGGTTAAAAATGAGGTTCAATGACTTCAACCCAAGTGTATGTAAACTTCTGACTTCAACTGTATGCATGTTATGTATTAGGAATGGTAAGATTCACCGAGTCGCATCGGCGCTTCAGCATAAAAGTTAACGATGCGATGCATCGATTTAAAAAAAGTATTTGCATAGTAAAAATTATTTATTTATATATAATTTATTAGTAGATGCGCTATACTTTTATTATTTGCAAAATGTGACCAATAATTTGTGACCAATATTTTATATGTAGATTGATTTCTCCTCTCTAAACTGTTTCTCCAGCGTGTTCTCTCATCACCACTGCTGCTAAGTGAACATGACAAATCACAACACTACAGAGGCCGAGGCGTGTCCTGAGTGTCACATAGAACAGGGGTGCCAATACGTCGATCCCAAAGGCAATGCTGGTAGATCGCCCTTTTAAATTTTAAATGTGTTTTCGTAAAATTTTTATAAAAATAAATATAATGCTTTCCTTCTTTTAATTTCTGTCTGACTTGCACTTGACGAGTACATTTTGACCAGGCGAGATTTTTGTTTATTCAGTTGTCATGACAACTAGGTTCGTGCCTTCCAAGGGCTTCTGAGAAGAGCACAAAATTGAGAAACTAGCAGTGTTTGAGACTAACTACTGATTCCATTCAGTGCAAATCATCAGAATAAGGTAAATGCCCTGGCTATTGTAATCTATTGCACTGTAGGTGTGTTGGTTTAGTGTTAAAACTGAATGATATCAACATTGAACATTATTATATATTTTTTAATTAATTAGAAGATGAATTCCATGTAGGAATTCATAGCAATGATACATGCAGTAGTCCCAACAAGCATTTTTTATTTTTTTTTAAATGAAACTGGTAAATCTTATTGTTTTTTTTATGCATTTGGCAGACACTTTTATCCAAAGCGACTTAGTGCACTTATTACAGGGACAATCCCCCCGGAGCAACCTGGAGTTACGAGTCTTGCTCAAGCACACAATGGTGGTGGCTGTGGGGATCGAACCAGCGACCTTCTGATTAACAGTTATGTGCTTTAGCCCACTATGCCACCGCCACTCCACAAGTTGGTCAATTAAAAGTAGATACAAATCCAATGTTTGGAAACTCTTTGGGTTTTAGAAGAGAGATGGAGATTTTTATAAAACCATGCAGTTTGTAAAATATGTCATGCCCCTATAAAATATAGAGGCAGTATGACTAATTTAACACTTGAAGCGCCGACACGAAAGCACATTCATCTGCTGGCAAGTTACAAAACATTTCTTCATTGTTTATCCCGGAGCATCCTTAAATTGTTTCACTGTTAAATGTGTGAACTGTTAAAAATGTAACTGGAGACCATCTGGTTTCATAAAAAAAAAAAAAAAAAATGTGCACTACAAAGGCCTTTTTGTGAAAGGTCCATGCGTTAGAAGTCAGAAGGCACTTAAGTTAATTTATGATTTGCTGTCTGTCTGAACCAAAGAAATAAAAGCGAACTATCTGTAGCCTACCATATTGAATTGCATAGCATCATATTTTTTCCCATGGCATTGTATTGCATTGAATCGCATTGAAAAAGGATCACACTGCATTGTAATAGGGGTGAATCGTATCGCATAGCATCGGTAGCTGCTTCATATGTATCTTTAATGTATCGTATCGTTGGTTATGCATCGAGATGCATATCGCATCTGCCTCAGTTATGCAGATGCACATCCCTAATATGTATGAAGGGTGTGGAGGGCGTATCCTAAGTGTGTGTTACCTGGAACGAACACATGAGCGACTCATCCACGCTCATCATGCCACCTGCATTATCAAACTCCCCACAGTAGTTGGGAGCAGAGAACAGGGTCACAAGCTGTCGTTTAGCAAAGAATTCATACCCATCTTCAACCACCTACCGACAAAGAAGAAAAAAATCTGAGAAAACTACTTAAGATAATGAAAATAATTCACGATCACGTCTAGTCATTTCAGTAGTAAAAATCACATCTAGACATTAGACAGGGCGTAACAAAACATTAAAAAAAATAAAATGTCCCGGTCAAAATTACCAGAACACAAAATAATGGTTAAACTTTCCTACATACAGAATGTTTCCTCAAAATTTACAGTCATTACCTGGTGAGCTCTGCAGATGAGGTCCAAATCGTGGCGGTTAAGAAACTTGCTGACCACATCGGCTCCAAAAGTGAAGGAAACACCCCTGTCATTCTCACCCCACCCCTGAACATCTTTATCTGGGTCTGACCACAGCAGATCACACAGCAGGCCTGAAAACAGAGAACATATGAAACTGACAAACATAAAAGAATCAAGAATCAGATAATTGCAATTAAATAATTAACAATTAATGTAATGATGGTCACTCACCAAAAAAATAAAAAAAATCAATAAAAAACATTTCAATTAGGTTGAAAACCCTCACCTGTGTCGGGTACATCGGTGGGTCTCATGATGCGACGGATCTGCTCCATGGACTGCAGATCTGGAGAGAGGCCTATGGGAAGAGCAGACCACCCCAAGAAATGAGATTCCAATGAGAAACACAAGCACTTCTCAGCGATTTTAACCATTTCTGCAAGACCATACGTGTATGTTGAATCTATTTTGAGGGATTCAGTCCTCTCACAAGTATTCTACTATATCGTCCTCCTAAGGCTCAATCTGACTTTTCTTTTCCAAACTCAGTGAACTTTTGACTCGTGCCTGTGCTTCGTCACTATTGTCCTTTAATATTCATGTGGATACAGTTTGCTCTCATTCATCTCAACTATTGTCTGTTTTAATTCGACTCAACAGGTGTCTTTTTCTACTCATAATCATGGTCATATTCTTGATATAATCTGTACATTTGGGTTTGATATTGCTTCAGTGTCTCCTTTTGACACGACATCATAAGCTTATTGAATTTAGTTTTAGTCTACCAGCTCAGAAAAAATGCAATAACAAAATGATATCCTATCGTGACCTTAAATCTGTCAATGTCACATTATTTACTGCTTCCTCTGCAATTTCTAATGACTTTGATGTCTCGTGTCCTTAATTGATACTTTCAAGTGACACTCTGTTATTTCTGAAGTTCTGCATGAGCGTGTTCCTATTAAGACAAGGTCTGTTCCCTCCTCCCACACTTCCCCCTGGTATACACCTGAGATATGGGCCTTAAAAGTCACTGGTAGACAGCTTGAGAGGCTTTATAGGAAAACAGGTCTTACTGTTCACCATCTAGCGCTCATTGAACACCTCAACGCATACAACATTGCTCTGAACTCTGCACGGTCTGACTACGTCTCTAAAATTATCAAAAAAAGCAAGCAATAGGCCCAAGGTTTTGTTTGACACGATAAATAAACTCACCCAACCTCCAGCTCATGATGTCCATGCATCTGATGAGCTTTGATGTTCTTTCCTGAATTATTTCCAGGAAAAGATGAATCCTGTCTGCCAGTGCTTTATAGACGAGGCTTCAGATTTTAATTTTATGCCAGACCACTCTTGTCAATATTTGTCTAGTTTTACTCCTAAAAACCCCTCCTCTATCAGTGACTTAATACTGAAGTCCAATTCTTCATCTTGCCAACTTGATCCTGCTCCCACATCCCTCCTCAAACTCTGTCATTCTATCATCTCTGCAACTATCTCTCATTTCATATGCAGATCTCTAGCTTCTGCTTCTCGTTCTTTACCACTTAAAACTGCGGCAGTAACTCCAGTACGTAAACCTAACTTGAACCCTACTGTTCTTTCTAATTTTCACCCCAACTCTAACTTACCATTCATTTCTAAAATACTGGAAAGATTTGTTGCCTCCCAGTTACAATCTTTCCTTGTTCAAAATGATCTTTTTGACCCCTTTCAGTCAGGCTTTCACCCACTTCACAGTACTGAAACCGCCCTTGTAAATGAAGTCAATGACCTACTACTCACTGGTGACTCCATTCTTCTATTACTTAATCTTAGTTCTGCTTTTGATACCGTTTGCCATGAATTACTTCTTTACTGCCTCTCAGCTGTTGGTGTCACTGGTGCTGCTCTCTCCTGGCTTTCTTCATACCTCACGGATAGACGGTTTTACATTTCAATGCAAAGTCACCTACTGTTTCCCTGAAATTAGGTGTCCATCAGGGATCGGTTCTTGGACCTCTACTATTCATTATATATATATATATTAGGGATGCACCGAAATTTCGGCCGCCGAAAATTTTCGGCCGAAAATGGCACTTTCGGTTTTCGGCCGAAAGAGAAAAAAGGCCGAAAATATGAGCCGAAAATATATACCTCCTCGCCCGCCCTCAGTGCTCAGATTTCAATCTGGATCGATGCAGCCCTTATCACAGCTGTTAGATAATTCCACAACGGCGCTACCAAACAAAGGCCGATCATGTCAGCGGTGTGGAAATTCTTCAAAGTTTCTGATAAGGTCATCAAATTTGCGATCTGCAGTGTTTATTCAGCAGAACTTTCAAGATATATATATACAGAATACAGCAAGAGATTCTACAGGAAAATGTCACAACTAGCGCAGCTACACCACAACTTGAGACGTATAGCTGAACTACGCCAGAAGCGACAATCTCCTTGACTACGGGCGCATAAACAAACACCGATTTCCTTTGCTTGCGCGGATTGCGCACAGGTATTTATCTGCCCAAGCACCAGCACAGAGAGTGAGAGACTGTTCAGTGCAGCATCTCATGTTCTTGATGAGCTTTCTGACAGGAGAGACGGTCAGAACGTTTAGCAACTTTTGTTCTTGAAGAGAAACCTGTCACTTGTACTTAAATAGAAAGCGGTCCAATTTGATGTGTATAGCAATTACATTACACTTGTTCTTCACTTGAGGATACATCTGTCGTTTACAGTTGAGGTTGGATTTAGTTCAATTACTGTTGTTTTGCACAATCATTTTCACTTAAAGTGTACATACGTTTACATAAACAGAATTGAGCACTGATCTATATATATAATTCTATATTATAGCTATATATAGATCAGTGGAATAGAGGCCCTCTGCCATTCTGTGTTCTGCCTGTTGTTTTAATAAAAATTACTGTTGCATATTTAAACTTTTTGAAAGATGTCAGCTAAGTTCATTACTTGACTGTTGTTGTGCATATAATAGTTTTCTAAAACTTTACATTATTTGGATAATTGTTAATAAAATCTGTAAAATTTGATTTTTACAGAACTGAAAGAAGAATAATATTTAATATAGTTTTAATATATTTTTTGTCCAATTTTGGTGTTACTTTCAATAAAAGTGTGATTTATTTTATTGGTTTGTAGTTTTTCAATTCAGATTAATTAAATTCATGAAATTAATGAAAAAGTATAAAATTAATACAATTATACACAACATTCTTTTTTTTTTAAATAGGTAAAAATTTCGGTTTCGGTTTTCGGCCAAGTGCATCCTGGATTTTCGGTTTCGGTTCAGAATTTTCATTTCGGTGCGTCCCTAATATATATATATATATATATATATATATACATATATATATATATATACTGCCTTTAGGAGCTCATTCGCCACCATGGTTTCAGTTACCACTGTTATGCTGATGACATTCAAATATGTACAGCTTGTAGATCTGCTCCCACTCTCAAGACCAGTCCACTATCAACATGTGTAAATTAAAAAAACTCCAACTTCCTAAAACTAAACATGGATAAACTGAGATCATTATTTTCTGGAAAACTTATGAAAAAAATTCCTTATGACTTTGGTTGTGATATTGATGCCACTTTTATTAAACCATCCAATACCGTAAAAAATGTAGGTATCATCTTTGACCCCTCCCTCACTTTTGAAGCTCATTTTAAATCTGTATCTAAAATTGCCTTCTTTCACCTTCACCGCATTGCTCGCCTTCGTCCCTTCATCAGTCTCAAAGATGCAGAAACACTGGTTCACGCATTTACAGTGAGGAAAATAAGTATTTGAACACCCTGCTATTTTGCAAGTTCTCCCACTTAGAAATCATGGAGGGGTCTGAAATTGTCATCGTAGGTGCATGTCCACTGTGAGAGACATAATCTAAAAAAAAAATCCAGAAATCACAACGTATGATTTTTTAACTATTTATTTGTATGATACAGCTGCAAATAAGTATTTGAACACCTGAGAAAATCAATGTTAATATTTGGTACAGTAGCCTTTGTTTGCAATTACAGAGGTCAAACGTTTCCTGTAGTTTTTCACCAGGTCTGCACACACTGCAGGAGGGATTTTGGCCCACTCCTCCACACAGATCTTCTCTAGATCAGTCAGGTTTCTGGGCTGTCGCTGAGAAACACGGAGTTTGAGCTCCCTCCAAAGATTCTCTATTGGGTTTAGGTCTGGAGACTGGCTAGGCCACGCCAGAACCTTGATATGCTTCTTACAGAGCCACTCCTTGGTTATCCTGGCTGTGTGCTTGGGTCATTGTCATGTTGGAAGACCCAGCCTCGACCCATCTTCAGTGCTCTAACTGAGGGAAGGAGGTTGTTCCCCAAAATCTCGCAATACATGGCCCCGGTCATCCTCTCCTTAATACAGTGCAGTCAGCCCTGTCCCATGTGCAGAAAAACACCCCCAAAGCATGATGCTACCACCCCCATGCTTCACAGTAGGGATGGTGTTCTTGGGATGGTACTCATCATTCTTCTTCCTTCAAACACGGTTAGTGGAATTATGACCAAAAGTTCTATTTTGGTCTCATCTGACCACATGACTTTCTCCCATGACTCCTCTGGATCATCCAAATGGTCATTGGCAAACTTAAGACGGGCCTTGACATGTGCTGGTTTAAGCAGGGGAACCTTCCGTGCCATGCATGATTTCAAACCATGACGTCTTAGTGTATTACCAACAGTAACCTTGGAAGCGGTGGTCCCAGCTCTTTTCAGGTCATTGACCAGCTCCTCCCGTGTAGTTCTGGGCTGATTTCTCACCTTACTTAGGATCATTGAGACCCCACGAGGTGAGATCTTGCATGGAGCCCCAGTCCGAGGGAGATTGACAGTCATGTTTAGCTTCTTCCATTTTCTAATGATTGCTCCAACAGTGGACCTTTTTTCACCAAGCTGCTTGGCAATTTCCCCATAGCCCTTTCCAGCCTTGTGGAGGTGTACAATTTTGTCTCTAGTGTCTTTGGACAGCTCTTTGGTCTTGGTCATGTTAGTAGTTGGATTCTTACTGATTGTATGGGGTGGACAGGTGTCTTTATGCAGCTAACGACCTCAAACAGGTGTATCTAATTTAGGATAATAAATGGAGTGGAGGTGGACATTTTAAAGGCAGACTAACAGGTCTTTGAGGGTCAGAATTCTAGCTGATAGACAGGTGTTCAAATACTTATTTGCAGCTGTATCATACAAATAAATAGTTAAAAAATCATACATTGTGATTTCTGGATTTTTTTTTTTAGATTATGTCTCTCACAGTGGACATGCACCTACGATGACAATTTCAGACCCCTCCATGATTTCCAAGTGGGAGAACTTGCAAAATAGCAGGGTGTTCAAATACTTATTTTCCTCACTGTATATCCTCACGTCTTGACTATTGCAATGCCCTCTTCATTGTTTTACCAGCTAACTCTATTGCTAGGTTGGAATATATTCAAAATTCTGCTATAATATCTTACACATACCAAGCGCTCCACTCATATTACTCCATTGCTGTTTGAACTTCACTGGTTACCATTTTGTTTCGCATCAAATATAAACTAATCCTGCTTACATTTAAAACACTTTCATGGTCTGGCACCTCACTATCTTAGTGAATTGCTTCTCCCCTACAACCCAATCCGCTCGCTTAGGTCTTCTGGGTCCGGACTCCTTTCTGTCCCTAGATCTCGCCTCTCTAATATGGGTGGCAGGTCATTCAGCGTAGTAGCACCCAATATATGGAATTCACTCTCCCTGACTCTTCACAGCATCTCTTATATCTCCGAGTTTAAATCTCAACTTAAAACTTTGTTTTCTCAGTTTTATTTATCTAAATGTGTCATGTATTCACTTTCAATATTTATACTATCTGAACTGTGTTTTTGTGTATTATTGTGTTACTATTGTAAAGTGTCCTTGAGCTCTGGAAAGGCATTATATAAATTAAACTTATTATTATTATTATTACTTAGTGACAGAAAAACACACCTCCATGACAGCAAAAGATCTTCTCATCTATAATGGCGGCGATGGGCAAACAGTTGAAGCAGTCCGTAAAAGTCTTCCAAAGTTTAATATTGAACCTACGTTTACCTGAAAAACACAAACACAGATGTGACTGAAGCAGGCCAGAACAGCAAAATAGGTATCTGGTCTGAAATTTCAAATGGACCGTTTCTGAACACTTTATATTTACAGGACTGTAGATTCACTAGCAATTATTTAAATCTAAAGTAACCTCATAACAACAGGTTTTTGTGGACAGAAGTGTGGATGAGAGCATTTCTCTGTATTAAAAGGCCTTTCAACTCAAAAGTCTTGTTTTCTGCCAAAATAAAAGCTTTCATAATATCATTATTATTACACCAAAATATATTTCTGGAATAATTTCTTAATTAACTTCTTTACTTTTCTAATTGGGTTCCAACAAAATAATGATAAAAAGTGAGCCGAAACACTATCAAAACTGGTTTAAAATTTTTTAGTCTGGTTATTTTTAAGAGGACTCAAGTGTGAAAAGCTTTCTACAACTGTATTTCTACAAGCAGTAGAGCATTTTTGCACATGCTTTAATTTTGGTCAAAAGGAAACATTTACTAGCCTTTTTCTTTTTTTAATGGGTCATGAAACCCCCCTAGTTCAGCCCCAATTTTTTGCACCTCAGGCTGAAAAAAGACTCTCAAGATGGGCAGGAAAATACTCAAATATCTGGGTGGGTATTGTGGGCGGGAAGAGGGAAAACAGGAGGGGGTCAAGAGCTACTTCCAAAAACACACAAAACAGAGATTGCTGCTGAACCTCACATTATGAGAGGAGATGAAAACAGAGTTTGGGGCTGTATATTAATCATGAGACAAAAGTGTGAAGAGTGAAGACGACAGAACCATTATCAAATCTGCAAAAAAGATTTGGATGTTTTGTTCAAACTTTTGAGAATGAAGTGAGAGCAGCATTCAGAGCAGACATTATCAAAACCAGCACTGCATTAAGACTTTCCCATAATTCACTGTCCATTCTGGCGTGTGATCATCTCCATGATCCGACACAGGGAAGAGGTGATGGAATCAGCGCTCCATCTAACAGCTGTTCCGTCCATGAGTTTGAATTTGAACTCCGCTGTAATGCCAGCTCATGCATGAAGCAGTGCTGTGATTGGATGGAAGCACTACTTTTCATGAAATATGTGGAGAAACGGTCAGACTCTGGTGACATAAATGCATGCTGTCCTACCAATCATAACTCTGAGTTTACGCATATACCTCATTTTTGTGATATTGCTTCAACTTTCTTTTTTTTTTAAACCAGATGAACAAAATGGCTCAAAACGAAAAAATAACCACTCTCCCTTAACAAATTAAGGGATTAACATAATGAGTGCTATCTTTGTTTTCAGTGATGTGCAACCTGTAAAAATGTGTTTTGGGGTTTCATGACTCTTAATCATATCGCAATTCAAACCGAAACTGCAATATTTAAAAACAATAATTATTACCAATCGATTTTTTTTGTCCAAACATTTCAGTTATCATGAGCTGAGAGTCACTTACACTCATCATAAAAGCCATAGATGCGATTAATGGAGGCACATTCGTGGTTGCCACGGAGCAGAAAGAAGTTCTCGGGGTATTTGATCTTGTACGCCAGCAGCAGGCAGATGGTCTCCAGCGACTGCTTCCCTCTGTCCACGTAGTCTCCTAGGAACAAGTAGTTGGCTTCCGGTGGGAAACCTCCATATTCGAAGAGCCGCAGCAGGTCTGTGTATTGACCATGGATATCACCTAGAGAACGAATTCATCAAATCAATACACTTCATGTGCATCAGTGGAGGTCAGTGTAATATTATTCATGAAAAAATGTTCGTTAAAGGAACAGGAAGTTCACCCAAAAACAATCATTCTCTCATTATTTACTCACTCTAATGTCATATCAAACTCGTAGGACTTTCTTTCTTCTGTAGAACACAAATAAAGATATTTTGATGGAGTCAATGGGGTCAAACACTTTCAATCTCCAAAAAGCACATAAAGGCAGCATAAATATAATCCATAAGACTACAGTGATTTAATCCATGTCTTCTGAAGCAATACGATCAGTTATGGGTGAGAAACAGACCAAAATATAACTTCTTTTACAACAAAAATCTTGACCTCAGCAGTCTCTCTGCACATGCATCAAACACTAGGAAGTGTAATCAGGCTCCAAATTCTGATCGCACCAACGAGACTGCAGAAATCAAGATTTCACATCAAAATATCTTTGTTTGTGTTCCGCAGCAGTAAGTTATAGTTTTGAGACGGCATGAGGGTGAGTAAATAATGAGAAAATTACTATTTTGGGGTGAACAACTTTACAACAAGGTTCCATTTGTTAACATTAGTGAACTATTTTGCTAATATGCATAACAATGAACAACATATTTAAAGCAGTTATTAATACTGGATCATATTCATTTCAACATACTGTGATAGTTGTATAAAAAACTATTGATCCTCACAAAAGCTCATTTTAACTGGGGATTTTATTATTTGGTTACCATGAACAAGAACAATAATCATAAGCTTCAAAGTGAAATAAAATTGATTAGGCTATATTAGCAAATACTTGTGGAGGATAAGAACTATCAAAGAAACTTCACCTCATCAAAGAAACACAAGCGCTAGTGCTGTCACAAGACTCGTACGAACAAGAAGAATCAGTACCTTGTAGAGGTAATGATAGAAAATCAGAGAAACAGCTTCTTCTGGAGTAAATTCATGCTAAAATAACATATCTAAAGGTGACATTTCTTATAATGAGTTTGTGTATAATTGCTGTTAATAAGTAATAGTAATAAGGGCTGAAACCATGGTTTTACTACAGTAATATTGTAGTAGAAACTACGGCGGTCAATCGGTTATACTTTTTAATCGAATTAATGACATGGTGTCCTGATTAATTAATCGTGATTAATCGCATATACAAATATTTGCTGAGAAAGCCCATCATATAAATATAATTCAATATATAATGATGGAATAATGATACGTAGTTATCTTTAAATATAATTTTGTTTTTTTATTTTAAATGCAAGAACGTAATGAATGTCTGTGTTGTTCTGCTGCTGATGTTGGTTTTCTTCACTATATAAACTGCGCATTGCCACACAGCTGAAGTTCCACTTACTGCCCTCTGGAGTAAACAAGTGGTACTACAAGCTTGCATTTCTCAGGAATCTTCCATTTCATTGCAGGCATTGCGATTAATTGCGTAAAAAAACAATTTGGCGTTATTTTTAGTCAAATTAATCGCACTGAATTAACGCGTTAAATCGACAACCCTAGTAGAAGCCAGTTAATTGTGTGGCAACTATGGATTAACTAAATACCATGGTTAAATTATAGTTACTGCAGTGAAACTATTCTGTAAGGGTAAACAAACAAAACAGAAGTCTAATAATTGTATTATGTATAATGACGAATTATGACAATATATTGTATTTTTTATATTTTATCCCAAGAAATCCCCCAAAAAAATGTAAGAAAAAGAATTGAATAGAATGTCGGTATTGGTATCGTTATTGATGACATTGGACTTGAAATTACTGGTATCAGATCGAAAATAAATTAAAGTGGTATTCCCTACTGCTCACAGGCGCGAGCCGCCGTGACAAAAAAAGCTGCGCTTTGCATACGGTTAAAAATCATTCAAAGCCGCTCTCATTTAATTATGATCTGACGGATGAACACGCGCCTCGATTGGACTTGTTTATTTAATAATGCGACATCAATTGTGATGAGACTTGCCGGGTTGTGGACATTGCCATCTTTAATATTTACTTTAGTCACTGTTTCCATCCAAGCTGCGAATTTAATTTATGTGAAAAACTATACAGTGAGGAAAATAAGTATTTGAACACCCTGCTATTTTGCAAGTTCTCCCACTTAGAAATCACGGAGGGGTCTGAAATTGTCATCGTAGGTGCATGTCCACTGTGAGAGACATAATCTAAAAAAAAAAATCCAGAAATCACAATGTATGATTTTTTTACTATTTATTTGTATGATACAGCTGCAAATAAGTATTTGAACACCTGAGAAAATCAATGTTAATATTTGGTACAGTAGCCTTTGTTTGCAATTACTGAGGTCAAACGTTTCCTGTAGTTTTTCACCAGGTTTGCACACACTGCAGGAGGGATTTTGGCCCACTCCTCCACACAGATCTTCTCTAGATCAGTCAGGTTTCTGGGCTGTCGCTGAGAAACACGGAGTTTGAGCTCCCTCCAAAGATTCTCTATTGGGTTTAGGTCTGGAGACTGGCTAGGCCACGCCAGAACCTTGATATGCTTCTTACAGAGCCACTCCTTGGTTATCCTGGCTGTGTGCTTCGGGTCATTGTCATTTTGGAAGACCCAGCCTCGACCCATCTTCAGTGCTCTAACTGAGGGAAGGAGGTTGTTCCCCAAAATCTCGCAATACATGGCCCCGGTCATCCTCTTCTTAATACAGTGCAGTCGCCCTGTCCCATGTGCAGAAAAACACCCCCAAAGCATGATGCTACCACCCCCATGCTTCACAGTAGGGATGGTGTTCTTGGGATGGTACTCATCATTCTTCTTCCTCCAAACACGGTTAGTGGAATTATGACCAAAAAGTTCTATTTTGGTCTCATCTGACCACATGACTTTCTCTCATGACTCCTCTGGACCATCCAAATGGTCATTGGCAAACTTAAGACGGGCCTTGACATGTGCTGGTTTAAGCAGGGGAACCTTCCGTGCCATGCATGATTTCAAAGCATGACGTCTTAGTGTATTACCAACAGTAACCTTGGAAACGGTGGTCCCAGCTCTTTTCAGGTCATTGACCAGCTCCTCCCGTGTAGTTCTGGGCTGATTTCTCACCTTTCTTAGGATCATTGAGACCCCACGAGGTGAGATCTTGCATGGAGCCCCAGTCCGAGGGAGATTGACAGTCATGTTTAGCTTCTTCCAGTTTCTAATGATTGCTCCAACAGTGGACCTTTTTTCACCAAGCTGCTTGGCAATTTCCCCGTAGCACTTTCCAGCCTTGTGGAGGTGTACAATTTTGTCTCTAGTGTCCTTGGACAGCTCTTTGGTCTTGGCCATGTTAGTAGTTGGATTCTTACTGATTGTATGGGGTGGACAGGTGTCTTTATGCAGCTAACGACCTCAAACAGGTGCATCTAATTTAGGATAATAAATGGAGTGGAGGTGGACATTTTAAAGGCAGACTAACAGGTCTTTGAGGGTCAGAATTCTAGCTGATAGACAGGTGTTCAAATATTTATTTGCAGCTGTATCATACAAATAAATAGTTAAAAAAATCATATATTGTGATTTCTGGATTTTTTTTAATAGATTATGTCTCTCACAGTTTACATGCACCTACGATGACAATTTCAGATCCCTCCATGATTTCCAAGTGGGAGAACTTGCAAAATAGCAGGGTGTTCAAATACTTATTTTCCTCACTGTATATGGTCACAAAAACAATGCACGAATAAAGCCGCGTTTCCATCCCATGTGTTCAAAAGAACAAAATCGCCACTTCATGAGAACTGTTGAGTGTTTTATTAAAAAATACTCAGTTTCAAGCATACAGACAAAAAGTAAAGAATTTAGGCACGTTCCAAACCACACACTTCTGCACTATTTTACGTCATTTTGAAGTGTAAGTAGTGCTAGTAGTATTTTTACACTGAAAATGCAACAAAGAAGTGTACTACGAGTACCCGGATGATGCACTTTTTCAACCGTCAAAACGGAGTGTTGGACACTTCCTGCACTCAGCGCACGTCTTGCCGTATACAGCAGAAGGGGCAGAGTTACCGGCAGCGATGGTGATCTGGCATATCAATTGTAAATAATGGAGAATATGACAACTATCGAAAATTTGTGAAGACAGCACCTTACAAACCTGAATTTACCGTGCGGATCTATAAGATATTTTTCAGAAGTGTCAATAAACCTGCTCTTCAGCACAGTTCAAGTTTGTATTCAACATATTTGCTCTGCAAACTCTTTGCATGTTTTGGATTTTCTAGACACTGTTATTTCAAGATGTGATTATGATGATGATATGGACTTGAGATCGGTTGTTCGTTCATACGGACAGTATTCGAGCTGCTACTGTAAACTGTTTTATGAAAAGGACATTTCAAGACTCACACCTGTAAGTAAACACAGTTGTCAATCCCAAACACTGACTGTGTGAACGTAAAGTGAAGCACCAAAAAGCACACAAAGACAGCATAAAAATGATGTGGTCACCATTCACTTGCATTGTATGGACCTACAAGGCTGAAATGTTCTTCTAAAAATCATCATTTTTGTTCTACAGAAGAAAGAAAGTCTGACACATCTGGGACAGTATGAGGGTGGTGAACTATCCCTTTAACAAATGGAGCCTTGACAGACTTGAGTTATACCTCCTGACCTCCTCAAACATGCACTCTTGACGTGCACATCTACTGTTGTGACAGCAAAGGCTCAATTGTGAGCGCTGCCACCTTTTGAACCCACTAATTAGTGCAAGTAATTCCAGCTGCATATGCAAGCTGCACGCTCAAGAGTACATGCGGTTAGAAAAGTTGGGTCGCACGCGTCAAGTGCTCGAAGACTCTGCTGGTGACAAAATTTGCATCACGCGTCCTGTATGCAGACGCCTAGTGTTCACTACTGACCAAATTATACTTTGGGCTTTAGGATACACAAATGGCTTGTTCTAATTCAGATGAATACATAAACATGATCACCCACATTTTCCAAATCAATGACCTACTGGGTGATGAGAAACTTGCCCGCACAGTCACAGTGATAAATAGGAAATAGGACAGAAGAACTAACACTACAATATTAAAATGTGTTAAAGTCTGTCAAATCTTGAGCTGTTTGTGTCTGTGTGCAGCACCTGTTGCTCTGTAGATCCTCTTTATAGTCACAACCTTAAAATGAACTTTATATTTCACAAGACCCCAGATCACTTAATTCGGTTCTGAATGGTTTCAACATGGACTGATTCATGAACCTGACAGAAAGACGTGACCACAAGGAAAGAGAACAGAAACATGAGTGTGACTTACCGCAGATCTTCAGAGGAGCCTCCAGCTCCAGGAGGATGGGCTGACTGAGGAAGATCTCACGAGACTTGATACACAGTCCTCGCACCTCCGCCTCAGTCATCTGCACGATCTTCCCCGGACGGCATCCTCGCACTGACCAGACAGAGAGTTTGGACACACTGCTGTCATCCACAAACATTCAGTTCTTGAAGTAAAGATTATTGTTGTACAAACAAATTCAATTTGTGGGTTCCAACAACTATAAATAATAGAGATGAATCAGGATGCTGGACAAGTCGACGTACAACCACGTGTCTGTTTGAGGCGGACTAGTTACAGTAGTTCATCTAGATTTTTTCAGACGATAAGATTTTTTTAAAAATGTTTTAGAGTATAAAACAAACAAGAACTTTTCAAGATATTTTGAATGAAATCAAACTTTATTGCTTTTATTCAGTGCACAAAAGGTAATGGATTAATACATGTATTTTTAAACTAGAACAACTGAGGAGCTTCATTCGGGTCCTTTTACAGTGTTAATGAAAACATGCTGTTTTTAATTCAATTATTTGACGTAGTTTTAAGCTGCCTCAAAAGTACAGCACATCTGCCCTGCCCATTCCCACAAACTCGTTCAATGGGATTGAAGCGCCACACACACTGTGCACTTAACAATATCAAAATAATAGGCAAAACCCACATACCACATCAGTAACTCCTCATAAGGACTGCGATAAGCCAGAGTGTCCGCCATATTGAAAAAGTCAAGATCTGAATGTAAACTCCTTAAAGTAAAAAGAGCGCAACAACAGTGCCTGTCCCCATTTTCAGTCGTTTTGGTTTCATAAAATTGTACATAAAACAGTTGTGCGCCATGAATCAAACCAACCAGCTTTGAGGTGAATCACAACATCACAAACTATGACTTGAAGCAAAAAACATTTTTTAAATTGGACAAAAAGACAAAGGTACAAGACTGTACTTAAAGTAGGCTGATATTCCAGGTTCAATACAAGTTAAGCTCGATCAACAGCATTTGTGGCATAATCAGGGGCGCTTAGGGGTACCTCTGGGCCCATGGGCTCGCTGAAGCCCCCTTCAAGTTGTTGAATGGGGTGGGAATGGAAATGCTCTGCATTGAGCAAGCACTACACAGATGCCTTTAATGGTTGCGCACTGTCACCATGTCAACATCTGCTCCTCCCACTGGGAACTATGGGAGTTGTAGGCCCCTAGACTTCAGCCCATATAAGCCCCTGGGCATAATGTTGATTACTGCAAAAAAAAGCAAAAATCGGGGGCCTGGGTAGCTCAGCGAGTAAAGACGCTGACTACCACCCCTGGAGTCGCAAGTTCGAATCCAGGGCGTGCTGAGTGACTCCAGCCAGGTCTCTTAAGCAACCAATTTGGGCCGGTTGCTAGGGAGGTTAGAGTAACATGGGGTAACCTCCTCGTGGTCGCTATAATGTGGTTCTCACTCTCGGTGGGGCACGTGGTAAGTTGTGCATGGATGCCACGGAGAACAGAGTGCGCCTCCACATGCGCTACGTCTCCGCGATTACACGCTCAACAAGCCACATGTAAGATGTGCGGATTGACGTCTCAGATGCGGAGGCAACTGAGATTTGTCCTCCCGGATTGAGTCACTTCACCACCACGAGGAACTGTAGGGCATTGGGAATTGTTCACTCCAAAGTGGGGAGAAAATAATTTAAAAAAGAGAGAGAGAAAAAAAAATCTGTGTTCCAGTGAGTCACTTATAATGGAAATGGGGCCAATTTTTGGAAGGTTTAAAAAGGGAGAAATGTGAAGCTTATAATTTTATAAAAGCACTTAAATTAATTATTCTGTTAAAACTCATGTATCAATTGAGCAGTTTAAATAAGTTGTTTTTGGATTTTGGGTTTGGTGACATTACATTATAGATGTAAAATTGGCACCTTACACATATGCAGAAAGTGATTTTATTACACAAAAATCATGTTAACACACATAGTTTATGTCTTGTGTCTATACTTTTGAAACAGTGAATATTTTAACATTTACAGATTGGCTCACTGACTTCCATTGTAAGTGCCTCACTGGAACACAGATTTTTGCTTCTTTTAAAGAAAAGGAGGGATGAGTAAAAATGATTTTTTGTAATAATCAACATTATGCTACAAATGCCGCCGATTGCGCTTAACCTGTATTGAACCGAGAATATTCCTTATATAATGAGGGAATGCAATACAATCCCATGAAGTATTGTAAATGACAATCAAATTAAAAAAAAAAAACTTACAGATGTTGATAAGAGTACAAACAATATATAGTATGTTCATTGCAAAATATTCCGATAAATACAATTATACCATGATCTGTTCTAATACTCAATTCTGATTGGTTGGAATGCATCACGAGCCATCATGTTATAATCTAGCTGTAGCATTTGCTAGTTTCGGAGTAGTTAATTATATGATTTGCTTCCATATTATTTGAAATTTAATAAAAGCTATAACGCATTAAAACTGCATTTAAGATGTAACACCAGGGTGTTTCCTTTAAAGAGCTCCGACTCCAATTATTCCACAATGAGAGTGCTTCTGTATTTACTTATTTGGTATTTTTGTATAATTCCCTTGAACTTTGCTATCTACATCACCTGAAGCTGTGAAAGTTTAGAGTGCATCTGGACAGTGATCGGTGTAATTCTTCCTCTCATCAGTCAGGAGCAAACTGCAGTGCTGCTCTCAGCATCATCATCATCATCATCATCATCATCATCATCTTCATCATCATCAGAGTTTAATATGATATGATGTTATGTTAAATGAGATCAAACGACTATTCGACAATTACATTTTTTGTCAACGTTGTCAATAACGTTGACTAATCATTTCAGCCCCACTGTAAAAATCATTGACATCTGTAACTAATCAATGCTGGCAAGTGCCCATGATATAAGCGGGATAATCCTCGGCTAGGTCTGTGTTATCACCGCAGAATTCCTGAGACACACTTACAAAACTGAGAAAAGAAAAATCCAAATAAAGTTCTCCAAATAAAATTTGTCATGGCAAACACATTAAAGATAAGCACATAAAGCTATTTTTTTTTCTTTATCTATTTTAGAAAACAGGCCGAAATTAATCCATTAGAATGAACTGTCGAAATTACCGGTATGAATGAATAAAAACTGTGTAGATAAGTGTTTTTTTCTCTCTCCAATAGACAAAACAATTATTTTGTATTTTTACACCATATATTTTATAATTAAACATTAAAAAAAATGAAATAAACTTGAGATCGGCTCAATGGTCATCAATTACATTTACAAGTAAATCGAATATTTTGACAGATGTTGATGTGTGAAGGACATTTGGAGTTTCCAGATATATTTAGGGGGTTACGATTAGATAGAAATAACAGGTTGAAGAGATCATTTGAAGGGAAAAAGAGTAGAATATGCATCATATCTACACAACCTATAGGATTTATTTTGGAGGTGAAATGGAAATGATTATTGTGATGTGATAGATTTAAATTTTTTCCCAGCCTGATATGTACATTGCTTTATTTCTTATAAAGTAACCAGCAAAACGAATTGAGCCCCATGAAGCACCCTTTATTTTATTTGAAGTTAAAAGAATACTTTCTACTCATCCTTTACTCATGATGTGAGAATGTGTCTGACTTTCGTCTGCAGAACACAAATGAAGATTTTTAGAAGAATATTTCAGCTCTGTAGGTCCATAAAATGCAAATGAATGGTGACCCGGACTCAAAAGATCGAAAAATTACAAAGGAGGCATAAAAGTAATCCATAAAACTCCAGTGTTTAAATCCATGTCTTCAGAAGCAATCCAGTTGGTTTTGGGTGAGGACAGACCAAAATGTAATAACTTTTTCACTATAAATCTTGACATCAGCAGTCTCTATAACGATCAAGATTTCAAGCTCGATTACACTTCCTATAGCGCCCTCAAGTGCTCTGCGCATGAGTCAAGCACTAGAAAGTGAAATTGAGCTTGTAATCGTAATCGACTGCAATAGCAAGATGTACAATGTATAAGGAGTTTTATTTTTGTTTGTTCTCACCCCAAACCAACTCGACTGCTTCAGAAGACACAAACCACTGAAATCAAATGGATTGCTTTTATGTTGCCTTTATGTGATTTTTGAGCTTCAAAGTTTTGGTCACCATTCACTTGCATTGTATGGACCTACAGAGCTGAAATAACCTTATAAAATCTTAATTTGTGTTCAGCAGAAGTTATACACATCTGGGACGGCATGAGGGTGAGTTCTTTAACGACAGGATATTTCTTGACCCAACGAGTGTTTGTGACACTCATGTTCACAAACCTAGTTTTCTAGGTAGGAAGCACACTAGGTTTAGTGACCAAGTAATCACACATAAACAGCTATAGTGACGTGCAGCCTCTCGTGACGATGGACGACGTGAAGAAAGAATGTTTTACATCGAGTTCAACAAGAAATGGCTGCTGTAATCATCAGTCCAGAACATCTGACAAGGACAGCACACACACAACATGGAGTAAAATCGAATTTGTGATCAGATTAGCGGTTTTATTTGGTAATTTAAAACTATTTAGCGTTTAAACGTCTCTGTGTGCAGAAAGTATGTAAACACAGGCCGAAACCACCCAGCCCAAAACTTCCATTTTTATTAACCAGAAAGGCAGGAATACGTGGACATTTTTTCTCCCAAAGCGGGAAAAATAAAAGGTGACGCCCTCATGATAACACAGACAGACATACAGAGCAATACAATGAAATAAAAAAAACACATCAGTCGGCCTGCTGGCCTATAACGCTGCCTGTGAGATATGCAGTGACATTAAAGCTCATCTGTGTAATAATCAAACAACGAGCGTTTGGGAAACTCTCTGATCGCTACTTATGAAAAGTGTGCTGATGCAGAACTCGTTTACCTTCCAGCAGTCTGGAGATGATGCTGTCGACGTTCAGCTCACCCTCCGCCATTTTCATGCAGCCGCAGCGACACAAACGATACTGCAAGTCACCGGCAGACGGCGCGCCGACACACCAATTTACCAAACCTAATAAGGCAAGCTTTTGTGACTTTCCGTGAGCGCCCGTCAACGTAAGCTACTTCATGAGCCAAGCCTTCACCATAGTTGGATGTATTAACGGAATAGTTTTTCAAAAATTATATAATTATGAACTCATCCTCATCCTCATGTTCCAAACCCATATGCTGTTCTTTTCTTCCATGGAACACAATTTCTGAATAATGTTCATGAAGCACTGTTAAAGTGACGTAAAAAGCAGTCCATATAAACCGTGTGCTGAATAAGTCTTCTGAAGACACAAAATAGCTTTGAGTGAAAAATGTAAGTCATTATTCACTGAAAATCTGAATCTCAAGTTAAATGTGGTGGCATCAGATGCATTACATCAGGTTTGACATCAATGTCTCATAACCAAATGTCATTGACATCAGTGAATTTCTATGATTGACTTTAAACATGACACAATGTGTAAAATTTATATGACATCAGAGCTACAAATATTAATTTATTTTTTCATTTTGCAGCTTGACACGACATGCGAGTGAATGATGGCAGAATTTTTACTTTTGGGTAAACTGCACTTCTAATTAATATTCATGAGCCAAGCCTTCACAGTAATATTTGTAAATTCACTGTTTTATTCTAAAAAGTGCGTACTAGCTGTATACATTTGTGTTGTGAATGAAGCAAGTATATACTCAACTATAAAAAAAAAATTACATTTGTTTATTTACATTTACAATTACATCAATTATACAAAATGTACATTTATTTATATTAATTAAAACAAATCACACACATTTTCCACTGTAATGTGATTAGCATATTTTGTATTGTTAAATAGTATCAAGTCACAGTCAATTTTATTATTATTATTATTAGCATTAAAATACAGTTCCTTTGATCTGTGTCATCATCTGTTCCTCAGCACTCTTCTTCTGACATTTCCTCTGATATCAAGAATAGAAGAACTATGTAGACGTCAGGCAGACCCTCACGGCATCGTCGCACACCCAAGCATCTGGAGGAGTATCTCCTTGACTACAGCTATCACCGACCTGCTCTTTCCTCCCCACCTACAGCAGAGGTGCCAGCGGAGCAGAGAGGAGCAGCAGCCGCAGTGGGCATAATTAGTCAATCACGACCAGCCTCCAGCCAGGGTGAGCATCCAGCCACAAGCTCCACAGACTTATTAAGTACGAGTTCACTGAGGGAATTAATTAAAGTCTATAAAATTAATTTTTTATCTTTAATAAAATTAAAGTCTATATCCGAGAAGGAAAGAGATGAGGTTGCTGATATGGCTGCGCTTCAGAGCAAACTCAAGCAGTATGAAAAACGACAGCATCGGCGTCAGGAGCTGATGAAACATATCACATCATTCCTGAGGAAAGAAGAGGATGAAGAGGTGCAAATTGTAAAGCCTGCCACACCACCGAGATCACCTCCAGGAAACTCACCTCATCCAACCCATTCATCAAGCCCTTCTTCCTATTCATCACAGTCACCTGACATTGAGTTACATACCAAAGGACAAGGACATGTGAGTGCCACACAAATAAATGTAAGCACACCTACTGCAGAGACAGAGCACTTTAACCCTGGTTTTGTACCAATACAGCCAGTCACTTCACTCCCTTTGTACTCACCAATTTCGTCCGGTACATTACCTGCCGCCATGCGCCAACACCAACATGTTACAAGAGCAGACACTTTGCCACTACTGCTTAATACACAGTTTTGCCCTTATGACGATGCAGGAACTGCATTCCAGCCTTGGGTGCGGCCACAGCTAGTAGCTCCCACGTCAACCTACCAGCATCCCAGAGTGCCTTACATCTATACAACAGTGGCACCCTCTCCACGAGAACCTGTCGCGGCTCCACCTGCATCCAGTTTTTCAGTTCCTCACTATATGACAATGCCTCCAGTAGCGTCAGTGCCTCAAACCCTGCACAGTGCTTCAGTTCCTGCCATGAACATTCCTGCTCTTGCGGGCACTTCTCTACATCCATTGAGCCAGCCACTGAAGCGACCAGAATACTTGGTGCCTCACCACCCTTTGCATGCTGCCCCCCAGCCAAAGATTCCTGATTTTGTAAATGACAACAAAAGGGAATTCGCTAACCTGAAGTTAGCATTGGACAATCTTCTTGAACCCCATGCAGAGCTAGATGAGAAATACAAGTACCATATCTTTCTGGAACGCCTTAAACTGCCTGAGGCACAAATGATTGGCCAGTCTTGCTGCCATCATCCATACCCGTACTCTGCAGCTATGCAAGCTCTTCAGTTACAATATGGCCAACCCCATCAGCTGGCGCAGAGCGAAATAGCAGCAATCCTCACAGCACCAGAGGTAAAACCAAACGATGCACGCAGTTTTCAGAGTTTCGCTCTCCGTGTCCACCTCTTAGTGAGCATGCTGTTATCTTTGGAGGGACCTAGAGGGATGGAGTTGAACTGCTGCTCACATGTGGATCGATTGGTTAGTAGGCTGCCAAAGTACTTGCGAGATGGTTTCATAGAGTTTCTCCAGCTACAAGGGAAGCTCAACTCCCCCAGTATTAACCCGTACAACCTACAAGACTTTGCAGGGTGGCTTCACGTCAAAGCTCAGCAACAGAGATTGTCTAGTAGATTAGTGCAATGCTACCAGTATGAAAGAGATCCCAGCAGTTCAAAGGAGAAGAGTGCAGCTAAACCAAAAAGCCAAAGTACAGCCTTGTATCATGGTGCAGCACCCACTGAGGATAAAGCATCCCCCAGTCCTAAGGTGTCTTGGAAAAAGACCCCCCTCATAGTCAACTGCCTTTTCTGTGGCAGCAAAGACCACTACATCACTCGATGCGGCAGTATTAAAGAACAGTCAGTGGCTGATCTTTGTAAGTGGATTTCAGAGGGGACGTGCTGCTGGAAATGTGCCCGTTCCCATGCGCCTGAGACCTGTAATCTTTAGAAACCTTGCAGTGACTGTGGTGGTATTCACCTTCAAGTGCTTCATGGCGTGGCCCAAAGGCGTGCAACCGATACATCATCAGCTACTTCGGAGAGCCGCTTCTACCTTTTGCCATCCATTGCATCAGGCAGAGTCCTTCTGAAAGTGGTGCCTGTGCTGTTGCACCACAAATCAAAGACAATAGAGACTTATGCTATATTAGATGACGGAGCACAGCGTACCATGATCCTACCTACTGCTGTCCAGCAGCTACAGCTTAAAGGTGAACCTGAGACTCTAGCACTTCGTACAGTCCGACCAGACACTACTCACCTTAATGGCTCAAAAGTCACCTTTGATATCTCTCCAAAAGGTAACCCAGAGAAATGCTATCAAGTGTTTGGAGCATTCACAGCTTCTGGCATTGATCTGGTGGAACAGTCATACCCAGTTCAGACTCTTCAGAGACGGTATGCACATCTAAGAGGAGTTCCGTTACAGCCATTTCACAAGGTATATCCATTGGTGCTCATAGGTTCAGACCAAGTTCACCTTATTACTGCCAAAGAGCCTATTCGTCAAGGCATCAAAGGGGGACCCATGGCAGTTTGTACTGCTCTCGGCTGGGCACTCCAAGGGGCGGAAATGAGTACCACAGGCCAAGAACCAGTGCAGCAGTGTTTCTTCATCTCCACTGACCACCCAGACGATCTTCTCTACAGAAATGAGAGGTTATGGCAACCGGATGTGCTGCCCTTTCGTAATGAGAAACTGGTTGTCCGGTCTAAGCAAGACAAAGAGGCTATGCAGTTGCTTGAGTCTCAAACGCAGCGAGTCAATATCAAGGGAGTACAGCGTTACGCAACCCCTCTTCTGTGGAACCCAGGTGCTCCAGAACTTAAGGGCTCAGTGCAATCCGTCCTTGCAAATCTGAGGAGCACTGAAAAGAGACTCCAGAAGGACCCTGAAAAGGCTTCAATCTATTCAGGAGAGATTGCCAAACTCATTGAGTCAGGTTACGTAGTCAAGCTCAACCAAATGGAAGCGACACGAACAGAGGCATGGTACCTGCCCCATCATCTCGTGAGTCATAACAATAAGCAACGACTGGTGTTCGACTGTTCTTTCAGATACCATGGCCTGTCCTTGAACGACCAGCTCCTCCCAGGTCCCACACTTGGACCATCACTGTTAGGAGTACTCCTGAGATTCAGACAGCATTCTGTAGCAGTAAGCGCAGATATCAAGGGCATGTACCATCAGGTTCGTCTATTGCCGAAGGACAGGCCCTTTCTCCGTTTCATTTGGAGAGATCTGCAGGGTGAAAATCTTCCAGATGTATACGAGTGGCAGGTTCTGCCATTCGGCACGACAAGCAGTCCATGCTGTGCCATCTTTGCTCTGCAACATCATGCTTGCAATTCAGAAGCAAAATTTCCAGGGTTACAACAACTAGTCCACCAAAGCTTCTACGTGAATAACTGCCGGACAAGCTTCCCTACTGTCCCAGCAGCCAAGCAAACTGTGGATCAGTTACGCAGCATGTTAGAGGAAGGAGGGTTCGACCTCAGACAGTGGGCTAGCAGTCATCCAGTGGTGGTATCTCATCTTCTGACGGAAGCCCGGTCATCAGCCACAGAGCAGTGGTTAGTGCAAAACCGCGTTGATCTTATGGAGCCCACATTAGGCCTCCATTGGAATTGTGCAGCTGATACCCTCAACTACCATTATCGGCTCATTGAGCATGCAGAACTGACGATGAGAGCTGCTTATCAGGTGTTGGCGTCACAATATGACCCACTCGGGTTCATACTACCATTTACCACCAGAGCAAAGGTGATCATCCAACAGTTGTGGGCTAAAAAGAGAGATTGGGATGACCCAGATCTACCACCAAACCTTCAGGCCGCCTGGACCAACTGGGAAAGCGAGCTTAAACAACTCACTGCAGTTTCCATTCCTCGCTGTTACACACCACCCTCCACAACTACAGCAGAACAGCACAGTTCCCTTCATGTGTTCTGCGATGCCTCTGAAAGAGCATACGATGCAGTGGCATATTTGGCCGTTCAAACCAGCAGTGACATTCATGTTTCCTTCATAATGGCCAGATCACGGGTTGCTCCTAAGAGACAGCAGTCTATACCTTGCCTGGAGCTTTGCGCTGCATTAGCTGGAGCTCAGCTGGCCAAACTGGTGAGGGATGAGCTGACACTCTCCATCAATCAGACAATTCTGTGGACAGACTCCATGACTGTGCTAGAGTGGATTCAGTCAGACTCCTGCCGGTACAAGGTGTTTGTTGGGACACGAGTCACCGAGATCCAAGAATTAACAGACCACAGCTCATGGAGGTATGTTAATACGCAGGATAACCCAGCTGATGACATAACGAGAGGTAAAACCCTCCAAAGTTTGGCCGAGCCCAGTCGATGGAGTCAAGGGCCTCCATTCTTGAAAAAGAGCCCAGAGCACTGGCCTAAAAGACCTGAAGTTGCTCAGTCAGAAGGAGAATCCGAATTGAAAGGCCTAACCTGCTACTCCGTAATGGCAGTTGAAACAGAGTCCAACCTCCCCGATGTTACACAATTCAAGACCTGGCGAGAGTTAGTGGGGGCAACTCTACAAGCCTGTCAAGGGGCGGCCGCATCGAACAGTGTGATAATGACTAACAGAGAGGCAGAAGCTGTCCTGCTGATGGCATGTCAAGCTCAGAGCTTCCCGGAAGAGGTAGCTGCCCTTCGGGCACAGAAATTGATTCCTGTGCACAGTCGATTAGTCAACCTCGCTCCAGTGTGGGACCCCCTGACCAACATGATACGAGTTGGGGGGCGTCTAAGAAGGCTTGCAAACTCAGACCTAGAACAAATCCACCCCATTGTACTGGACCCGAGACATGCAGTAACAAAGCTCCTTATTCAAGAATTTGATGAGCGTCTGTAAAATCCGGGAGCTGAAAGAGTCTACGCTGAAATACGCAGGCAGTACTGGATTATCAGAGGACGCCAGGCTATCAAGCACCATCAACTTCATTGTCAGTCCTGTCAGCGCTGGAGAGCGCAGACAAAGGTACCTCAAATGGCAGATTTGCCACCAGAACGCCTCCGTCTACTCTGCCCACCCTTTTATTCAATGGGTGTTGACTGCTTTGGCCCATACCTGGTCAAAATAGGAAGGCGGAATGAGAAACGCTGGGGCCTGATCTTCAAATGTCTCACAACCAGGGCAGTTCACATCGAGCTTCTTAATTCGATGAATGTTGATGCCTTCCTTCTTGCACTCTGCTGGCTCATAGACAGAAGAGGTCAACCCTGTGAGATCCATTCAGATTGTGGCACCAACTTCCGCGGGGCAGAAAGAGAGCTACGGGAAGCCTTCTTTAGCATGGAGTCAGAACTCCAAATCCCTCTTGCAGACCACCAAATCGACTTCAAGTTCAACCCGCCCAGCGCTCCACATTTCGGCGGAATATGGGAGCGTGAGGTCCGCTCTATAAAAAATGCTCTTCAGGTAGCCGTTGGGAACCAAGCAGTCACAGAGCATGTTCTGTCCACAATCCTAGTGGAAGTGGAGGGATTTTTTAATTCGAAACCTCTGGGATATGCCTCAACAGATGTCGCAGACATCGATCCAATTACTCCTAATCTTCTCCTAATGAGGTGGCGGGATGCATCTCTCCCTCAGGTAGCGTATTCTCCAGGAGACATGGGGCGGCGAAGGTGGCGTCACTGTCAAAACATGGAGGACCAATTCTGGATACAGTTCACCAGAAACTACTTGCCTACGCTTCAGACCAGGCAAAAGTGGCATAACGCTTCAGAAAACCTGGATGTTGACTCCGTTGTACTGATTGTGGATCCGCAACTCCCAAGAGCTCAGTGGCCCATAGGCAGAGTTCGGAAAACATTGCCCAGCAGTGACAGATGTGTGCGAACTGTTGAAGTTGTTATTGATGGTAAAGCTTACATTAGACCAGTTGCGCACTTGATAGAGTTGCCTGCTCTAGAAGGTAACACCAAAGACAGTTAGAGAATTCCTTGATTACCCATTTGCTGCTCAATTGTGGGGGCGGCTGTTGTGAATTCTCTCCCTTTAATTATTAAGTTGGCTACGTGTGTGAAGTTTTAAGTTGCGTTGTATGCAAATAACGTAGTGCAGCGTTCTCAGCACGCATGGACTCAGTGTAATTGCCTATTCACTAAGCTACTCCAGTTGAGCGATCATATCGTGTGAACACATTCATGTGCAGTGTTTATGTGCAAGATAAAGTTTGTGACAAAGTAAGTTTTCCTTCTATGTATATTGTTAATAGCGCAGTTGAAATACAATGTGACAATCTGTGCTAAGTTAAATCATATTTGTGATGTAGTTGATGTTTAGCGATCTTTCTAAGGGTAATTTGATCCTGCTTAACGAGCGGATTATCCCGCTAGCATCACGGCTCGTTTGCTCATGTTTACTAGTTATTACCTTGAAGTGCATTTCTCTGTGGGATAATATCCTTCACTAGTTATTATACTATTAATGAGACAGTCCAATTTCTATAATCTATATTTTGGTGTTTTTGTCAAATTCATTGCACAGTTTGTTATTGAAGACTCATACTGATATGTTTCTCGATTTGTATTTAATGTATCAGTGCACTTTACAGAGATGTTTATATTCGGGTTTGCAATCTCTTAAATTGTTGAATATGCTTAGACAGTGAGTATTTATTTCTGTTATATTATTTATTTCAGAAACTACCTCAAGTACACTATTCTGTGTATGGTCACTCTTGTGCAATAAACAGCTAAACTCTATCTGATGACTCCGACTCCCTGACCAGAGTTCTGCAGCAGTCAATAATCTAATCCACCAGTTTTCAGTGGGGCAATCCCCAACAGCCACCATGAGGACTTAGAGTGCATTGGGAATAGGGCATTCCAAATTGGGAAGAAAAGGGGAGAGAAAAAGAACAATAATTAGTAAGGTATAATGTATAGTCAGCCGGTTGTTATTGCACAATAAACCCCAAAAGGATGATCAGAACCCCGACGTGATGCGGATAACATCCGGCTGACTATACATTATCCTGCTTATTACACGGCTACTTACCAAACAAATAAATATATAAACATTTTGTATTGATTTGTGTTGAAATTATGTAATTATGTGAGAAGAAAGTAATCACTGAACAGCTGAAATCAACCTCCTGTTTGCGTCAGAGATCTGTTTATTTTGTAATTATCCTTTTTCCTGAATGCGGAAGTTTTCAACGATTCAGCTGTTTTCAATTTCCAGTCTCCAGTGTTTTAACTCGCATCGGTGTATATTCTTAGTAGGTAATGTAATGCTTAAAGTATTACATTTGTAAAAATTGTCAGAAAAACATGCCGATACTTCACAGAGACCATTTTGTTTCATTTGTAGACAGTGCCTCACCTGAGTGTGTAGATGACATGAAGAGTTGGTCTGAGTTTAGTTACTTTGATATCATTAATTCAAAATCATTAAGAGTTGTTATGACTCAAACGGTTGTTGTTGTCCATCTGGATCACTCGTTTCAGTAGTTTTTAAGATGCATCTTGAGACCAAAAACAGAAAACAGGCAATTCTAATCATCATGGTATCGCCCAGTTGTTGCTCAGGAAAACTGTGGGAATCATGGGTCTGTTGAAAGCTTGATTCTGATTGGTTGACGGACGTTCAAAGGTGTGCAGTTATTTTCCTGTAAACGCACAGCTATGAAGTAATTCCAGGTCTTGACCGCATAACGGATCCACATAACTTCGCTAAATTCTTTCAGTTATTTCAAAGAGACATACAGACTACCACAACAAAATAACTAATTAAAACAAATACTTTGGTTAAGAATGGCAAACAATATTTCTGTTAAAAAGCACCCTCGTGCTCCACCATTTTCCACCTGCAGTTTGGTTTCAACAGATGCTGTTTTTGGAATGGAGAGAAAGTCTTGAGTTCTGTTGTCTCAGTCCATCAAGCTCTTTTATCTCAAATGATCAAGACTATTTTGATTCCTCATGAAAAGAAATTTTTAAAGAGTTTGTTACCTTATTTTTTTGTAACGCCCTCGTAGATTCTGAACTGAAAAGTCGACGAGACACCGAGATGATTTTCCACAAACCTTGGAAAGAATGAGCAGGGCAACGAGTTCAGTTTGATCTTTCCCAAATTAAACTAGGGATTGGATGATATGGCTATCTAACGATTAGGTTCACGATTCAATATTATTTCGATTCGATATGATAACACTTAAATGACAAACTATTGCAGAAAATTGTATTCATTTTTTTTAATGTCAGCGCAAAATGCACATTACAATTTCTCATCAAAAATAAAGTTCATTAATACACAATATAAATGCCCAAAGTTTAAATAAAAAGAGTTTCTCATATTCCTTTCACTATAAGAAAAGATCACAAACAAATGAGCATTCAAAAATAGTGGGCAACATTCAGGCTGATCAAGTGCAGAACAAGCAATAGAAAATGTTTTAATAATTTGTTTGTCTTGATTATTATAATCACATTTTAACTTTTTAAAAATATAAAATTCTACTTTCTATCAGTTAATTTTATTTCTTGAAATTGTACAATAATTATATTAGCTCTCAATGTTTCAAATAATGTGTACAATTTAAAAGTAATAACATTCATTTGTATGGTACTGTCATTTTAAATGTTTAACGTGCATCTCACAGTTTTTTTGCCCATCCGTGCTATTTGTGATTAAAATGTTACTTATTTTTACTTTTTCTCTGAATGTAAAGAACAGAAAGGCTCTTAAAAGGCGGGATCTCATCTTTGATGGACACACATTACACGGAAGAAATGAACCGTTTATATCTCTAGCACTTTTCAACAAACCAAGGCGATTTTCCAGGTATTCCAGTACTAATATTTTTAATAGCTAAATTCAAGCACTTTAAGTACTTCAAGGACCTTGTGTGAACTCTGTAGAAAAAAAACTGTAGTAGGAGTAAAATCAAAATAGAGAGATTATAATGTTTGACGGGTCATTTCATTTATGATTATGTGGACAGAAAACAATGTTTAAAATTTCAAAATATCCAGTTTTGCCTCAATATGGTTCATAATTTTTGTTGGTTTGCGATATATCAAAATTCGATATATCATCCCATCCCTAATCAAATGTCTTTTCTGCACTGACCTCTTTATAGAGCAAGTCCAGGCTCTGCACGAGATGACATCTGTAGCTGACAGGTTATTCTGGTCAAAGCAATAAAGACAGATGTCATTTCCTCTGATAAAAAGGATAACCATCTTCCAGTCGCTCTCCAGATGCACCTCCTAGAGAGAGAAAAGGGAGATATTGTGTTCTGGGCAATCTACTTTCCACACTTGATAACTGTTGTTTGTTAGTCATCAGACCTGGATCGCCAGGTTTCGTGATTTCACACTGTATGTTTGTCGTCACTGGATTAACTTTCTTATTTGCATATTTATAATGACGTTGACTGGACAGTATAGGCCGCAATGTGTCTTAATAATTGCTTGAGCCCATCTTTGTAAATGTCTAAACACAGCACGTGAATCTTCAGCGACAGACATTGCCTGCTTTCTTCAGCTTGAAAAAATATCGTTTTTGCAGTTCAGTGCTGAAGATGGTAAATTTCTCGCCTTATTGGACTTTAGTGCTTGTATAAGGTCTTTGACCTGAGCTGAAATATCGCTGAAGACATGATCATTGAGAAATGATCATTCATTAAGAAATAACAACAAACCAATCACAATTGTAAATTGAATGACTGTAAGAATTAAGGGGGTAGGAGTATATAAGTTTTACTTCTTCCTACTCCTTTTCGCACATGTAATAGAAGTATGTCAACAGGAAAGAAGTATATACAGTGAGGAAAATAAGTATTTGAACACCCTGCTATTTTGCAAGTTCTCCCACTTGGAAATCATGGAGGGGTCTGAAATTGTCATCGTAGGTGCATGTCCACTGTGAGAGACATAATCTAAAAAAAAAAATCCAGAAATCACAATATATGATTTTTTAACTATTTATTTGTATGATACAGCTGCAAATAAGTATTTGAACACCTGTCTATCAGCTAGAATTCTGACCCTCAAAGACCTGTTAGTCTGCCTTTAAAATGTCCACCTCCACTCCATTTATTATCCTAAATTAGATGCACCTGTTTGAGGTCGTTAGCTGCATAAAGACACCTGTCCACCCCATACAATCAGTAAGAATCCAACTACTAACATGGCCAAGACCAAAGAGCTGTCCAAAGACACTAGAGACAAAATTGTACACCTCCACAAGGCTGGAAAGGGCTACGGGGAAATTGCCAAGCAGCTTGGTGAAAAAAGGTCCACTGTTGGAGCAATCATTAGAAAATGGAAGAAGCTAAACATGACTGTCAAACTCCCTCGGACTGGGGCTCCATGCAAGATCTCACCTCGTGGGGTCTCAATGATCCTAAGAAAGGTGAGAAATCAGCCCAGAACTACATGGGAGGAGCTGGTCAATGACCTGAAAAGAGCTGGGACCACCGCTTCCAAGGTTACTGTTGGTAATACACTAAGACGTCACGGTTTGAAATCATGCATGGCACGGAAGGTTCCCCTGCTTAAACCAGCACATGTCAAGGCCCGTCTTAAGTTTGCTAATGACCATTTGGATGATCCAGAGGAGTCATGGGAGAAAGTCATGTGGTCAGATGAGACCAAAATAGAACTTTTTGGTCATAATTCCACTAACCGTGTTTGGAGGAAGAAGAATGATGAGTACCATCCCAAGAACACCATCCCTACTGTGAAGCATGGGGGTGGTAGCATCATGCTTTGGGGGTGTTTTTCTGCACATGGGACAGGGCTGACTGCACTGTATTAAGGAGAGGATGACCGGGCCATGTATTGCGAGATTTTGGGGAACAACCTCCTTCCCTCAGTTAGAGCATTGAAGATGGGTCGAGGCTGGGTCTTCTAACATGACAATGACCGAAGCACACAGCCAGGATAACCAAGGAGTGGCTCTGTAAGAAGCATATCAAGGTTCTGGTGTGGCCTAGCCAGTCTCCAGACCTAAACCCAATAGAGAATCTTTGGAGGGAGCTCAAACTCCGTGTTTCTCAGCTGACAGCCCAGAAACCTGACTGATCTAGAGAAGATCTGTGTGGAGGAGTGGGCCAAAATCCCTCCTGCAGTGTGTGAAAACCTGGTGAAAAACTACAGGAAACATTTGACCTCTGTAATTGCAAACAAAGGCTACTGTACCAAATATTAACATTGATTTTCTCAGGTGTTCAAATACTTATTTGCAGCTGTATCATACAAATAAATAGTTAAAAAATCATACATTGTGATTTCTGGATGTTTTTTTTTAGATTATGTCTCTCACAGTGGACATGCACCTACGATGACAATTTCAGACCACTCCATGATTTCTAAGTGGGAGAACTTGCAAAATAGCAGGGTGTTCAAATACTTATTTTCCTCACTGTATATATATTTTGCTGCTCATTTGTTTTGTTTTGTTCTCTTATGTTTTTAAACATTGTTTTATATTTTTATATACTTTCTTTTCCATGTTCGAAATAAAGATTTCAAATCAAATCATTAGAGATTAAGTGAGATATTGTGTACTTATACAGATGTTGAGGTCAAAATGGGACACCTGGCTTTGGCTCCTTTCACCGCCATGTTGAAGCCTTCCTCCAGATTTGACCCTTGACCTCTGGAGAATCCTTGAAGGTTGGGGTTGAATTTCCTCAGAATATCTGACAGAGGCAACAAACACAATCGATGTCACATCAAATGATCATGAACTAAAGCACAGATGAGGCCAGGAGACACTTACTGGTCAGTGTTGTGATCGTCTCAAGCTTGTCATTCGATAGAATCCAAAACGTACACTTGTCAAATAAAGTCCCATTGTCATTTAATTTTTTTTATTTAAAGTTAAAATGGTGCGAAGCACAGTTTCATGGCCGGCAAAGAAATATGTGTTTGTGTGTGTGTGTGTGTGTGTGTGTGTGTGTGGGTGGTCCTCGTACCTCTCTGAGAACACGGCTTCTGTGATCATTAAAATGCTTAAGCACTGTTCTAACGTCATAGGACGAAGCCCAACAACAAGTCAACATAGCAGAAAGATTTCAACATTTCTGGAAGTACAGGGCGAAAATCACATACACTATTAACCATTCCCCATAATACACATCATTGTAAAATATCAACTGTCCCTCACGTTTGTGTATCTACGCTTGTAATGGGTGAATCCTTGTGTTTGACCTAAGAGGAATCCCCACTATTGCAGCACAATTCTGCTGCAGGTCCCGATAGAAAGTGAATGATGCAAACACAGCAACAACTCTGGAATATCTGGGAATAAAGGTAAGAAACAGAGAATAAAATAGCAAAGTCTTCCTCAAATACAATGTTTGTTATTTAAACAACCTTCGCAGGGAAATTACATTGCTGTGGAGAAAGATGCTAACTGACCAAGCCGCATGTATACAGGAGTAAAGAGAAATCTTTCTCGCAATAAAAAGCTTTCAAAATTAAAAAAAAGCCAAAATCTCAAAGAAGAACTACATTACCCATAATCCTCAAGCGAAAACCACCAATCAGTCTCAGACTAAGTATGTACAGATTATTTGCATATATCTAAAAACTTTGCAATAAACTTAAAACATATTATTTTCATGGTTATAATAAATGACTATAAGTCAATAGTTTTACATAGTACCATTTTTTCTGATTCGATTACGTCATTCGCAATGCTTCATAGGATTGTAGTTCATTCCCTCATTAAAGATATTATGTACACAGTCTTGTACGCTTGTCTTGTCTTTTTGTTTTCCACAGGGCTCGAGCCATCTGTGTGCGAGCTTTCTAACTTAGATGAAAACAATAATTTGAGAAAAACTGTGTTACTGTGAATGGAAGTCCTATTTCCCAAAGGAAAGGCAGCATTATCACAGTAAAGTCTGAGTGTGTGTCATAACAGCTCATCTCCACCAACTCCACAAGCCCTCGATGAAATAAACACACTCATCAGATACACAAACACACACCAGAAACACACAGATGTGTGAATGCAGCTGCTTTAATCTGATCTGACATGCTCAATTTCTCTCCTCCAGATCTTGAAGAGCTCATGAACGCTCCACCCACAACAAACTGTGACACACAAACACACATCAATCATATTTCTGTTATTCTAACACAGTAACGTGTAGCTCTGCTTAAAAAGAAATGTTCTGGGTTTATAATGTAATCGCACACATTGTAAAAGATAAATGACAGGATTTTTACAAGATTTAATGATTATTTGCAACACAAATACTTTATTTAGAAATTAAAACAAATTACTGTAAAGAAACCGTATCATGCTACATTGTAGTGTAATAGTGTAAATAGTTATAATTAGTGATCTTATTTTAATAAAAGTTTTCTAATGTTGCTCTAATTTCTCAAATTTAACTTTTCTGTAATAATGTTATAATAAAATGCAATTGCTTGCACAATTGGGCTGTATGACTTTTCAAGCAACGTCTCACATAAGCTTCCCTAGTCTCGTTTTAAACCCTGATATTTCCTTTCTTCCGTGATACACAAAAGGTATTTGGATGCAAACCTAAGATAACACCGTATACAGACCCCAAACATAACCTTGATATTACAGTAATATAAAAAAGCCCTGTTGAGTACCACAGAAGAAAGAAGCATCTATGTTTTGAACACACGTTTGTGAGATTGTTCCTAATTTTAACCCCAACCCCATACCAACGAATTTGGACCTCTTACCATGATTTAATATGAAAATACGTCTTGTGCGCCACAGAAGAAAGGAAATATCAAAACTCTAGTTTGTGTCAGAGTTCTGTTGGTGTTTACTTTGTAATTAATGGCTCCTCATTATCCAGCTTATTAAAAGACTACTTGCCAAATAAATAAATAAATGCACATGAAACATTGATGTAATGCAGTTCAATGGAAAGGAGGAGGCGAGAACCGGCTTGACAATATAAAATATATAGCAAAAGACAAACACACACATGACGGACATGTCTGTAAACAATCTCTCTCTCTCTCCCGCACAATCCTCCGCAGTCGGCCTTTATCTGATAAGGAACCGGGTGTGTATAATCACCACCCGGCCCCGCCCTCTGCCCTGCCACAATTGATTTGAGCTAAACTAATTTTATATCTTACTTGTAGAGATCACACAGTGAACTGAGAAGCACGAACGATGACTCACAATACCGGTCTGATACATGGATGTGCAGTTGTTACTGAGAAATGTAAGACAGCTAGATGGCGCCATTGACCAACCAGAATATAGTATTCCAGAGAGCTGTGTATTAAATGATTTTATCACACTAAAATCATGTTAACACATACTGTTTACATCTTGTGGCTATATTTTTGAAACAGTGAGTATTTTAATGTTTACGGATTGGAATTGTCTCACTGTAACACAGATTTGAGATTTTTTTATGTAGGGATATGATTTAAAAATTGTTTTATCAATATTATGCCACAAATTCTGTTGATTGAGCTGAACCTGAATTAGACCTGGAATATTCCTTTAAGACACATTTACTTGAGAAGCAAAACTGCATAAAACTTGTTTTTGGAGAATATCACTGAAATGAATTTTGGTTCTTGTTTCAAGCATAAAATATTGTAAACAAAGTTTAGGGGATTTATAGATAATTTCCTCTGTTTTAAGTGGGTTAAATTTTAGCTAGCAACACAACTAATATACCAAAACCATCAGCGGTCAACCCAGTCATGCCCCGCGCCCTGGCCTGAATCGGGCGGGAGAGGAGTGTTACGAAGAGGCATGGCCGGGCCATGTTGGAGCATGGCTGGTGCTGAATTAGCTTATATGGGGCAGAGCTAGATAAATGGCAGCCGGAGACACCAATTCGGGAGAGAGAAGTACGTTGCCGTGCTGCATGTATGTCTGTGTTTGTTTATGTTTGTTTTAGATTTAGATTTATCGTTAAATGTTATGTTTACTGTTCAGCCGGTCCCTGCCTCCTCCTTGCCCACCTTTACCTGTTACAATCAACTTTTTTTTTCAGTGACACCAATTCTGAATTTGCTATTTACAGCATGTGTAACATGAATGACTAACTTGGTAATGTTGTAACTGTAGAGAGGGCTTGGTTGCCCCCAACACTGTTAATGACAGCAGAGAGAACAGTCAACGTCATCATCCTGACACTGGAACAATCAAGGACTCAGTTTATGACTGGTTAATTCTGTCCGGTTAGCTCCATGCTGGTATAGTAAATGCCATTTAATGATATTAGAGCAGATGTTTTACCAATGAAACATTTTTTGGAGGGCTCTAATACATTTAAGATGGAACTTAGATGACTGGCTTAAAAAAACCATGTTTGCAGAACTGAGAGCCCATGAGAAAACATTTCAAATGCCGTATTCTGAGGGTGCATGTGCCAGCAGTGCAACTTCTATTGAGATGAATCGGAATGCTAACGGATTGACCTGCTTGATAATATCTCTGGCATCAGCGCAGCACCATGAGAACATCTCACCTTAATGACAGTCCCCTGTACTGTGTGAGAACATCCAGCAGGTCATATGGTGCGGCTTTAGTACCGTTCCCCGCCAGCCAGGAAGAACATGCAGTAAACCTAATCTCGATTACACAACTCATATATCATAATTTTCAAAGTTGAACAATAAGGATTGTTTTCTGCTGGTGCTGTTAGGCTACTACTGTAGTTCAGATTTATATGTGACCTTCCAATATTTAGTCACCATGGACGTGTCCAGCACAAGCTGGCAAGCTGGCTTCTAAACTATGAAATGACGCTTCGATGATCACTGTCTGCATCACTTCAATCTATTACGATGGACTTCACAGAGGATGAACTATTGCCAACTCCAACTTTACAACAAGGAATACTTCACTGGACACTGCCTACACCTCGAATAGACTGAATCCCTCTCGCCCCGCTACTGTCCCTGTGTGGGATTAGAGCTTGTTTTGTAGGTGCTCACGGGTTCTCCGTTTGGACTGCTTGAGTCAGTTCATTTGTGTGTGCTCTTTTAAGAATGCCTTGGCTTCTGGGCCTGGGTAGCCCAGCGAGTGTTGACGCTGACTGCCATGCCTGGAGTTAAGAGTTGGAATCAAGGGTGTGCTGAGTGACTCCAGGAGCTGGGTCTCCTAAGCAATCAAATTGGCCCGGTTGCTAGTGAGGGAAGAGTCAAATGGGGTAACATCCTCTTGGTTACTATAATGTGGTTCTCGCTCTCGTTGGGGCACGTGGTGAGTTGTGCGTGGATGACTTGGAGAATAGCATGAAGCCTCCACACGCACTATGTCTCTGCGGTAACGCGCTCAACAAGCCAAGTGATAAGATGTGTGGATTGACGTCTCAGACACGGAGGCAACAGTGACTCGTCCTCCGGCACACGGATTGAGACGAGTCACTACATCACAATGAGGGCTTAGAATTGGGCATTCAAAATTGGGGAGAAAATGGGGGGAAATCGTGTTGGTGATCTTCAGGCCCTCCCTTATATAGTGAAATAAACTCCCACAGGTTTGTTTTACTATAGAAGTGAGGACATCTCATAGACTTCCATTGATTTCATAGCAGGCTAAATATATATTCTATCCCCTAACCCTACCACTAAACTTAACCCTAACAGAAACATTTGCACATCAGTAGGTTTAAAGCTAAACATGATTTGGCTGATTTATGAGCCTTTTTTTTTAGTAGTGAGGACTACCTAAAATGTCCTCACAAGTGAGTTTTCAACAACTTTCACTATATTAGTGAGAACATTTTCAAAATTGGGCATACAAGTGAAACCTGTGCACGCACAAACACACATGCTCTTGTTTACAGTGCTTATTGATGGCTGATTGATTTAAATATACATTAAATCCAGATGAGACTTAAAATGTAATTCACAGCATTCTCATCAAAAGAATATTAATTATAATTTTTAAATTAAAACTAAATGAGAAGAGCATGAGAGGACAGCTGCAGCAAATACATTTGGTGCATATTGTTGTGTTTTCTTTCCTTACATGAGGAACTTGACTGCATTAAAGCTTATTGCATTTTGAAATAATAATAATAATAATAATAAAAATTTAAGGAGACCAGGGCAAGTTGACACAAGTGCTATCTCAATAACTACTGTAGGATTTGGGTCAAAAGTTTCAGAAGAACACAACAAGTGAACACAAAATAAAAAAACAACAACAATATGATGACAGCAGATTTTAACCCAAAGATTCAACTGTGATATCAGGACAACAGAATTTTTCAGAAATATCACATAAGGTCATGCATAGGATATGAACATATTCTACCTTTCCATTTGCTGCTATATATATATATACAGAGAGAGAAAGAGAGAGAGAGAGAGAGAGAGAGAGAGAGAGAGAGAGAGAGAGAGAGAGAGAGAGAGAGAGAGAGAGCCTTTAATACATACTAGATATATGTTGTGAGTTGTGAAAAATTGTTTCTATTTTTACTTTAGATTTCATTTAATATTTCAAACTAAATGTAGGTCTATTCTCCTTAAATTGCGGCAATAACTTTTTTATGGAACTATGTGCCAAGAAAGAAATTCACTTATATATATATATATATTAAAATAAATAAATGTATATATATATATATATATATACATTTATTTATTTTAATTATTAAAAGCTTGATTCCTAAGATTCATACTCATAATAGTTGGCAAAAGACAACCAAGTATTTCTAGTCGGACCCGCCCTGTTTTAGCCAATCAGAGACTACCTCAGCCTGTCAATCAATTTGCGTATTAAGTTTGTTTGACTTCGGATTGGTCAACTTGTGTTAGGAGGGCGGGGTTTTACCGCGAGTGCTTGATGGGATTAGAGTGATCTAATTGGATAAATCTAGAGAAAGTAGCTGAAAACGGCTAAAATTACTTACGGGCCTTTTAAGAAAAGTATAAAAGAATTTTAGGCAACATATATCCACGCCACTCTTATTGTGATGCTCTTCTGGGAAGTGTTCGTGAGTTGTGTGCGTGCGCATGCGCAGGAGTGCGTCTGCGCAACAAACAACAGTCTGATCAACTGAGGACACGAGAGAGGCAAAGAGAAGGAAACTGACACAAATCAAGCGAATACTTCGTGTTTCATCAGACGGGTGAGATCACCGCACACAGATTGCGGTTGTTATCGAACTGTGTGAGACATTGTGTACGTGGATGTTTTGCTTCTGTAGTTTGTTACATTAGGCAGACGATGACGTCACTACAGCTGATCTCGTGTCAGACTGATGAAAGGTTTCCATAAGGTGGTGTTTTTGTCAGCGTCATGAATTGTGGTTTGTGTGACTCACAGCCGCTGCAATGGGTCGAATGTTCCTGGATCATATCGGAGGGACCCGTCTGTTCTCCTGCGCGAACTGCGACACGATCTTGACGAACCGGACCGAGCTAATCTCCACGCGCTTCACCGGAGCCACAGGACGAGCTTTCCTCTTTAATAAGGTGACATTTAGTTCTGATACAGTCTATCACAGTCTGACTCGCAGGCAATCACAATCTGACATACAGTCAATCACAGTCTGATAGTGTCCTAAGAATTTATTAATATATTATATAGGTCCTATATATTATAATTTTTTCATCATGCCATCTCAGACCCAAATGACTTTCTTCTGTGGAACTCAAACAACTGTAATTTTTGGATTTGTAATATATCCATAAGATACAAGTCAATGGGGTCCAGTTTTTAATCCTTTTTTACTATAAATCACTTCCTTTGACCAGCCCTGACCAGCAGATGGCGATACACACAAAGAATGCAAATGACCAAAAAAATTAAAAAGAAGAATGTGAAAGTGGAGATTTATAGTGAAAAAGTGACTTAAATATTGATCTGTTTCTCACCCTATCACCTATCATACCTCTTCAGAAGACGTGGTTTAAACATCTGGAATCGTATGGATTACTTTTATGCTGCCTTCATGTGCTTTTTGGAGCTTTAAAGTTTTGGTCACCATTCAATTGCTTTGTATAGACCTACAGAGCTGAAATATTCTTCTAAAAATCTGCATTTGTGTTCTGCTAAAGAAAGTCACACTTCTGGGATGGCATGAGGGTGAGTAAATCATGGGAGAATTTTCATTTTGTGCTGAACTATTTATTTTAGCCACAGAAAAAAAATACCAAAATGACCAAGAGCTTGTTTCTGTGCGTGTTTGTACGCATCGGTGTGTTTCAGGTGGTGAACCTGCAGTACAGCGAGGTGCAGGACCGAGTCATGCTGACAGGCAGACACATGGTGCGAGACGTCAGCTGTAAGAACTGCAACAGTAAGCTGGGATGGATCTATGAGTTCGCCACCGAGGACAGTCAGCGCTATAAAGAGGGCCGTGTGATCCTGGAGAGAGCGCTGGTCCGAGAGAGCGAGGGTTTCGAGGAACACGTGCCCTCCGACACTTCCTGAGTCATGCATCATCCATTTCAATCACACGTTTGCTTCTCGTCCCAGACAAATGGCCCCTGAACACTTTGAGGACTGGCTGAGGTGTGTCTGCACATTGAAACCAGATGCACTGCTCGTTTCTATGGAGACAAATTACATGTGCAGAGAGCTCCAACTGCTTTTAAAGTCCATTATAGCTCAGTATGTTTGTTGCAGGTGCTGCGTGCTGTTGATTGAGCCAGACATCTGCGATACATAGCTTACGTATCGGTGCATATGCTTCTATGTTTAAGGTGTTTCTTTTCATTTGATTTACTCTTTAGTTTTTAGTTACAGTTGATTTCAGATAAAGTTAAGGTTTCACTCACCCTTGTGTTGTTAGTAAACCCGTATGACTTTCTTTCTACCACTAAGAGTTGTTTGATAAAGTCAATGTGAATGGTGACTGAACAGTCTGCCTTTAGTGGAAGTCAGACGAATTTGCAACAACATGTGTTTGAGTAAATACATTACATTTTTTTTTTATTATGGCCTATACCTTTAAATATATTCACTGTAATAATTTCATCTTAATAAAATGTCCCAACATTCAGTTCAGATTCATTCATTCTAGCATGTTTTTCTGGAATACTTGATTGTGATTGGTTGCTCTTCTGTATTATAAGCATTAAACTCTGTAATTGACTGTTTTGTTCCAGGCAACCGATTTCCTCCATAGCTGTGCGTGTGTCATGTCTCTCACAAACTACTAAGCGGGATCTGCTTTGTATCTGGGCTCTGATCACCTTGTCAGGGATTATGTAGTCATAATGACCAAAAAAACCCTACATTATCCCTTCTTAAACACACTGAAATCAGTTCAAATTGTTCCGAAATGTGCTGCTCGTTTAAACTAAAATATTGATTTTCAAAAACTCCCAGAAGTATGATTACTCCTAATGCACAGCCATTAAAAACCTGGAAATATCAAGGAATTAAAAAAAGTTGTTTTCTCTGCACATGAGCGAGACATTGCTCTTGTGTGGGGTAAAACTTGCGATAGTGATGTCTGATTTGTCAGTGAATTGTTTCGAGTCAGTTCTTTTGAAAGAATTACTTGAAATGTACTGGAAAAATCATGGGAATTAATTGGTCAAAAGGATGGGAACCCTAGAAAACAAATAAAATGTAAGAATAAAAACAGAAATAGATGAATGTAATTATTACAGAAATTTTAATGGAGAAAAATAGACTTCAATCAATTTTCCAGAAAGACAACTCTCTGAAAGATTTTGCATGTTAATGTGGGTATGACATATTCATGGAATTTGGTGTAGTAGACTAGATCTGCAGCTGCTGCAGAGCAAGTACAAAGACTTACTAGCTAAGTGTGCCTGGGCCAGCTTGGCTGAATGGTTAGAGACCAAACTCATCTGTGTGGATCAGGAAAGCCCAGAGACCTAGCCTAGCAATGTGTGGATATGTGTGAACTTGTGATCTGATATCGATGTGTACCATCTAGGTTTGTCTAAGGCTTACAGATTTAAAGATGCACTTCTGTGTCACTTACTGTGCAAGTATATAGAAGAAAAAGAAACCACCAAATAGAGTTTTCATGTGAGCGAGCTGACTGACAGATAATAAAGGAACCTACCTTCTTGTGCCATGAAGAGATTCATGGCTTTAGTCATTTATCCCACTGGGCCATTTCTTTATTTTTATTCAAGTTTATTAACTCTTTGATACATCACTTTTTATATGAAAATAAGAAGATTTTTAATTTTTTTTAATAAACAAAACTATAGTAATCCAATCTCTCTTTATTGCCATAAACACACACACACACAGAGGACAGTCATACAGAAGTGTAAGGGTCAAAGGTCATGGTGGTCAAGACGCTCACATGCTGAATGGTGTATATTGTCAAGAATTCTTACAAATTCAACCAATCTCGCGTAGCTTGCAATTTATTTTTATAATTTCCGCACATTTTCAGCAAAAACAAAAAATCTGAGGGAATCCCATCACTTTCCTTCATGTTTGACAGTGACAATATAAATGCTTGAAAAGCTTGAAGCAGTCACAACATATTCAAATGCACAGCATCTGTTGTTGCATCTCCACAGTAACCATGTAAGCCTCCTCCACATTCACTATCGAATTCCTACTAAACTTTCACAGGACCGCAGACAGCACACATACATCACAGCTCGTGTTTAATATTCACCCTACGTGCTGAGAATGAGACACAAAAACACGCATTTATACAAAGAATCCCTAACATTCCCAAAATCCCCATTAGTTGTGTAATAAAATGTGATTAGAATTGGCCACGAATCTGAAAATGGCAATATATGCTGAAAATATGGTCATAAATCGTTTTCACTTAAAAAAAATAAAATAAAAAGGTCACATATATAGGCTACAACGGGGCTAAAGGCTCCATTGATTTTATTTTCTCACTACATAACAAAAACTACCACAGGACTTTAAACACCCATTTGTCACTATCCACTGTTTTCCTGAGCAACCACTGGGCGGCGCCATGATGATTCTAATCGCCTGTTTTCTGTTTCTGGTCTCGAGACGTCAAGTAAAAACTGCCAAAACCAGCAATACAGAGAACAACCATTTAAGTGTTACTTGTCGTAAAAATGAATTTTAGTCTCAACTTGTTCAGTTGTTGGTTGTCATAACAATTCAGAATAATTAAAAATATCAACGTAACTTATCTCTGACCATTCATGTCATCTACACACTCAGGTGAGGCACTGTCTATAAAAAAACGGTCATCTCAACTCTGTGAAGTATTGGTATGTTTTTTTGACCATTTTTACAATACCTTAAACATTACATTACCTGCTAAGAATATACGCTGATGTGAGTGAAACACTGGAGACTGGAAATTGAAAACAGTCTAATCGTGGAACACTTCTCAGTTCAGGAAAAATGTGGATACACTGGCAAATGTTCCTGTTCCATGAGATCTTTGTGTGTAATGTCTGGTTGATTTTGAGGCAATTTAATCTCATTTTAATTATATATATATATATATATATATATATATATATATATATATATATATATATATATATATATATATGTTTAAAACGTTGCAAATTTAAGTAGCTAATAAAAATCCCTGAAATTAACACATTTATTTGTGACAACATATTTATCATTTTCAGTTTTGTTTAAGGTCATTAAATAAAAGATTTTCAATGAGTGAAAGGATAGTATTTGGGGTAAAAAGCCCCCCATAAACATTGTTTTTCTTAAGTAGGGTGAATAGATTTGTTATGAAAAATGTCCAAAGTGGGCTCACATTGACTCATCCAATCATAATAGAAATTAATTTGTTTATAGAATATTTATTATTTTACATCACGTAAGGGAGCTTTTTACACCAAGTGTGGGGTAAAAGGCTCCCTCGCCACCTTTTGTAAAAACTTAATTTTAAACTCAACATATATACATTTTGTGACCTGAAAAAAAAAAGGCATGCCTTTAGTGCCATTGTACCCTACATATGCATGATATATTTCAATTTGACAAAAAAGGCCATTTTCATATATGCAACATATTATAAATTTGTAGGCTACATAAATGCTCAATTATATGAACTCTTATTGTATTTGTTCGTGTATGGCCATTGATCAGATTTCAGTATCAGACAATGTACTACTAATTGCAACAGGCCTAATTATGGAGTCCTCATTTGTGTTTTTAGTTTACAGATTTATTGTACGTCTGTTTTAACCTTAGAAAAGTTTTCTTGTATTGTCTGAGGTGGAACATTTTCACACAAAAATAAGGGTTTTTCCAACACCCACAGGTTTCACCTAACTGTATGGAATGTTTGTGTATTTTATTTTAGTTTTTTGCCTACTAACTGTATATTCAGTTATTATGCACTAAAATATTTATATGTAATTGCATTTATGTTGAATTACAGTAACCCAATTACAGAGGTATATAATGATGATTTTTATAATTTTTACTGCAAAACAAACCCCCCAAAAAATGCTGCAAATTGTATAGCAAAAGTTTAGAAAAGCTGCAGCAAATTCAGTCATTTTGGGCCACAAAAATCTGGAAAAAAGTGCCACGAAATCCTGGTGGGACTGTTTAATGAATAGCGGGACAGACACTAAACCTTGCTCTTCATTGCTTTGCCTGACTGTGAAGTCACTCATGGATTTTGTTTTCTTCAATATAACCCCCATAAATACTGAAACATTCTAGCATAATCTAAACCAGTTTATTCAACTTTAAGAACATGAGCAAAGAGATGGAAAAAAAAAAAGCAACAAATGAAGCAGTAAATATGCAACTAAATACACAATTCTATACTAAAACAAGCTCATTTAATATGCAAAAAAACAAAATACATGTTTACACTAACGTCTTCAAACTGTCATTTTTAATTATACCTCGAAGCCATTTCCTTCTGATATAATCAACTCAACCGTGTGGTTTGATTGTCTTTCAGATGTTGTGATGTGCAATTAAAGAGCCAGAAACAAACATGACTTCATGTAATCTGTAAACAAGTCTTTATCAGAGAAACAATGGCAGCAGAACAGAGACTACATGGGCAGGCGGAGGCATTGATCGAGAAACATCAGTCAGGGATTTATAGTTGCAGAGGCCTGTGGGTGCAGCAGATCTTTGAGGAATCAGGTCCTAGTTTGACAGACTTAATAGACTAATAACAAATCTTTAACACTCAGCCACTCACACAAACACATAGTACTTGAAAAGACTTGCTGCTGAAGATTTGCAATCCACCTGTCAAAACAGGCAGTTTTCAACAGATTAAGGCAGAGAGCATCAGGAGCCGAGCTCTTCGGGTCACTCGAGGCCTCAAACGAGAGACGACCCCCGATCAAGCTCTGGACAATTCTTTCCTTATTAATTCTTGTTTTCTTGGGCCTTTCTTGAGGGATTGCTATCTAGGGATGGATGACGGGAATCAGGAACACTCCTCTCCAATACGCTGACAGGACCGGCCCACCTTACGGTCCAGTTTCACCATTTTGCGCACAGCCTCTTCGCGACCGCGTCCCAAGTGATCGAATTCACACTTGTGCTGCTCAGGAAGACGATGGCGCATGCAGAACACATAGCCTAAAGAACAGGAAACAGAACAAACGTTTAGAGACCAACCGTTGACGCAGTGGTTTGTCATGACCACCAGTCCGTTCCAAACAGCAAAAAAAGATCTATGCAAAATGCAAAGAATAAAATGCAACTACCCATATAATCGTGTAAAGTTAACACAGCAAAATGGGCTTATCAACTTTTAAAATGGAGTAGAAAATGCTTATTGACATTGCAGACTGTTCTACTTTCCAATCAAACTGTGAAGCACGTTGATTCAAACGGTGTTAATGTTTTCCACTGTTTTTGGTTTTAGAAAATTTTAATCTTGTCAAAAGTAAAAAAACAAAAAGAAAAATTTAGTCAACATTTCATCAGGTCACATTCATACATTCACATTCATTTGTCAATTTCAACTAAATTCTAAAATAAAAAAAAATTCCACTAAAATGCCATATAATGTTTGGCAACCAAAAAACAGATTTAGTAATTTTAATAATGTGCAAAATTAAAAATAAAAAACATGTAAAACTGTAACAGTCAAAACCTAAAACAAACATTTATTAAACATGTATCAACTTATAAAAGACCTAAGATCCTAATGTGTAAAGTGATGAACTACTGTAGGTACAGTTTATTTACTATGTTGTACATTCTTCATGCTTTATGAGACTCCGTTTCTAGTGGTATTCATTTTCTGTTTTTAGAGTGCGTTTAGGATTTTTCACAGCAAATAGCCACATAAAGTCTTTTTAGTAAGTAAATCCACTCGCCGGCCATCTTTGGAATCTTTATGCATTAATGGTGCTCTCATAGATGTGCGAGTTACCCATGCCATGGCCACTGACACACCCCCATAACATGACAGACCCTGGCTTTTGGACATGACGCTGATAACACCTTGGATGGTCCTTTACCTCTTTGGCCCAGAAAACACAACGGCTGCGTTTTAAAAAAAACATATGGAAATATTGGCTCGTTGGACCACAAAACACTGTTTCACTGTTCTACTTTCCATCTAAGATGAAACTGAGCCCAGACATGTCGGTAGTGTTTTTGGACAGTGTTGATGTATGGCTTCTCCTTTACATAGTAAAGCCAGAACTTGCATTTGTGGATGCAGTAGAGAGTGGCGTTGACTAACAAGGTTTACTAAAGTATTCCCAAGCCCGTCATGATATCCATTACAGATGAATGACATTTTTAAGACAGCGACATCAGAGAACACATGGTGACTTATCCAGACGTGTTGTTGATACGGAGCATCTACGCGAGAGAGGCAATTAAATTGTATTGTAGTTTCGATGCTCACAATTGTTTCCTCAGCAGAGAGATCGGGAATATTGGATTGCTCCTATTATAATCAATGACTTGCGTATAAGGAAAGGATTTCTTTTTTTGTGTTCCTAATTTGTAAGTCTTTTGGATCAAAGCATCTGCTAAATGACTAAATGAAATCATAAATGACTTGAGCAGCTTCATTCATTATAATGGGAGCAATCTATAGTCACTTTTAGAGCTCTACCTTTCAAACTTACAATTAGTTCTCATAAATGTTGTTCACCTACCAGAGATAAGACATGTTACCATTGTTATTACCACACGTATCCAGCCGTCTCACTTCACTGCTGCAGATCATGCGTCCATTTGCACAACCATCTTGAAATGGTCCATATACTATAAAACCACTGGATAAATAATGACACTCATGCTCTGAGGCAGGAATGTAGGAAAGCGGAGCATAAATGGAAACGCGAAAGGCTTCGAGTGTCCCATTTTAAATGTAAAATAAAAGTTTATCTGCTTATCAACAGTCTGTGTAAGATGCTAAAAATAAATATCTTTCTGCTATTATTTCCAAAAACCCTCATAATCCTAAAATGCTTTTTAACACGATAAATAAGGTACTCTGAACTGTCTCCACTGCTTGTCTCCTGGTTTCTTGATGCTACCCCCCTGAGACAAGTGTAGTGTTTTTGGATTTTTTTTACTGGTAAAATTTAAGCTTTGCGATCAAGCTTCACCACTAGTACTGAACACCCTTTGAAACCTGTTGCCTGTCCTGTTCTGTTCGACCGGTTTTCACATATTTCTCTCACAGAGCTAAATTATATAATCCGTCCGACAGATAAAGCCAACAACTTGGTCAGTTGATGTCATTCCTGTATGGCTGTTTAAAGATGTGTTGGATACTGTCAGTCCTAGTGTATTGTCTATTTTTAATAGTTCTTTATGTAATGGTATTGTTCCACCTTGCTTTAAGCAAGCAGAGGTTATACTACTTAAGAAACCAAATCTTAAATATGTTCAGCACATTTCTAAACAGCAATTTTTATTTAAAAAAAAAATACAAAACACATTTTAAACAACTTTCCTCATTTTAAAATGAAAATAAAATGTAGATATATTTCAGTCCAGTTTTAGAGCTTGTCATAACACGAAGTCTGCCCTTCTCAAGAAGACAAATGACTTAATGCTCAACTTGGATTTGGGTAGATCAGCGGTTTTAATTGAGCTTTATCTTAGTGCCACCTTTGATACAGTAGACCACACTATTCTGCAAGATTGGATTAAGTATGAGGTTGGCATTAATGGTACAGCCTTAGATTGACAATATAATTTATTATCCCTAACCATCAAAAGATTGAAGTCTCCTCAAAATATTATATCATGAGGAGTGCCAAATGCTTGCAACATTCCTTAAAGATCTATAAAAAAAAGCCCTGATGATCAGTGTTAGGTGCGTAAATATTAGCCAAAATCAACCTTTGCCCCTGAATTTCTGCTAAAACAATTATGACGCTTCCTAATTTATCTTTAATCTGCTTGAGACATTTGAATTGTAGACGCTTATTTATCCATGTAATGACTACCCTGTTCTTACTTGTTATTACTACCAGCACTAAAGAAAACATGTCCACCCCATTTATTATATTCCAAAATTGTTCAGCTTCCTGTGGGGAAAGACACATTTCTTTTTGCAATTAACATTTTTTTATTGAGTCAAAGAAAATAACAGAGGAAAAACACATACCGAATCAACATTAAACTTTTAACCCTCACTAATATCCTCCCCAAACACCAACCCCGAAGAACATCCCTGTGGTCACATAAAATCATACACTTAAAAAATTATCAAAACTAAATATATAATAAACATACAAACTAAACTTCTCTCTCCTTATCCGCTCCCCGAGAGTAACACAAAACCGTAAAATACCAACCCCAGTTCCTGAAAAATAAGTCCCCCCCAACCCCAGCGTTCTATCTGTCATCTCAAAAGCTGCCACCCTCCCCAATAAAGATGCTTTTCTTGAAGAAACACTACATCATATTTCTTAGGTTTAAGAAATAACCTTCCTTCTTTTTATGGGGTGCCCCAACCGATTCACATTTCACATGGTGAGAGACAATCCACTCATATTAACGTTTGACAGGAAAAAAAAAAAAAGTTACATTATTAAGACCACTTTCCAACATTAGTGCAACAATCAAACCCCAAACTTGCCCCTGAACAAAACAAAACAGAAAAAGACATCCATCCCTCTAAACTCAAACAGTACATGCATGCCTATGACAGCCCCTACGACAAATTTGCCATCAGATTGCTCAAGTCCGGTGCTTCTATACAAATATTGTGAGACAGAATTACATAACAGAAAGTTATCTATAAAACAAACTCCAGCCAATAGTTAGAATAAACACAAAGCACATGTAGATTTATTCACGAAACTATCCCGAAGGCATGTTCCTCCACAAAACAAGCTCTAGCCGCTAGCGGAACCAGCACAAAAAAATACAAATCTGTTCAGTTTCCTCGGACAATGAAACAACAGTTCAGTGAGCCGGCTGTTCTTGAGAGCAGCAGATGATCTAATCCTTCCAATGTCCTGCAAAAAATACTCCACAAAACAAACTCCAGCCAACAGGAGGCATAAAAACAAGGAATGTGCAGATCCATCAACAACTGTCCCGAAGGAGTGTTACTAAACAAAACAATCTCCAGCTGCTAGGCGGAGCCAGCACAAAAAGAAACAAAAAAGGCACCCAGCTTCCTCGGACAGTCAAGTGAATGTTCAGTGAGTTGAGCTCACTTGGGAGCAATGTGAGAAACACACCATGACTTCCTCAGTCCATTGATATTATGAAAGACATCACTTGGTGTGGGCATGTAAATATTTTCTGGCCATCCTTAGTATCTATTCCCAATTTGCCAGGAACACCAGTGCAAAAGTGACCTTCCGTTGAGATTCTTGCATTTCGTCGATGCAAATGTTTCTTGGTGTTATTCCACAAAACAAACTCCAGCCGCTAGATGGACCCAACTCAAAAAGGCGCTCAGTATCCACGGACGCGAATGTTCAGTGAAACAGGTCCGCTTGGCAGCAACATAAAAATCTCAAAATGGCTTACTCACCTCATTGTCTCTATGAAGGATAATGCTTGATGTGGGCATGTAAATATTTTGCAGCCATCCTTAGTATCTATTCTCAATTTGGCCGGAAACGGAGCAAAAGCGACCTTTAGACCTGAAAGAGTTTCTTGCTTGAGTCGATCACATTTCTCTAGTCAAATTCGCAAAGTCTGGGAACAAGAAAGCTTTCCTCTACTTCTTGCCTCGTTTAACACAAGATCTTTATTTGGTGATCTCAGATATTTGGCCAGAATTGATCGGGGCCTGTCTCCCTCAAACAATCTCCAAGCTGGCACACTGAGAGCTCACTCTATTTCCAATGTATGGCCCGTTATGTGAAGCAGACTCGGTAAGAGCTCATCTAAGAATTTGACCATATCTCGCCTTCCTCATGCTCAGGAATTCCAACAATTTGGACGTTGTTTCACCAATTGTGATTCTCAAGGTCTTCCAACTTTTCCCAAATGTGTTCCTACTTCGGTTGCTAGCGAGTAAGCAGCTTATTCCCTCTCTGAGACGATTCTCTGAATCGATCGTGAATCTCTACCAGAATCGGTCCCTGATTCTTGTAACAACTCAGAGAATTTAGTCTCAAAATCACAGTAATCGATCGACATATTACCGCAAGATCCTCTAAGTCTGTCATGACCTGCGCAAGCATCACAGAGATGCTGGACAGTTGACGTTGAATTTTTCCCACCACACTGTCCAAACAGAGTCCCTAGTCTGCGGCCCTGTCTGGGGTACCAGCTTGAGCACGTAAGTGTCTTTTATTTTTTCCAGAGCCCGAGGATTTAGAATTCTTTGACATGTTTACTTCATAGAACAGTTATGTAGCAGGGTGTTTTGAATCTCACCGGTTTAAGACACAAAAAAAAATTTAAACTGGCAAAGTGCGCAGAGCTTGCTGTTTAAACGTCCGACCCCCACAGCCTTAGATTGGTTCACGTCTTACCTCTCAGACAGGACTCAGAGTACTAGGATTGGGAACTCTTCCTCTACCTCTGCACCTTTAACTTGTGGGGTACCTCAATGTTCTATACTGGGCCCAATTTTATTTTCTCTTTATATGCTTCTTCTGGGTTCTATTTTTAAGAAACAGATTTCGTTTTGCTGATGCTACTCAGCTTTATGTCCCTCTTAGTTCTAATGTAAATTCTTATATTACTATTAATAATTGTCTTGAGGAAATTTTCTTCAGTTAAATGAGAGCAAGACAGAAATTGTTGTTTTTGGCCCCTCTAGTGCCGTTTCTGGCGTCACAAGCAACCTAGCGACTATTTTCAAAATGCACCCCTTTGATAAAAACGTGGGTGTGACTTTTCACTCAGGCTTAAATAAAAAAAAAAAAAATGAATACTGTTGTGAAAAGCAGCTTTTACCAACTTGGATTAATTGCCAAATTAAAACCTTTGCTCTCATTTAAAGACTTTGAGATAGTTATCCATGCTTTCATCTCATCCCGGCTTGATTATTGTAATATTCTTTTTATATGAGTCTTAGTCAATCATCTTTACATCGCCTACAGTAAATTCAGAATGTAGCCGTTAAGTTACTGACTGGATATAGGAAGAAAGTATTACACCTGTTCTTCACTGGTTATATTTCAAATACAGGATTCATTTTAAGGCATTATAGTATATTTTTAAAGCTATAAATGGCTTGGCACCACATTATCTCTCAGACCTCCTTATCAATTATCACTGCTCCAGGAGTCTCAGATCGTCTGACAAACTTCTACATATACCACCCTCTCGCATGAAGTCCACATGAGATCATGCTTTCTCTGTAGTCGCCCCAGATGATGGAATAATTTACATTTGGACATGAGGTCAGTTCATATATGATATTTTTAAATCACTTCTTAAGATTTCTTGTTCCTTGGCTTTTGTGTGATAGGGATTCGTTTTATTGCTTGTCCTTGTATTATTCTATGTCTATGTTCTTTGCTTTAATTGTTTATGTACAGCACTTTGTTACACACTTGTTTTTAAATGTGCTTTATAAATAAATTTACCTTACCTATTGTTTTTATTAGCATTTCCATACTGTGCCAATTTTTCCGGGAATGGGGTTGTAGTAAATATTGAATTTTTTATAACAATAATTACAATGCTACAAGTGAAAATGTCCATTCCTGATTCAAACATTTTATTACAACTAATAAAAAAAGCTAATTTTTTATATCTGTAATTTGGTACATTAGTGGCGATTTTAATATTCAGATATCTGGAAATGGACTTAAGATATAAATGAATTGAAGAGTAATTAAAGATTTTAAAAGGCATTATAACTAGTTACAATCACATTACAGATATCAAGGGAAATAATTAACAATTATGATTTTTTTGTCATATTCATGTAGTCCTACTTTGTGTCAGAGCATGCGAGTAGAGCAATGAGAATTTCACAGGATTTTGGGAAATGGGCTCAGTCCCTCCCTCGAGGTGCTCACATTCTGCTCCTCCCAGAATGCACTACATTTCTCATGCGGTGTGCACATCTACACTGACTGATATCTGGGGTTGGAAGCTGTATTCGTGGTTACATTCAGTGATTAAACTGGGAGAGATTCACAAGCTGCTGGTGACAGAGGCAGAATCCAACATCAGGAGGCAGTTAAAAACACATAAGAGAGAGTACAAGGCTATTCATTAACCTCCTGAGACCAGAGCGTGACTGCTGTGTGCATTTTCAATTTCCCTTTTTGATTTGTAACTAGTAGAACCTAACAAACAAGCACAAGCATATTTTTTCTATAACAAATAGTTTTCCTAAACATTTATGTCCACATATGTGGACAGCAGGACTAAGTAATTTCAAGCTACAGAAAGTAATTGTTCAAACAGTTTATTATGTTTTTGAGACGTTATAGACATTACAGCTGATTTTCTATAAAGCTGAAAAATATTCTTATTAAAAGTAATAGCCAGCATCCTCCAATCACTGCCAACCATCTTAAAATAAAAATGTACATTATACAATTCTGAATCTATGTACTGATTATCATTGTCACATGTCTGTCAAACATGTTGAGTGATCTAAACATCATCTGCAGCCTGAAACTGAACTTTTGATCTGATTTTAGGAGTGAATGCACTTGGCTGCATAGAAAGCTACATGATGCACCCTTGCTCCCTATTTAGTGAATGACTTAACCTTCAGTGTACTGTCTGTCTGCACTGATCTCAGAACAGTTTGAAATTAACTTATTCTTCATACTAACTTCATATAAAGCCTCTGAAATCAACATTTTTCAGATTTTGGATGAAAAAAACTTACTGGATACTACTGGATTATTGCTACACAACAATAAAGGATGCATATCACTTTGTCCCACGTGCAGCTTTGGGACTCTCTGATTACTCTCTGGTTCATCTTCTTCTGACCTAGAGGCAGAAATTCAAATCAACAAAGCCAGTAGTAAGGACTGTTAAGAAAACGTGTTCTACTGCAGATTCGAAAGGCCCAATCTCACACCCCACACACACTCTGACCTTCAATTCACACAAACATTAACACCTCCTGCAACCCCCTCCTGCTACTCAACCTGCACTCAAGATCTGTGAAGACGATGTGTGCCGTGTCTTTCGGAAGCAAAGGTCAAGGAAGGCTTCAGGACCAGATGGCATCTCAAAAGTGTGCCTTCGATCCTGTGCAATTTGCTTAGAGCAAACAGGTCTGTGGATGATGCAGTCAACATGGGATTGCATCACGTCCTGCAACATCTGGACAGACCGGGGACATACGCAAGGAGCCGTTTTGTGGACTTCAGCTTGGCTTTCAACACCATCGTCCAAGCTATTCTCCGGTGTTACGTCCCGCACTAACAAGGAAGGCTTGACGTGAAATTTCGGAACACAGCCCCAGCCGACAGATCACCAAAGACACAAACTTAAGTTCCACAAAAAGTATAATTTATTTTAAAGTGGAAAAGATGATAAATTAAGGAGCAATGACTTCAGGGTGCCCCAAGGTCAAAATAATAAATAAAATAGACTTATAAACAAACATATATAAATTACCTAATCGGGAGAATAAACCAATTACAAAGAAACTTCCCTAACTCCCTATAAATAAACAAATCGCAAACAAAGTCAAAACAAAATGACAGGACACCCCTAGGCTCCTAAAACATACAAACAAAACCGATTTAACTCATCTCAAACAAACAAACATAATCAGGTTAAAGGTTTTGGGGATCTGTCGACGGGAGAAGGAATCCGGAGCTCTTCACGCCACAAGGCCAACGCCAGAATGAGCTTCCATCTTCAGTTAACGCCGCCCTTTTAAAGGCGGTGAATCAGTAGATCCACCGATCAGGAGCGCCTCCCGCTGCAACCAATCCCTGCACACATACAAAACAACAACCAACACAAAACAGATACAGAGGATCGTAACACCCTCACACAAAAAAAAAATAAAAACTCATTAGTGATTTTTAAACAAAACTAAAAGAACGAGATAAGGCATCTGCTAAAACATTGTCCTTGCCCTTTTTATAGCGAATCTCAAGATTAAAATCTTGAATAAACAAGGACCAACGCATAATGCGTTGATTTGCATTACGCATTCGAGACAAAAATACAAGTGGATTGTGATCAGTAAAGACGATCACGGGAATAGAACTTGTTCCCACATACACTTCGAAATGTTGTAACGCTAGTAATAAAGCAAGTGCCTCTTTCTCAATAGTACTATAGTGTAACTGATAGGGCAAAAACTTTTTCGAGAAGTAGGCTAATGGATGCTCAACTCCGTGAATTTCATCCTGCAAAAGGACTGCTCCGGCTCCGGTGACACTAGCATCAACGTCAAGTTTAAAGGAACGTGAATAATCTGGGGCAGATAACACTGGGTCACTACACAACAAACTTTTTACAGCTTTAAAAGCATGTTGACATTCATCAGACCATACAAATTTGTGTGAAGCACGGAGCAGATTAGTTAACGGTAGAGCCACATCAGAGAAATTTCGGCAAAATGCTCTATAATAGCCTGCCATTCCTAAAAAACGGCGAAGATCACGCTTGGTTTGAGGCACAGGAAAACCAACAATTGCCTGTACTTTCTGGACTACAGGACGTACTTGTCCCTGTCCAACCCGTTTTCCCAAATACATCACAGTTGCCTTGGCAAATTCACATTTGGACAAATTCAACGTAAGGGAAGCGTTAAGCAAGCGCGTGAAAACAGTGAATAAGGTGTCTAGATGTTCTTTCCAGCTGGACGAATACACCACAATATCATCCAAATACTCTTTACAGTGCTTAACATCAGCTAATATAGTGTTCATTAATCGTTGGAAAGTCGCCGGCGCATTCCGAAGCCCGAAAGCCATCACAGTGTAATTCAGGAAGTTGTCTGGAGTGACAAAAGCAGATATTTCGGCTACACGTTTAGTTAAGGGAACTTGCCAATACCCCTTTAAAAGATCATGCTTTGTAACAAACTGAGCCGATCCCATATTATCCACACAATCTTCCATTAACGGTAGTGGAAATGAATCAGGTTTTGTGATCGCATTTACCTTACGGTAATCCGTACAAAATCGATGGGTACCATCCGGTTTCGGAACAAGTAGACGAGGCGAGCTCCAAGCACTTGTGCTCGGGACAGCAAAATCATTTTCCAATAGATATTTCACTTCAGACTCGATGATTTTACGTTTCACTGGATTGACCCGATTAAGCATGTTGCTTAATGGGTGGATGATCGTTCACTTCAATATCATGCTGAATGACATTTGTCTGAGTAGGTACATCTGAAAACAGTCCTGAAAAAGACTGGATCAAATTCACAACATCAGATCGTTGATTTACAGCTAAATGACATAAATGAGAATTAAGATCTGACAAAATTTCAGAATTATTCAGTTTGACATCAGACACTGGCATACTCCGTAGATTTAACCCGTCTTCATCGCCACAAGAAGGTGGTACCACAGACAGTGAAGCAACTGGAACAGGAGAGCTCTTAAACTCCCGTTGTTCACCACGAACATCATAACGCTTCAACAAATTTTTCTCTTTCGATCGTGGGTACAGATAATATAGTCAGTATCACTGAGTTTTCGCTCCAAAACATAAGGTCCAGAAAACTTTGCTTGCAACGAAGAGCCAGGAAGTGGTAACAAAACAAGAACTTTGTCTCCTTTCACAAAGGAACGAACGACTGCTTTCTTATCAAAACACTCCATCTTTATTTGAGTCTTTAGCAAAGCTGACTGAGCCAGATCTCGAGCTTTATGCAGACGTTCTCGAAACGAACTCACATAATCTAAAAGATTGCAAGGTGGCTTTGTTTCAGACAACCAGTTTTCTTTGAGCAGCTTAAGGGGACCGCGCACCGTATGCCCAAAAACTAACTCTGCGGGACTAAACCCTAAAGACTCTTGTACAGTCTCCCGTACAGAGAACAGCAGCAATGGTAATCCTTCGTCCCACTCTTTTTCTGAATCTACACAATAAGTGCGTAACATTGTTTTCAAAGTTTGGTGGAATCGTTCCAGTGCTCCCTGAGACTCAGGGTGATAAGCACTGGAAACGATGTGTTTAACATGCAACTGAGACAGAATTTGGTTAAACAAACGGGACATAAAATTTGTTCCCTGGTCCGTCTGAACAATTCTCGGAAGTCCAAAAGTAGAAAAGAACACAGTTAAAGCTTTCACAATAGCTTTAGCTCTCAAAGAACGAAGTGGTATCGCCTCAGGGTAACGAGTTGCTATACACATAAGCGTAAGCAAGTAAGTGTGACCTGCTTTTGTTTTTGGTAGAGGTCCGACACAATCTAATAATATGCGCTCAAATGGTTCTCCGATAGCAGGAATCGGCTTAAGAGGTGCTGGGGAGATAACCTGGTTAGGCTTCCCAACCATTTGACAAGCATGGCATGATCTACAATATTTTGTAACATCTGACTTAATCCTAGGCCAAAAGAAATGACGCAAAACTCGATAAAGCGTTTTAGCCACACCTAAATGGCCAGCCACATTATCATGTGCCACACTTAACACCTGTTCTCGAAAACATTTGGGAACGACTATCTGGTACAATGTGTCCCAACCTGAATTATCAGACACTAAAGGTGTCCATTTCCGCATTAATACTCCATCCATGAAGTAATAACCAATTGGCTTTTTCCCAATTTCTTTTGATCTTACAGCAGAATCTCGGTAAAATTCGAGCGACTGATCTTGTTTTTGCTCGACAGCCAATAACGTGCGGTCTACAGATAGTAACAGATCAGCGGAACCAAATTCAGCACCACTGCTAGTAGACAGCGGTTTAAACGCGGACATCTCAGACAGTAATGGACCAGAATCAGTCACGTTTTCATCCACAAGAAAAGTGTCAAAGATCAACTACGGTGGAAAATTTTTGTGATTGAGCTCGAGTAATCACACAGGCAGGAAACACAGTCAAATCTACCGCATCTTGCTTGCACACAACGGATGTTTCATCTAGCGGATTCTCAATGACTTCAGGGAGAGGGAAAACTTTTCCACCTGCCAAGTAATATCCCATTATCAGGATTACGCCATTTATAGGTAATTGAGCACGAACGGCCACTTTTACGAAACCAGTTACCCACTCAGAGCGAATATATATTCTATGCAAGGGAACCTTTTCCACTTGCATTGCAATTCCCTGCACTAACACATCAGAGCCACAATACGTTTTCTCTGAAAATGGCAACGAACTTTTCAAAATAAACGACTGCGCTGTCCCTGTGTCACGCAACACAGCAACAGGCACTTGATCATTTTCCAAATCACTTAAAGAAATCATTCCCTGACCAATAAAAGGTTCAAAAATTGCATCAATTTCTGGCTTCGACGGTTTAGTAACAGTTCGTACGAAACCGAATCCTTTAAGCTGTTTTGTCTTATTTTTCTTTCTCAAAACGGGACATACAGCAATCAAATGACCGGCTTCATGACAATAAAAACACTCACGATCATCAGATTGCACGACTGGTTTCAAGAGTTTAGACGACTTAAAAGTTCTCTCAGAACTCACAAAATTTGGCATTTCTCGACGAGCAGGTGCCACGAATATGCTCGTGCGTTAATACAAATTCGTCAGCCTCCGCAAGAATCATAACTTTTTGCTCATTCAAGTAAACCACAATTTTATCGGGTAACAAATTTTTAAACTCTTCAATCAAAATGAGCTCACGAAGCTGCTTAAAATTTGTCGTTTTTCTGGCTTGACACCATTTATCAAAAAGTGCGGTTTTCTCACGCGCATACTCAACGGACGTTTCATTGGCAGCTTTCACATGCGGAACAGACTTCCTGAGCCTTTCCAGTTAAACGACATTGCAACAAAAGAGGCCAGACTTCTTTCGGCCAATTCAAAACAGCGTTGACGCATTCAAATGCACCAAAATATGAATCAACCTCGGCCTCCCGAAACGGTGGCGCGAGGTTGATTTGTCTACTAATGTCAAAATCCAAAGAAGTTGCAGAAGGCATAGGCAACGATGAATCAGAAACATGATGTAAACTCCGGCTAGTTCGAACAACAGCAGGTAGCCTTGTTTTAGACTCACCGAGCGGTCGACCAGCTTGTGTCTCCAATTCACATTGTCTAAAACGCAAGAGTTGGGTAGTATGTTCTTGACGTTTAATTTCCAAATCAAGTTGTTTCAACTGGACAGCGAGTTTTAAATCTTCCGTATCTACCCCACTAAGTGAAAGAAGCACCGGTTCACTACTTGAACCCTGCTCTTCATCACTTGCGCTTTCACCTATCTCCCCAACCTCACTTTCAGGATTTTTAACTGCTGTTAAGACACCCTGTTGCATCAAAGCAGCCTGTATTACGTCCCGCACTTCTTTTTTACGAGCTGATTTTACTACTGCAATGTCATAATAATCAGCAATCAAATACAAATCCGCTTTACGACACAATTCTAACCCTTCACACGAAGGCTTTTGTCGAAACGCCTCAATACTAAAATCCATTCTATATCCCTTTCCCCAATTTTCAAGAAAAAAAACTGCCAATGAAACGTTTACACCAGCAAAAGGAGAAAAAGAGATGTATACATACCATAAAACGAATTTGTTACCATAACGTGTCCCAATTCGTTACGAAAGGACGAGCCCCCATTTGTTACGTCCCGCACTTACAAGGACGGCTTGACGTGAAATTTCGGAACACAGCCCCAGCCGACAGATCACCAAAGACACAAACTTAAGTTCCACAAAAAGTATAATTTATTTTAAAGTGGAAAAGATGATAAATTAAGGAGCAATGACTTCAGGGTGCCCCAAGGTCAAAATAATAAACAAAAATAGACTTATAAACAAACATATATAAATTACCTAATCGGGAGAATAAACCAAATACAAAGAAACTTCCCTAACTCCCTATAAATAAACAAATCGCAAACAAAGCCAAAACAAAATGACAGGACACCCCTAGGCTCCTAAAACATACAAACAAAACCGATTTAACTCATCTCAAACAAACGAACATAATCAGGTTAAAGGTTTTGGGGATCTGTCGACGGGAGAAGGAATCCGGAGCTCTTCACGCCACAAGGCCAACGCCAGAATGAGCTTCCATCTTCAGTTAACGCCGCCCTTTTAAAGGCGGTGAATCAGTAGATCCACCGATCAGGAGCGCCTCCCGCTGCAACCAATCCCTGCACACATACAAAACAACAACCCACACAAAACAGATACAGAGGATCGTAACACCGGACTAAGTTAAACCAACTCCTTGTTCCCATGTCTATCTGTCAGTGGATTACCAGCTTTCTGACAGACAGGCAGCAGCTTGTGAGGCAGGGAAAATTTACTTCCAGCACCTGTACCATCAGCACCGGTGCCCCCCAGGGATGTGTGCTCTCCCCACTACTCTTCTCGCTCTACACAAATGACTGCACCACCCACTGTCAAGCTCCTGAAGTTTGCAGACGACACCACTGTCATCGGTTGAACGGCTGGCTCACTGGTGCAATCATAATAATCTGGAGCTGAACACGGTCAAAACGGTTGAGATGATAGTGGACTTCAGGAGGAACACCCCAGCATTGTCCTCCTCACCATTCTAAACAGCACTGTGGCAGCAGTGGAGTCATTCAGGTTCCTGGGCACTACCATCTCACAGGACCTGAAGTGGGAGACACACATTTACTCCATTGTGAAAAAGGCCCAGCAGAGGTTGTATTTCCTTCGCCAGCTGAGGAATTTCAACCTGCCACAGGTGCTGCTGAAACAGTTCTACTCCACAGTCATTGAGTCTGTCCTCTAAACTTCACTAACTGTCTGGTTTGGTGCAGCTACGAAATCGGACATCAGAAGACTACAGAGGACAGTTTGGACCGCTGAGAGGATTATTGATTGCCCCCTTCCCCCCTTCAAGGACTATACACTTCCAGAGTGAGAAAAAGGCTGTAAAAATCACTCTGGATCCCACTCACCCAGCCGACTACCTTTTTGAACTGTTCCCTTCTGGCCGACGCTTCAGAGCTCTGAACACCAGAACCGTCAGACACAGGAACAGTTTTTTCCCCTCAGGCGATCCATCTCACAAACAGTTAAAATTGCCCCATTTAGCAATAATTATGTGCAATAAACAAGGCAAGTTTATTTATATAGAAGCTTTACATAGAAGAGATTAAAATAAGAATAAAAAAATAAGAATAATTGAAACAGTTTAGAATATAAAATAAAATACAGTACAAACAGTCGGACACACAGTGGCACAGTGCTCATTCAGTAAATGCACAGCTAAACAGATGTGTTTTGAGTCTGGATTTAAATGTGACTACTGTAGGAGCACATCTGATCTCTTTTGGAAGCTGGTTCCAGCTGCGGCTGGCATAAAAGCTAAAAGCAGACTCTCCTTGCTTAGAGTGAACCCTTGGTATTTCTAGCTGATGTGATCCTAATGATGTGAGTGATCTGTTGGGTTTATATTCAGTGAGCATATCTGCAATATACTGAGGTCCTAGCCCATTGAGTGATTTATATACCAGTAATAATACTTTAAAATCAATCCTAAATGTACCTGGGAGCCAGTGTAAAGACCTGAGGACTGGTGTGATATGTTCATATTTTCTGGTTCTGCTCAGAATTCTGGCAGCAGCGTTCTGTATGAGCTGCAACTGTCTTATGGACTTTTTGGGAAGGCCAGTTAGGAGTCCATTACAATAATCCACCCTGCTGGTGATGAAAGCATGCACAAGTTTCTCTAGGTCTTGACTGGAAACAAAGCATCTAATTCTTGCAATATTTTTCAGATGATAGTATGCTGATTTAGTTATTGCTTTGACATGACTACTGAAACTAAGGTCTGACTCTAGAGACACACCAAGATTCCAGACTTGATTTTTTGTAGTTTGACCCCTAGCGTCAAGGTATGCATTCACCTTGAGAACTTCATCTTTGTTTCCAAACACAATGACTTCAGTTTTGTCTTTGTTTAACTGAAGAAAGTTTTGGCACATCCAACTGTTTACTTCATCAATGCATTGGCACAGGGAGTCAATGGGGCTGTAATCGTAAGGTGATAGGGCTAAGTAGATCTGTGTGTCGTTTGCATAGCTGTGGTAAGCAATTTGGTTCTCTCATTATTTGGCTCATTGGGAGCTCGAACAGGAGTTCAGTCTATTAACAGGAGTTAAGTCTGTTTATATTATACAACATATCCACTTCTGCCATTACATACACTGCACTGTACATAATATACTGTATTTTTGTACTTTATATAACAGATTTGTAATAGATTTCCACTACATGCGTGTATGTGGGTATGTAGGTGTGTGTCTGAGTGTATGTACGTATATGTATAATTATTTATTTTTATTATTTTTTTTTGTTTTTAATTATCGGTCTTGCTGATGTTTTTGTATTGTTGTGCAATGGAAGCTCCTGTCACCAAGACAAATTCCTTGTAGGTGTAAGGTATGGCGGAGGATCAGTGGCTTTAACAGATTCACGAACAAACAAGAACTTACTGTTTAAAAACTCCCCTAATTACTGAAATAGCGCCAACCAGTCTCCACAAGCACAATAAATGTATTGACAAAGAGACAATGAACTATTGACAGAGAACCGCATGTGACATCCGCATGCTCACCACGTGCTTATCGTGTGGACAGGAAGGGGAAACTTTGAACGTAAAAATGTGTGTGTGTGTTTTTCAGTTAAACACAGAACTGCATATTGCTAATGAAATACGTGTAATTCCTGTATGTTGTGTATTTCTGAGGTATATCAAACTCGTTAGAACTGTTTCGTTGTGTGTTTTAAACTCTGAGGCCTCATATTTAATAGCCTCAGTGTATATTCCCTTTCTAAGTGTACTAAACACATGTTTCTTGGTATCAAATTAAACCTTACGATTTGTCCGAGCTGAATTCGAATATAAGATCTCTGTAGAATGATATTACGTGATGTTTTACTATCTTTTGAGTCATTCAGCCCAAAATCTCTTACTGTCATAAACATGCAAATGAGCTTTGACAAAGGAACTCTCTCATGCCCAGAGTAAGGGAGACTTTTACGACCTCCAAAGGAATGTTCAGAGAAGTGCTGACCCTCACTTCATTCTCTTACTGAGAAAGAGAAATGAACCCTGTTAATCCTATATATATATTCTATATATCCATGTGATAAATATTGACATGTATCTAATGTGCCATCTCACATTTTCCCTTAAATGTGCTTGATCTATGTTTTCTTGCAAACTAATGGGTTAATGTTTCAGACTTTGCATACTATGGTTAACCAAAATCATATGTGTGGCATATTTGGTCTCTATAACTTGGTATTCTGAAGATTGAAATGACTGTGTACATGATATGTCGATAACAACAACATATTAGTATTACAAGTATGTTTCCTATTTTCTTTCTTGCACATGCAATGGGCAATTTTACAACAAAGAGCAATAAACCAAATTCCCGCCTAGAACTCAAACCCTTCTTATTGGTCGAGCCAATGAGAGGTGGGACCTGTTTCCTGAGGGTATAAAATTGCTGCGCCCACTTCCGCTCTCTCTCTCTCTTAGCTCGCTCTCTCTTGTCGCTTATCTCTTGCTTTCTGGTTCTCTGAGCCTTGTGCTCTCTCACTCTCTCGCTGAATGATGCCAAACTAGAAGGCCCCAAGGACTCCCAAGCGTGCGCCAGGCTACCTACGGCCTTGACTGCCCATTCACCAAGATCCTCTGACTCTCACTGGTTCTCTCTCTCATCAAGACAACATCAAAGATCAACTGGAGCCTCAACAAATTGCATCAGGACAGTTTAATTCAAATGGGACATGCAAGTATCAAACTTAGTCTCATTATTTGATACATTAAGTATCCTTAACCCCTTTCTAAAAAGGGCGTGTCAGAACTAATATGATGGTTTGCTCAGGCTGTTGATCTGCTGAAATTCAAACAATGCTATAACTTCTTGCCTTCCTGTATTCTGCTTCAGCCCTCTTTCCCTTGGTAAACTGTATGAATGTATGTATATGTATGTTAGAGTAGTTTAAATGTTTAGTCTAGTTAATAAAGTCTTGTTCATGTCACATGTAAAGTTGTCTGTGTCTCAAGCTCATATCTAAAGTCACTAATCATAGATTTTGACTACTTGCTCTTAATACTTAGTAAGAAAGACATTTCCCATGCCCCGGAAATGTACCTTTCTATTAATTAATTAATTAATAACCAATATTGAGTGTTCACGGGATGAACCGAGTATTTGGTTGTGATGTTAATGTAGCTAAATCAAGTTAACCCGATTAACTGATCCAAATATTCATAATTGATTATAACAAGTTATGATTGATTATTAATATTTCATAGAGCTGATTCGCTACCTAATGGTGGAAGAATATAGAGCTGATTCGCTACATAGGTGTAAGCATACTTAGCAATAAAGCGGATTCTGAACACATTTATTCTCAATGTGAAAATGCACAATAAATATAGGAATGCATTTACTAATCTTAATGAATGGAACCGTATTGTACAGTGTTAAAATAAAATATAACAATTTATATTAAAATGAAGCAAAATGATCCACAGATGTGTTAATGTAGAAAGTTATTCAAAAGAACTAACATGTTTTTCAACTTTTGAGGGAATAAGGTCCCATTTTCCACATGTGAACTTCATGTTTATCAGTGCATGAAAATTTTACAGATTTTTAAAGTGGTATATCAAACAAAACTAGAGATGCTACTCTTCACAACCAAACAGGTTTCAATCAAAAAACTTAGAGGTTTCATACCAGAGGCACTTTTGTTGGCGCTTCCTGTACTATTATATTAACGTCATGCTGTTGTGTCACGTGTTGCAGTGCACCAAATGTTTAGTCTTGTGAACAGTATTCAGAGGTTTTAATACATTTAAATTATGCGTTGCGTATAACGAAGCCAAAATACAATGTCCACAAATGTGGACGCAGGGTTGTACGAGGTTAAAGTAAAACAAGCAGTTGTTTATGCAGTTTTGTCATTTGCGCTATCAAAGATCAGGTTGCATACCTACATGACAAGATTTTGATTTATTATTGTACTTAATTCAAACAATTAACCAAGAATGTTGTCAAAGAAATGTTGTCTCACCTATTGTTTTATACAAATACTTTGCATCATCACACTATGCTAAATAGGGCTAATTAAATACTGTGGAAACTTCTATCGGAGGCTACACATATAGGCTATAGAGCAAACATTTCATTCCAAACGTACACTATTCAGACAGGATTAGTTTTATATGGGGATGTGGGGTCATGCAATAATTACCAGAGCTTCTCCATGATTTTAATTCTGCGTGAATCATGCATGTGATTTTTCTAGACTTTTTCAGGACTGTGCGTTCCCGTTTTGCATCTTAAACTTACTATAAAATGCCCTGTAAAGCAAAGCTCTGCTTATATTAATCCTGTGTAGATTGACACGTTGATAAATCTCTTAACTTTAAAAAAAAAAAAAAATTCCTGCCAGCAGAAGCAAGCGCTGTGGCATCAGAGGCGCGCACTTCGTATACAACAGAGGATGAACGGCACGCGAGAGTTAGTTCATATCATACAGTATCCCAGCGCTGGCTGGAAGCAACGTTTTAAGAAAAATATTTTAATTATCGATTTGTTTCTTACACCAACCTATCGGTTTGCTTTAGAAGACTTAATTAATCGACTGGAGTCATCTGGATTACTTTTATGCTGCCTAAATGTGCCTTTTGGACTGTCAAATAGCCAGCAGTCTGATGGCATCAGTAAACATGCATTATAAGGACCTACAGAGCTTCAACTTTTCTAAAAATCTTCATTTGTGTTCACTAGAAGAAAGGCATACACCTCTAGGAAGGCATGAGGGTGAGAGAATTTTCATTTTGGGTGAACTACTCCTTTAAATTGAAAGGTATAAGATTTGAATGTGAAACTATGGTCTATGAGTTTGGACTCAAAAGTAATTATGGGTCATGCTCAAAAAATGCATTGGCTAAAGTCTGCCAAACAATTTGACGAATTAAAATTCTTTGGTGTTTCTAGACGATACAAGGCAAATTTCATTCAAATGAAACAAATGTCAAAGATGTTTGAAAAAGTGGGTTGTTTTTCTCCACTGAAAACAGAGACTTTTGAAAATGCACCCCATATCTGCAGACTTTGGAAACCAAGTGTTACTTCCAGCACCTGTACCATCAGCACCGGTGCCCCCCAGGGATGTGTGCTCTCCCCACTACACTTCTCGCTCTACACAAATGACTGCACCACCCACTGTCAAGCTCCTGAAGTTTGCATAGACGTGGGTCTACAGCCGTGGCCAAAAGTATTGGCAGTGAAATACATTTTGTGTTTAGCAAAGTTTGCTGCTTCAGTATTTGTAGATTATATTTTCACATGTTTCTATGGTATACTGGAAAACAATTATAAGCATTTCAAGTTTTAAAAGCTTTTATTGGCAAAAACATTCAATATATGCAAAGAGTCAATATTTACAGTGTTGACCCTTGTTCTTCATAACCTCTGCAATTCGCTCTGGCATGCTGGATATCAGCTTCTGCGCCATATCCTGACTGATGGCGATTCATTCTTGCTTTATTGGTGCTTGGAGTTTATCACAATTTGTGGGCTTCTGCTTGTCCACTCGCCTTTTGAGGATTGACCACAGGTTCTCTATGGGATTCAGGGAGTTGCCTGGCCATGGATCCAAAATTTCAATGTAGTGATTTCCAAGCCACATCATTATCACACTAGACTTGTGACATGCTGCTCCATCATGCTGGAAAATGCACGGATCATCACCAAATTGCTCCTGGATCTTTGGGAGAAGTTGCTCTTGCAGGAAGTTTTGATACCACTCTTTATTCATGGCAGTGTTTTTGGGCAGAATTGTGAGAGAGCCCACTCCCTTGGATGAAAAGCAACCCCCACATATGGATGGTCTCAGGATGGTTCACTTTTGGTACGACACAGGACTCATGGTAGCACTCACCTTTTCTACTCCGGACTATCGATTTTCCAGATGTCCCAAACAGTCGGAAGGGGGCTTCAGAGAAACTTTGCACCAGTCTTCTGCTGTCCAATCCTTGTACTTCCTGCAGAATTTCAGTATGTCCTTTGTTTTTCTTGGAGGAAGTGGCTTCTTTGCTGCCCTTCTTGACACCAGGCAATTGTCCAAAAGACTTCGCCTCAATGTGCGTGCAGTTGCACTCACACCAACCTGCTGCCAATATTGAGCAAGCTCTGCACTGGTGGTGACACGATTCCGTAGCTGACTCCTCAGGAGGAGATGGTCCTGGCGCTTGCTGGACACTCTGGGACGTCCTGAAGCCTTCTTCACTGCAGTTTACTCTCTCTCCTTGAAGTTCTTGATGATCCGGTAAATGGTTCTTTCAGGTGCAATATTCTTTGCAGCAATTTCCTTGCATGCGAGGCCATTTTGATGCAAAGCTATGATGGCTGCACGTCTTTCTTTAGAGGTAACCATTGCGAACAAGAACACAACGATTGGAAGCACTTCTTCCCTCCTTTTATAGCAATCAGTCTGCTCTTATAATCCAAACAGAACGATAGTGATTTTACCTGACTTGTACTCGTTCGCATTTTCCCAGGTGCTGCTGATATGATTAGTGAAATGATGTTAGCTGGTCATTTTGTGGCAGGGCCAAAAAACTGTGAATAAAGTTTTTTGATAAAGTTTTTGGCCAATGAAGCTTTTTGCAATTATTTAAAATGCATCTGATCACTCTGCACAATAATCTAGAAGCAATGTGAATCATCACCACAACAACTGAAGCAGAAAACTTTGTGAAACACAAAATTTATCTCACTGCCAATACTTTTGGCCACGGCTGTAGAGTCAGCCATATGCAACGATTCAGAGGAAAGGGGAACATTGTTTATAACCCATAAGATTCCTGAAATAAAAGTAAAAAAGTTCAGCTCTACTGCGTGGACCCCTAAAAAGTGGAACGAACACTGCTCTCCATTTTTGTCACCAATTCTGTCCAGAGTCGTTTTCCAGCTGCAACCGTAAAGAATTGCCACTAGAACTCATGATGCTTCTCATGTTAATGATACAAACCACCATTTGAAGCCTAAAGTCAAAAGTCAAAAACAATACTTGTGGGAACAGGGGCTGGAATTAAACTTGGTTCAGATGAAACAATTAAACCAAGTGCAAAAACACACTGAAACTGAGTGTGGAACTGGTTGACTCACCACAGCGACAGGAGCCCAGCTCCGCCTGTACCAGCTCTAGTTTGCTTGAACATTGAAAACAGCGCCTGCGGTTCTTCTGCTTGGGTCCACTCCTCGCCTCTTTTCCTGATGAGCAGTCATCAAGCCGCGCACGTTTAGCTGGAGACGCCTCATCGTCTGAAGCAGAAACATCTACAGCAGAAGAAACATCCAGTTCAGAAGAATAAATAAGCACTCAAACATCTCCAGTGTGCTGCAGGTGCTCATACCTGTATGGCACGGTCGTTTGGTGGGAGTGCAGAGAAGACCTTGTGCTACTCTGGAACATGAAGCTCCTGTGAGAGAATTAGGAGTTAACATTTTGAGGAAGATGCTAAAGGCTTAAACTCTATGTAAGTACGTGGACGCAGACACTTCGAGCAACGCAAGCTCAAATTCCCATTTTTATTTTTGACTGCAGGGCTAATCCAGCCACTTTGCCCAATCATCTAAAATAAAATATTAACTGATTAATGTGAACTTTATTTGTGATAAACAACTTCTGGCTGTTATGTCAAAGTCTGTTGTAATAATGAAGTCTCTTTCCACACTAGTGGGTTCCCATTTTAAATAGTTGGACTTAGAGCTAGATTTGACGATGATTAAGATGGTGGGGAAAGCAGATAACCAATTTATTGTACATAATTTTTTATAATCGTTGTGTTTTCTGTCTAAGAACATGCTTGCGCAAATTCCCTTTATCAAGGTTTTGAGATTGTAAGTGAGCACCGGGCTTTACTAAAACACCTCCATTGTCTAAAAATATTCACACATGCTTTAGAATGAGGAGAGATGCAGGACTGAACATATTGCCTGTCAGACTGCCGACAGATTCTTTATTTTGGACACGGCCAAGCTCGCTGCCTGACAGTAATAGCCTGCTGTGGAGACTTCTGATTGGAAAGTTACAGAATGAAACCAAAATCACAGAAGAAATCGTAGAAGCAAAGACTATTGTTGCCATATTCAATAAAGCTTAGTGCATATTGCCCGATTTTGGTCGACGATATGACAGTGAGATCTTATGTAAATGTCAAGACAGGAAACCCCTTTAACAAGACTATGGACATGATTGACAGTGTTGGAAGTCCCCACATCCGCACAATGACACACTGGAATAATAGCGCACAAACCCAAACAGCATCTGGCGCTCATGCTGGCCAGGACTCAACAATCGGGATGTCCTGCTATGGCAAGTGTTTTAACATTTCTTCCTTCAAACTTTTTATGTTACTAATATATATGTTGTAGTTACTAGTAGTGGTCAACCAATATGTTTTTTTTTTTAATTTAATAATAAAGCATTTCAATTTTTCCGTTTGCCCGATTTATTTCTTAAGGCCACGAGGGTGCCAAGAATCACCTGCTTGCACAAGAAAGAGATGTTTTAGACATTTAAATGACCCATCACAGTTTGTTTTGTTGTTACGTGCCATCGTGATACAATAATAACAGGCCACACATCAGAGCCACGATGAGTTGAAATGCTTTCCTGTTTCATTCTGCCCCTATCTCTCCTCAATAGTTCCTTGAAACTTATAAAATGGACTTGTCTTATGATAAAAAGGCAAATATCAATAAAACGTATCATATACTGACAGAAAATATGCAGATGTAATTCATGAACCTCATGAAATTCCAGCATTTTCTTCAGCTGTTCTATCAGCCAGGAACAAAACTTAGTTCCTCCAAATTACAAATGCTACATTACAGTTAGTCCGAGGGGCACCAAGCAGGCGATCTGTTTACTGCTCAAACTGGATCCGCAGGAGCGTGAGTGCAACTTCAAAGTAAAAGTGCTTCACGTGTGCTACGAATAAATGTCATAGTGTACTGTATGTACAATTGATTTGATTCAGTCTTTTGTGAGAAAATGTGATTGATAATGTGCAAATAGAGTCGATGGTTTGCTAGACTAATGTGTGCACTAATATTACCTTCCAATTAGTTTCTATATGTGCAAATAAATAACAATTTGATGACTAAATAGGGTGGTTGTCGTAGGTGTTGATGTTTGTGTGAGGTGAAGGTCAGAGTGGGTGTGGGGTGTGAGACTTGGCTTTATAAATCTACAGTAAAGCACATTCAGGTCGTCAGACCGTTGATGATTCCCTACAGTGTTGGGGGATGGTGTCTTGTAGTTAGTAATGTCTTTCAGGCCTCACCACACTGATGCAGTGAGCTGAAACCATACAAGATTTTATCTCCACTTCTGTAAGTAGCCTCTTTGGCCTGATGAAGCTGCCCGAGTTTTGCTGTACACCATGGTTTGTCATTGTTGAACATTAAATGAGTTCTAGTTGGAATGCTCAACAGTATCTGTGAGCTCGTCCAGATTGGTGTCTGCAGCTTTAAAAACACTCCAATCAGTGCAGTCAAAACAGGCTTGTAGTTCCAGATCTGCTTCATTGGTCCATCTCTTTACAGTCCTTACTAGGTTTAGTTGATTAAGTGTCTACCTGTATGTCAGAAGATGAACTAGACAGTGATCAAGCTGCTACTGTAAGCTGTTGTATGAACGGGACATTTCAAGACTCAAACCTGTAAGTAAATATGGTTGTCAATCCCAAATACTGACTGTGTGAAAGAAGCCTAAAAGATCAAAGACATCTGATTTTGCCCAATATTAATGATTCCTGAAATGTCTCTAGTTTGCACTGCGCTTCATACAGAACAGGTGGATCAATGTCATAATGTGTGTTGTATACAGCAGAGCGTTACCTTCCTGTGCTGTGCTGAAGGGGAGGGATGTGACTGTGACTGTCGGCTGTTCTGGATGTGCAGGTGGAGACAGTGAGGGCCGGTCCGGGCTGCTGGCACTGCCCGCTTCACTGTTGTATGTCTGCATACTCTCAGAGCTTGAGCTTGACTTGGACGAACACTCACTATCTGGCTGCTTTTTCTGAATGTCTTCAATAAGATAAAATAAATAAATTAACAGTCGTAGTGACTCAAGATATACTTATGAAAGAGAAAATCGAAGATCGAAGTGTTTTGATCAGGGGCACAATCGTGTGATAAACCAATCCTTTGTGGCCTTATAAAACAACAGTTCACCCAAAATCACTTACTCTTATGCCATCTCACACTTGCATGACTTCTTTATTCAGTGGAACACAAATATATTATGAAGAATGTATGAGGACATCCAAGTTTGAGATGGCTTAAGGGCGTCAATGATGATGATTATTTCTGGGTGAACCATACATTTAATGCAGGTTAAAAACAGGAACTCCACTAGAAAAGGGCATTATGTTTGAAGCATCACAATTGCAGTGAGTTAATATTCAGGAATATTTGGGGAAACCAGTGTGCTGATTTTTGTTTTGGGGTCATGAAATGATCAGAGATCCTCCCCTCAATCCAAACACAAGTGGTCACAGGAGACACATGTTAATAAACATGTTAACAGAAATGTGTCTTGGCTGTGAAAATATACACACCATCACTTCAGGAATCACAGTGGTCTATGAACTTGAGTCAACAATGATCTTTAAGACAGATGTTGAATATACAGTATGTTTCAGTACACTTACCAGCGAAACATTTGGAGCACAGGTTCATGGTCTTACTGGATCTAAAACAAAACAAAAACAGACTGATTTATTAATTAGCATAAATAATTCATTAAAATGAAGAATTTCAGTAGATTTGTATCCCTCTGCATGGAGCCCACTACAGTGGTCAGATCTTTAAAACCATTTGAACTAGGGATGGGAATCAAAAGGAATGTAACGATTCCAGTTCTGATTCCTCTCAATGATTATTTCAGTACTTTTTAGGAAGTTATTTGAAAATGAGAAACACAATCCTTATTGCATCTACTGTGCTCCGCAGCCTGTTGACAAATAATGAGATCATTACCGAATTCAGCAGAACTGATACAACAAATCAGAAATATATTTAATACAATAATTATTGTAAAAGATGGGTTTGAATACTTTAGTGGCATAAATGCAATAATTGATCGATTCTATATATACACAGTATTTTAAAATGTTCTAAACAATTAAGAACTGTGATAGTACTCATGTATTCTTTTATAAAATTCCACTTATTACCAAAAAACTGGAGTACACATTGTAATATGAATAAGCACTCAATAACTGCACTTCTTGATTAAAGTCTCACAGGTCTAAAAAACAACATTAAATAAACAGTAACAGTTCCAGAGACAGTTTAGACCAGGGGTGCCCAATACGTTGATCGCGATCTACCAGTCGATCGCAAAGGCAATGCTGGTAGATCACACAAAATTTAAATGTATTTTGTAAAATTTTAATACAAATAAATATAATGTTTTTCCATATTTTTGTTTCTGTCTGACTTGCACTTGACGAGTACATTTTGACCAGGCGAGATTTTTGTTTATTCAGTTGCCATGACAACTAGGTTCGCGCCTTCCAAGTGCTTTTAGAACAGAGCGCGAAATTGCGAAGCTAGCAGTTTTTGAGGCTAGCTACCAGCAGCTAATGCCGGATTATGCAAAACTGTCTGCTTCAATTCAGTGCAAATCATCAGAATAAGGTAAATGCCCTGACTATTGTTTATATTGTGCTGTAGGTGTTTTGGGTTTAGTTTTAAAACTGAATTATATTAACATTGAACATTATTATATATATTTTTTTAATTAATTAGAAGATTAATTCCATGTAGGCATAAATGTAGTAGTCCCAACAAGCATTTTTTTTTTTAAAACAAAACTGTGATTTTTTTTAGTTGGTAGATCTTATTGAGTTGGTCATTTAAAAGTAGATCATCACGCAAAAAAGTGTGGGCACCCCTGGTTTAGACTGTTATATAGTCTGCAACAGTTCTTATTTAATCTGGAGTTTGACATTCATAACTTGTGCATCAGTATAAGATTAATGGATTAGTTCATTCCGCTAACTATTTATTTTTTAACAAACGTATCGATTTGCTTCAAAAGACATTAATTGATTTAAATTTGAACCACTGTTCTGTATCATCTAAACTCTGAATCCTCCAGTAAGGTGGTTAATACACTAAAACAAGATGAACCTAAAATAATACTATGAAACAACTAGTAATATGGACTAATATATTGCCTCTCAATAACGATCGATTTAAAAACATTAAAAAAAAAAAATAAAAAAAAATGTATAACTGGGGGCCTGGGTATCTCAGCGAGTATTGATGCTGAATACCGCCCCTGGAGTCGTGAGTTCGAGTGACTCCAGCCAGGTCTCCTAAGCAACCAAATTGGCCTGGTTGTGAGGGAGGATAGAGCCACATGGGGTAACCTCTTCGTGGTCGAGATTGTGGTCCTTGCTCTCAACGGAGCGCGTGGTAAGTTGTGCTTGGATCGCGGAAAGTACATTTACATTTTAATTTATGCATTTGGCAGACACTTTTATCCAAAGCAACTTACAGTGCACTTATTACAGGGACAACCCCCCCCCCGGAGCAACCTGGAGTTAAGTGCCTTGCTCAAGGACACAATGGTGGTGGCTGTGGGGATTGAACTGCCATCATTCTGATTACCAGTTACAAGCTTTAGCCCACTACACCACCACTCCATAGTAGCATGAGCCTCCACATGCTGTGAGTCTCCGCGGTGTCATGCACAATGATCCGCATGATAAGATGCGCAGATCGACTGTCTCAGAAGCAGAGGTAACAGAGACTCGCCACCGAAATTGAGGAGAGTAACGCCTCATCATTTGTGATGGCAAATGTTTCTGGTCAAAGCGGGTTCATTCATGCATTGTTAATGACACAGAGGAGGAGACTTATGCTCACTATTTCTGTGGAGTGATAAAATGATGAAATCTCAAAGGTTTTGCTTCATGAGAAATAATGGTTCATTGGTTTAATCAAAAAGCATTACAATGATGTGTAAAAGTGAAGAAATTAAAAAAAAGATTTTGTATTATTGCTTAATGTAATTCTATATTATGTAAATATAATAAAATGTACTTTGTATTATATTTATTCTTAAAAGAACTAAAATAACAAGTGTAAATGTAAAATTGACCAAAACTAAAGTTGACCAAAAAGAGACATATTTTTGTCATTCATATAGTTTTAAAGCCTAAAAAGGAAATCATATATACACATTTAAATTATTTGATTTATAAATTTGAAATTAAATATGCATAAATTACTTCTTAATGTGCATAAAGCACACATGCACCTAAAGAATTATGACAATTTATATGACAATTAATCATGAAATCCCTAAAAGAGACAATTAATTGTCATAAATCGCAATTATTTCTTTGACAATTAATCGCCAGCCAAATTTCATAATCGTGACAGCCCTAATCCTAAATTTGTTCTGCTCCTCACATTATACAGTACACTGGAATATTGTGATTGGGGAATTATTATATTCCTGATTTTTAGCCAAAAAATAAGTTTTTAATAAGTTTTATTAGCGACTTAAAAGGAATATTCTGGGTTCAATACAAGTTAATCTCAATCGACAGCATTTGTGGCATAATGCTGATTACCAAAAAAATGTATTCGACTAGTCCTTTTTCTTTAAAAAAAAACAAAACAAAAATCAGTTTTACAGTGAGGCACTCACAATGGGGCCAATTTGTGGAGGGTTTAAAGGCAGAAATGTGAAGCTTATAATTTTATAAACGCACACATTAATTTTTTCGGTTAAAATGCATGTATTATTTGAGCTGTAAAATTTGTAAAAATTGTAAAATAGGGGCGCCTACAAACTGTAATTTCTCTTCCATTCAGTTTTATTTAGCTTTAATTGAGCTAAGTTTCCCATGAATGCACACTCCACTTCACTGCAACATGCACAAATATAGTACATACACACGGTTTAGTAAGCTCACAATACAATCCACAAATACACACAGATTTATAGAGATAAGCTGAGAGTTCGGGAAAGTGTTTTGGTGCCTCTTTGTGTTGGTACAACAAGACGACGTTCACCGACCGCGGGCTTCTGGCGGAGTGTAGATCTGCATAAATTATTTTAGGTATGCTGGAGCAGACCCAGTGACTGTTTTATATGCCAGCATCAGAGCCTTGAATTTAATACGTGCATCAACCAGCAGCCAGTGGAGAGAGACAAAGAGGTGGTGTAATACGCACTCTCTTTGGTTCATTAAAGACCAGACGAGCTGCTGCATTCTGGATCATTTGCAGAGGTCTAGTTGCACATGCAGGAAGGCCTGCGATGAGAGTTACAGTAGTTCAGTCTAGTTATGACAAGTGACTGAACAAGCAGTTATGTGGCATGTTCAGTGTGGCACCTTTGAGAAAATCAGCAACATTGATTAGCAATTATAAGTGGTTTGATGGGTTAACACACTCACTATAAAGGATGAATGTGTTTGTCTTTCAAACACGCTCCGGGAAATCTAGAAGTTCTCCTGATAAAAACAAATGCACAGTTCTTTAACATCACCACGTAATGACATAACTAGTGTTCCTGGCATTGTGGTAAAGACGATTTCAAGGACTGTTCATTGGTGATGTCAATGTTCCATGAATATTTCCTGCTTTTCAAAACAGAGACTATTTAGCAGAGATGGGCCACTTCTATTCAAATTAATTGGAGAAATTGGAATACCCAACCGCAGGTAAAATAGGCAATCATCTTTTCAACTCAAGAACATGCATGTGCATTAGCTATACAAGATGGTAAAATGTTGTTTTTTGCATAACCTGAGGAAAAGAAACAGCTGATGGGCCAGGATGCCGGGCCGCTATTCCCCTCAAGTGCCGAGGCCCAAGGAAGCCGGACCGCTCGAGTGAAGCCACACAGTGTTGTCAGATTTTATTGTTTATTTGAAATATGTCCTTTTATCGTAATCTTGACCAAGCAATTAGTATTTCCCCATTCAAGTAGATAGGAGCTGCACTTTCATGCCGCTTGTTTATGTAGAAAAATACAGTTTTAGTATACATTCTTGAAATGAGATACACACTCAAACACATTCAAATAAAGCCATATACACTCACCTAAAGGATTATTAGGAACACCATACTAATACTGTGTTTGACCCCCTTTCGCCTTCAGAACTGCCTTAATTCTACGTGGCATTGATTCAACAAGGTGCTGAAAGCATTCTTTAGAAATGTTAGCCCATATTGATAGGATAGCATCTTGCAGTTGATGGAGATTTGTGGGCTGCACATCCAGGGCACGAAGCTCCCGTTCCACCACATCCCAAAGATGCTCTATTGGGTTGAGATCTGGTGACTGTGGGGGCCATTTTAGTACAGTGAACTCATTGTCATGTTCAAGAAACCAATCTGAAATGATTCGAGCTTTGTGACATGGTGCATTATCCTGCTGGAAGTAGCCATCAGAGGATGGGTACATGGTGGCCATAAAGGGATGGACATGGTCAGAAACAATGCTCAGGTAGGCTGTGGCATTTAAACGATGCCCAATTGGCACTAAGGGGCCTAAAGTGTGCCAAGAAAACATCCCCCACACCATTACACCACCACCACCAGCCTGCACAGTGGTAACAAGGCATGATGGATCCATGTTCTCATTCTGTTTATGCCAAATTCTGACTCTACCATCTGAATGTCTCAACAGAAATCGACTCATCAGACCAGGCAACATTTTTCCAGTCTTCAACTGTCCAATTTTGGTGAGCTCTTGCAAATTGTAGCCTCTTTTTCCTATTTGTAGTGGAGATGAGTGGTACCCGGTTGGGTCTTCTGCTGTTGTAGCCCATCCGCCTCAAGGTTGTGCGTGTTGTGGCGTCACAAATGCTTTGCTGCATACCTCGGTTGTAACGAGTGGTTATTTCAGGCAAAGTTGCTCTTCTATCAGCTTGAATCAGTCGGCCCATTCTCCTCTGACCTCTAGCATCAACAAGGCATTTTCGCCCACAGGACTGCCGCATACTGGATGTTTAGACTGGATGTGGCCCGTCTGGCACCAACAACCATGCCATGCTCAAAATTGCTTAAATCACCTTTCTTTCCCATTCTGACATTCAGTTTTGGAGTTCAGGAGATTGTCTTGACCAGGACCACACCCCTAAATGCATTGAAGCAACTGCCATGTGATTGGTTGATTAGATAATTTCATTAATGAGAAATTGAACAGGTGTTCCTAATAATCCTTTAGGTGAGTGTACATATACAGTGTAAACACATATTGCTGATTATTACCTTTTATTCAATTATCACAATAAGGGTGTTTATTGGCTTCAGTGTTTTATTCTGTGATCCTGCACAAACAGAAGAATACGACTGAAAAAAGGTACATTTTCATGACAACGATGTACTAAAAACAGAAACGTTTTTCCTTTGCGTTTTTGAAAAGTTTCCCGTACAGATGACAACGTTGTCAAAACGATTCCAGTTCACATGGATTAGTGAAAACAGTGGCCAGTAGTTGCGATGTCACTTTGTAAAGAAACACTACGCGCCTGCGCACATAAACATTCCTCCACAGAGCGGTGAATACAAATAATGAAGATGGCAAAAGCATAAAGTATTTTTGTCTGGATGGACGATAGGGTTGCTTTATTACTACTTAGTATTACTACTAAGGACTCCAACTGGTGATCTCATGTTGGTCTATTCACCCTGGATGTAAGGACGAAGTTCATGCATATAGACGGAGCACGTAATACGCATGCACATGAAGTCATCGTTTTAACAAATTAGCATTTTTGTATATTTACACAGAGACGATAACGGCATCGTTTTCAAAAACTTGCACTTTGATACCGGTTTTCAGAAGTTTGCATTTTCAGGCCAAAAACTCCATTGTCATGTAAACGAACAGCCCAAATGCATAAAAAGTTTTCCGTATTTGTTGAATCGTTGTCGTCTAAACAGCCCCTTAAGTTTCTTAATTCCTGTAAGAGTAATTTGTCATTAGTCAACCCACTACAGACACAGAGCTCCCAGACTGCGTGGCAAGTTTTGTTAAAGGTCGCACTACAATGTCGGCCAACTCTTCCTCTCTGTTGGCCAACTCTTCCTCAGTTTACGCGCTGCCATTTTCTATTAAGCAATATCCAAATGGCAAACGCATCAAATGCAGAATAAAACAGCGCCATCCGAAACCCTGACCAATAATCAGCAAGACTCAATGGACAGAGCAGCTCGAGCAGACAGCAGGTGTGTTCACTTGCGTGAATCATTACAGTGCTGCAAGAACCAGTGAGAAGCACAATGCGATCGTGGAAAAGGTCCGTTTACTCACAGAAGTAGTCTCGAGCTTTCAACACACTCGCTGCCTGCGAGAAACAGTGAAGCTCGCTGCGAGAATTCTCCGGTGCAAACCTCTATGAAAACCCTTGGCGAGTAAACTAGTGTAAAATCACATTAAACGACCCGACATTCAAAAGAGTAGGCTACTGACAAGATGAACAGGAACACATCAGCACCTATAGAGAATTGCCATACATTTACTATAGTAACACTAACAATAACTAGTACAACCATATTCAGCTGTCTATCGTGTCCGATGAAGACATCCTGTGAATCTGTTTCCTCCTCAAATTTCTGTCTTTGGCGATAGTTTGACAGCTGTTGAGATGAACCTGTTTTGCTTTTAGGATTCATTTGATGGTGTCTTTGTATCGCAGTTTAGGTCTGCCTCTGCTGCGAAACCCTTCTTGAAGTTGTGAGTAAAGGATTAATTTGTGGTCGTCTAGCCGGATGACATGACCTGTCCATCGCAGATTTCGCTGGGTAAGGAGTTCATATATGTTTGGTAAAGTTACACGATCAACGATGGAGTTGTTTGGTATGTGTTGCCACCATTTGGAAAAAAAAAAAAAAAATCACAAGCTTCGTAAACACAGTACATTTACATACCACTTTTCTGGTGATGGTGAGAGGTCAGCTGAATGTACCTTTGAGCTTTCCCGGTAATTGCTGGCATAATTTTAGGTTGGGATGAAACGAGGAGATCAACAGTGTTTGTAATCATGTACTTTAACACGATCACGTTGTGTGCAGAAAACAAATTGTTAATTTATAGAGAAACGCTCCAACATTGTTTTAATTGAGCCCGCTTCACAACTAACAAAGTCTTTCTAGCAAGCCAGTCCACTGTCGGTCATCTTTGGAACGCTCTTTGGAGGCTATTTTCATGCCAGTGCAGCTCCTATCTACTTGAATGGAAAAAGACCAAAATCCCAAAAACGGTTGGTCAAGATTACGATCAAAGAACATATTTCAAATCAGCAATAAAATCTGACAAGCAAATGGGCATATTCCAAATATAATCAAGGCCTTTAAAGCCTGCACCATTATGAATTATGGAAAGTTAGTTTATCTGTATTTTGTTTGCCTTCAAATTTTCAATAATCAACAAAAACCTGAAGAAAAGAGTCCCAATTTAAATTGCACTGTCAGAATAATTTAGCCATTTATAAACTTTTTACCTTTAATCATTGACACACACACACACACACACACACACACACACACACACACACACACACACACACATATATATATATATAACCTTCTTGTTGATAATACCAGTAAATTTACATCTGCATCAAAATCAATGCCTTACTGTCAAATGAGCATTTCAGTGGGGCAAAATATTCAACATTATTGGTAATGGACTATTTTAGTTATATTTTTGTAATATAATAATTAGGGCTGTCAATCGATTATTATTTTTTAAATCGAATTACATGATGTCCCGATTAATTAATCGTGATTAATCGCATATACAAATATTTGCTGAGAAAGCCCCTCATATAAGAATAATAAAATATATAATGTTGAAATAATTATACATAGTTACCTTTAAATATATATATATATATATATATATATATATATATATATATATATATATATATATATATATATATATATATATATATATATATATAGATAGATAGATAGATAGATAGATAGATAGATAATTAAAATGCATTACATTCTTGTAGCAGAAGAGTTAATCATTGATAAGACAATACAAAAAGCGGCTTTAGAATACAATGTATTATTTACTACCATATTATTGATCATAAGTCAATCATTGGCATACAGTTCACAGCAATCCATTTCACAAGTGAATTTGTCAATCAGTTCGAGATTTATTATGAGGGCTTGTTTAAGGACCGTCAATTTACCTTCATACATTCTTGTCGCGTCATAAACATAAAATGTTTACTTCACTGTGTCAAGTTAAATATAGTTTAATACTCAATCTTTAAACACATCTTGAGATCCCTTAGTTCGCAAGAACGTAAGGCAAGAACGTAATGCACGTCTGTGTTGTGGGTTGTTTTCTTCACTGTATAAACTGTGCGTTGCTCTTACAGCTGAAATTTCACTTACTGCCCTCTGGAGTAAACAGCCGGTATTACAAGCTTGCATTTCTCAGGAATCTTCCTTATTATGGTGCGATTGTGTTAATTTTTTTAACGCGTTATTTTTTGCCAAATTAATCACACTGAATTAATGCGTTAAATCAACAGCCCTACTATATATATATATATATATATATATATATATATATATATATATATATATATATATATATATATTTACATTAAAATTATTTTCATATTTCTTTACTTACAGATATCCAAGTATGGGGGCATAGAAGCTCTTGTGACTGAGGAATGATACTGTATGGGGGTTCAGGGGTAACTCGAGAGAGAAACGTTTGAAAATGTAAAAGTCTGAATGGACCATTTTTCTAGTTTCATTAAAGTGAGAAAGACTAGACTACAAACTAGTAATTGTTTTGTCTTTCATTCCTTGTCAGAGATGATGACATCTGAATAATTTCACAAAATTATAACTGAAATCTATGTTTATTATTAAAGGGTTGGAACATGCTAATTAATAAAACTAAATTTAGAAAGAAAAAAACTTCATGGTCTAAAGTTGCTCTGGAAACACGCACCTCATGTTTACGCACATGTGGGGAAAAGAGGATGCGGGTGCGGCCCGGGACAGGGCATCAGTGAAGCGTGAAAGTTATTTGGTCTGTTAAATGAAACTTAACATTGTCTTTGTGTTTGTTTTTGAGTTGACAGTATGCAATATACTGGCATGTCTTAAGGTCAATATTAGGTCAAAAATGGCAAAAAAAGAAACCGCATTCTCTAGAAACTCAATCATCGTCAATCAGTCAATCATTGTCTTTAAGAAATGAAGGCTATACAATGCTTGAACGCTCAGCTGACAGCTTCATTGAATTCTACCTGCTTAACACCAGTTTCACGTACAACAGTAAAGAGAAGTGTGGCAGAGACAGAAATTGGACAACAGATAATAATAAACAGGAAAGAGTGTTATGGATCTTAACCCCTTTGAGCTTTTGTGGGATCAGCTAGACTGCAAGGTGCCTGAGAAGTGCCCGACAAGACTACAGGAAGTGTGGGGTGAAATGTCACTGCAGTACCTGGACAAACTGACAGCTAGAATGCAAAGGATCTGCAAAGCTGTCATTGCGGCACATGGAGGATTTTTTTGATGAGAACTCTTTGTAGTTTAAGAAGTTCTATTACTAATAGTAATTTTTCATGTTATTAATGTCCTGACTATACATTGTGATCAGTTGAATGCCACTTTGGTGAATAAAAGAGCCAAATCGGTGCATTATTCCAAACCTTTGGCCGCCAGTGTCTGTATCTCATCTGTTTCACCTTGCCTACAATCTATAATACCACTCTCACCATTGATTGTTTCATTTGTAAAGCGTCTTTGAGTTCCTTGGAAAGCGCTATATAAGACTTATGTATTATTATTATTATTATTATTATTTATCTAACATTTACATTTATGCATTTGGCAGACGCTTTTATCCAAAGCGACTTACAGAGCCCTTATTACAGGAACAATCCCCCTGGAGCAACCTGGAGATAAGGGCCTTGCTCAAGGACACAATGGTGGTGGCTGTGGGGATCGAACCAGTGACCTTCTGATTAACAGTTATGTGCTATATATCCCACTACGCCACCACTCCAACTCCATCTAACATAATTATAAAAAAAAAACATTGGTCTAAATCGTGCAGCCCTGTAAAATAATGTAATTTCACAAATGACAGGATAATCGTGAATAATAATAGTAATAAAAATTAAGAAAAATAATCAGGATTATCATTTTAACCATTATCGTGCAGCCCTAGTGTATATGAAACATTGTTCCCGAACACAAAATGCAAATTATTATCTGCTCATCTGAACTGTCTGCTGTCTTCACAGAGATATATCCATATAAGTGAGAAAAACAACATCTAATAATTTCTGTTGACACTTTTGTAAAGCTGCTTTGAAAAGATGTGTGTTGCGAAAGGCGCTATACAAATAAATTTGAGTTCACTTGACTTGACCTTTCACAGCTCCATTAAACACATGACCTGTATTACACGTACATTACAGCTTAATTATCTTGGCATATGTACGTTTATTGTAAAGCCAGAAGAGGATGGACACTCCTCTTCACTAACAATATCTTATGGAGGTTTTTTCCTAAATTCAAAGCATTAATATAATCAAACAATAATGTAAATAGGCTAATATGAATCTTATTCATTTATCTTGAATCTTTATTTACCAATAATGTTACGCATAAAAGTTAATCAATAATCAAACAATAATCAAAATCACACATCATGCACTTGCTTCATAATAATGAATAATTGGGTTAGCTGCAAAAAGATATGTTAATATTATGTGTCAAAAAACTGCAATGTGTTGTGTTCAGATAAAACAACTTGCCACTACACCACCATCACAGTGTTGCAGGGATTGAGTGACACCGAGCAGATGACAGATGACAAAAGATGGCGGGTGTGGTCAGGAAAGAGGAAAATAAACTGTCTGCTTTTGTGATCTGGTCATGAGCACCCACAGTATGTTTTTCCATTAAAATTATACCTGCTGCAAGAGATAGGTAGGTTGACCCGATTCCTGCTTGTGGGAAACAGGACAGGCCCCTGAAGAAATAAAATGAAATAATGAAAAGCAGTTTTTCAATAACAGCTGCAAGTGTCATTAGATGAAAAGCTTTTCAAGAATGTGAGAAAAAATGACACCGAATCCGCTTCTGTGGCATGAAATTTCACCTGAGCCACCGTCAAAGCAAATTCAATAACAAACTTGTCTCCCATTCAAACATACTCGCAGCTGTGTTTTGTGGGAGTGTTACACGGACGCGCAATGTGAAGCACGCAAGCGCACAAGTCTTGAAGTCATCAAAGTCCTGTCATTAGTGCTCCTGTGACAGAAAAAGCACAGATCACACCCGTTACACATTCTGATTTCTCTCAACGTCAAGTGGGTTTTTAAAATTCACATCAAAGCCCTTTCTAAAACGCTGTTCGAATTATGTTTGATATCAGGAAACAAACCAGCCATATTTTCCTTCAGATATTTTATAAGATTATTTGTACAGATTATTAAGAACACAAAGAGCCTAATAAAATGTTTTATTTATGGATTTTGGTTATGGTTATTTTACTTTTTGCATTGCTTTGAGATTTTAAGTTTCTTAATAACAATTATTCTTATGAACAATAATCATAATAATAATAATAACAATGATAAAAAGAAAAAGAAAATTTGTGAAATTCATAAGAATGAAATGTTCATTTGATGATGTTTTTTTTTAAGTTCAAAATAAATCAATTATATAAGATGAGGTTTTCATTTATTATGTATTTAATTCACTGACTGGATTACTCAAAATTACACATTAAGCGACATGGCTTAATATATAAAAGAATTGAATTGATTTTTCCCGAAACATGTAACTATATTGCGATATAGATGTATTTCATTATCGTGATATAAAATTACTCATATCGTGATATAGGATTTTGATAATATAGCCCACCCCTACTCCACAGATGCAGATGTCCCAGGCAGGCATAAACTCTTAAAAAAGCCCACTCTTCAAAGAACGTGGTTTCGTCAATCAAACGGAGAGAGGGGATTCTGGAGTAGAAGTGTTTGAGGCTGCTCTGAATGTCTTTCCACTTTGGGATGTTCTCTCAGTAGGGCCCACCCACTCATGTTTTTCCTGTGTTCTCCATTGAGCGGATCCGGAGGTAATCCACCGATGCTGAATAAAACTCACTGCACAAAATAGGCAAGGCAAGTTTATTTATATAGCACATTTCATACACAATGGTAATTCAAAGTGCTTTACATAGAAGAGATTAAAATAAGAATTAAAAAAAAAAATAAGAATAATTGAAACAGTTTAGAATATAAAATAAAATAAAAACAGTCGGACACACAGTGGCACAGTGCTCATTCAGTAAATGCACAGCTAAACAGATGTGTTTTGAGTCTGTATTTGAATGTGACTACTGTAGGAGCACATCTGATCTCTTCTGGAAGCTGGTTCCAGCTGCGGCTGGCATAAAAGCTAAAAGCAGACTCTCCTTGCTTAGAGTGAACCCTTGGTATTTCTAGCTGATGTGATCCTAATGATCTGAGTGATCTGTTGGGTTTATATTCAGTGAGCATATCTGCAATATATTGAGGTCCTAGCCCATTAAGTGACTTATATACCAGTAATAATACTTTAAAATCAATCCTAAATGTACCTGGGAGCCAGTGTAAAGACCTGAGGACTGGTGTGATATGTTCATATTTTCTGGTTCTGCTCAGAATCCTGGCAGCAGCGTTCTGTATGAGCTGCAACTGTCTTATGGTCTTTTTGGGAAGGCCAGTGAGTAGTCCATTACAATAATCCACCCTGCTGGTGATGAAAGCATGCACAAGTTTCTCTAGGTCTTGACTGGAAACAAAGCATCTAATTCTTGCAATATTTTTCAATCAGATGATAGTATGCTGATTTAGTTATTGCTTTGAAAATAAATCATCTGCTTGCATGTCACCAGCTTCAACCAGGGCATCCAACTGCTTTTCAATGTCAAAGGGTATGAATGATTCCTTCAGCCTGGCCTGCAAGGCCAGGCACAACAGAATAATAAGCAAAAAGTCCTTCACTTGCATGCACCTTGTCAGATTCGGAACTTCTCAAAAAAGAAAAATCACAAACACTTGGTGTGACACACTTACTTTTTAGCAGCATCCAAATGCTTTTTTGTATGAACATGCTGCACGATGTCGGTGCGGCCTCCATGGGCGATGGAAAAGCGAGCTCCACAAATCTCACACCTTACATTACTAGGCTCTTTACTCGGCTTGAAGATCCTCATTAAATATACATGCATGCTTCCTTGACATTATTCCAGCCGCAATTTCATCAGTGCGCTCTTTCAAACTGGGTCTTCAATCAGTTCACTAACTGGACGTCTATTGATAGGGGATTGTGATTGGATACTTTAATCCAATCATGTACTTCAAATAACATGTGCGATTTTATTGGTTTTACAAGCCGTATCCTTGGTTACCTTTGATTAGAATACTCGCGTGACGAGAAAGCCCCATAGGTGATAGAGATATTTTAGTAGATTTTTTCAGAATAAGTTGTGATACTAGAAAAATAATGCTTAAACCCTGCTTAAATAAAAGGACTGACCAGGGAAAAACTGGGACGTCTTAATCAGAAGACTAAGAGGACGCTCTCTGCCAATGGTGTGAGTTTGGGGCGGAGCTACCTCTTTACTTGACCAATGGCAAATGGCTGGATCGTTTGGGAAGTCGGTTTGGAAACAATCATATTTTTTGCAGTTTCGTTTATTGCCGCTAATGGCGCAGAAATCGTTCAAAGCAGCTTTAATAAAGTTATTGTGAAAATGCGAGTATACTAATACCGTTCAACTTGACCAATGTCTTCTCAATCATTACACACATGCTGCTAGAAACAATTTAAAAAGTGCTAGCGGTCTGTTTCAAGGCAAAGAGGATGGATGAAGAGAGCATGAATCCACTTAAAACATCCACGTTCAATATTAAAAGTCACCATTTATCGTTGTAAAACTGGCCAGTCTTTTCAAAACAGACAAACGGTCAAATGAAAGTGCACTGAGGGTAAAATCACCTCTGATTATCAAGTGTTTCAACTCCCTGGTGTGAGCAAATGTTAGACAGACACATAGCAAACCCAGTCGTCCCAAAGCAACGATTTACTATAAAACAACCACCAAATGAAATAAAATCGCCCGTATAAAATTTACCACACAGCTATAAACGGAGTTCAATATCAATTTGCACCTCAATCGAGAAAAACGTGTAAGAAAGTCAAAAATGACAAATCATCATCAGTCAGTCACTTCAAAACGCTTGTCTGTCCCAACCCCCACAATGCCTCATTCGCTTTAGCGTTATTTTTAATAAATATTTCATCCGTAACATTTAAACTAGCAGATTATCTGTTTCTTACCCCCAGAAGCCGCAGGGGCATCGCGGAGGAAGACTCGGTGGGTTGCTGCGCTCGCTGCCGGTGTCCCCCATCGGATCAGTCAGAGAGAACAGTTGAGCCACTCCGGGGACAACCACACGGCCTTCACGGGCAAATACTGTTCCCCAAAAGTGCACTCCGAACACGAGTCCTCATTTAAAGTAGAACACAACCGTAATTCCTTAACAACCGAGTGACCCCTGAGGTTTGAGTATTTTAATAAAATAACAAATTCTAAAAGGTGCCGATCGACCAGACTTGATCTGTCCTGAAATCAAAGCGTCCAGCTGGATCACTGCCACAGCGAGCCCGAGAGGAGGAGGGATGTCTGAAAATAGCTTTTAACTTTCTAATTAGCTGGAATGAAGATGAAGACAATAAAGACATCCATTATACAAATATAGTAAGTATTACATTTCACTAAGTAATTTTATTTTCAAGCAACTTCGTTAAGATTTAAAATAACGTGAAAACAAAATGGTACCCCCACCAGCTCAAGTGGACTTTTCCATGTTAGTGCCCTTTAAAGGGACACGCACAACTGCGCGATACTCCGAACCCACGTTAACAAACATATAACTGGCAACGACAGTTTAAAGCATACGGGTTTCAACTGATTCACTAATTGCTTTGACTCAGAATCAACATAGCAACGCGTTTCTCTTGCCCTCTTTATTGCAAAATATTGACTTTAGCACACTTTGTTCCCTTCCCTTATGAAGTAAGGGAAGGGAAGAAATAAAAAAATAAAAAAGTTACAATCCATAAAGGATTTGGATACAACATGTACAAATTGTACAGAGCACCTTAGACAGGTAGGAAAATTATTTTCTGGAAAAGATTTGCATTTCCATATATAATATATTAGCAATGATTTTACTATAGTGGCCTATTATTGTAGTAACCAAGAAAGTAGCAACTTGTTACACGTGGTTACTACGGATTTACTATAAATACTATAGTTCAATTGTGGTTACTGTAGTAAAATCATGGTTTTCGACAAAAATCAAACAAAAAATAAAAAACAAACACAAAACATGGTTACTACAATTATGGTTCATGTACTACAATATTACTATAGTAAAACCACGGTATTTATTTATTTATTTAGTATTATTATTATTATTATTATTATTATTATTATTATTATTTTCCGAAGGAAACGCAAAACTATTTCAGAAAATAAATTAAGGTGAAGGCGATTTGAATAAAATCAGAAACGGCACCGAGACGTCACAATAAGAATACAGTACGTAGAACGTTCAGAGAGTATAAAAGTGAGAACAGAAGTTCACGTAGTTCATTCTGTACCTAATTTTCAGCACGTCTGTCGATGTGAGTATGCTGAAAAACATTTACACTATTTAAATAATACAAATATTTAATAACTCTAAAAAGTGCTGTGCATTAAGTAAAAAGTACATACATTTCAATATATCCGATTGTATATATGGGTTTTATATATATATATATATATATATATATATATATATATATATATATATATATATATATACATATATATGCACACACACACACACACACACACACACACACACACACACACCAGTTAGTTACGGTCCTCGAATCTGATTGTACGAGAGATGTTCCATGAGCATAGATGGTCTGACAGTATCAGCACTATGAGGCTGAAGGTGTGTATATCATTGTGTTCATGCCTTTCTAAACTAAAGCGTAAGAGCAGTGGATATGTATTAAGAGCGTTTTTTTTTTTTTTTTACATTACATATGTTAGCCAGCAGGTGGTGGCAAAAGATTATTTTTATGTGTAATATGAGCCAGTTAGGTGAAGTGAATCGTGTCAGCTAGTGTTTACATAAAACAGCTCTTCATGATCACTTGTAACTACTAAACTACTAAATCTAACAACTTCAGCATTACGGCTCATCACAGCTGAGAGCCACAACGGACTGTTTAATTACACAATGAGTGCTGTTTATAATGGCGGAGAACATTGCGGTTTCTATAGTGTCTGACTCTTGTGTACTACTGCATAATAGGAAGAATTACCCCCACTTAGATGCTATTTTTCCACTGAGAAAGCTGATCTTCAGAAAGCTGACAACATCTCTGCTTGCGAGTGGCAACAGTGATCGCACACACTCCGTCTCTCTCTCTCTCATTTATTTTTACAAGTTTTATTTATTTAAACAATTATGAACATTTTGTTTGTGTACAGATAAACAAAAACCATCTGGATCTCCAAGTCCCCCATGCCAGTCAACTGTTCCTGCTCATCTACAATAGGGATCTACTCCCTGCACTTTCCCTAATTGCAGATTCAATTATTAGACCTGTTAGCATTAATGTGGTTATTGTTCTTTAGGATAATATAACAAATATTGCAATAATTTAAATAAAGAAAAGGACTGTTTTCTTATAAATAATCTTTTATTATTATCTATTTTTTGCTGTACAATGTTATTCTTATTGTGCACTATTTCATGTGTATTTGTATCACATTACCTTGTGTTATATATTTGTAACGCTGGGAAGAAAGTTCAGGAGCTGGATCTAGGTGCGGCAACTGAGTTTAATGAAAAAAAATAAACAAATACACAGAACTGGGAGACACGGGAACAAAGAAAACATCCACGATGGGAAACAAAAACATAAACAGGCAAAAACATCCACGAAGGGCACGGGCAAAACACGGTAGGTCTAGATACATTCACATTTAAATTCATACATTCAACAACTGACAATACTGAACAGAAATCAGGGCATTAAATACACAAAGACTAATGAGAACATTAAACACAGGTGAGGAACAATGAGGGACAGCTGGTAGTGATGAGAGCAGGGAATTATGGGAAGTGTAGTCCAGGAACAGATGACAGGGGAGAAACACAGGGCAGACAACAGTGAATCGTGACATAGCCCCCCCCCAAGGAGCAGATTCTAGACGCTCCAAAAAAAACAACAACACGAAAACAAAAACAAAATCGTCCATGGAGTGAAGGGCGGCGCAAGGGGCAAACAGGCAGTCCAAGGGGGGCACAAAGGGGCAAACAGGCAGTCCAAGGGGGGCACAAAGGGCAAGGGGATGAGGGAATAGGGCAAAAACAGGGAGGCAGGGCTAAGATGGAGCTGGGGACCAGGGAGACCAGAGCAGGTGAGGCGGACGGTCTGGAGACCAAGGGGATGACCTCAAGGTGGGGACTGGGTCTGGATGCCTGGGCGACTACCGCAGGACGGGGACTGGGTCAGGAGGCCGGAGAGGCGGCCATAGGATGGGGACTGGGTCAGGAGGCCGGGGTGGCGGCCATAGGATGGGGACTGGGTCAGGAGGCCTGGGAGGCGGCCACAGGACAGGGACTGGGTCAGGAGGCCTGGGAGGCGGCCACAGGACAGGAACAGCGCTGCCAACTGTATAGGGGTGAAATTGTTTTACATTTTTATTTTTCACGCACTGTGTGTATAGTGTGCATAGAAAGCCAACTTCTAGGCATATGCAAAGTCTTGATTGTTGATGTTGAACACTTCTTGCCATTAAATGGCAAATTATATGATTTGTAAACACCAAAACAATTATGAAAGACGATTCATGAAACATCAAAATGTAAAGGTAACTGTAACACTGTTAAAGGATGGGCGAGGAGGAGGCGAGAACCGGCTTGTCAACATAAATGATATTTTAATGAAAACTTAAACTAAAAGCACAAATATAAACATAAACACACATGACGGACATGCCCGTAATTCTCTCTCTCTCGAACCATCGTCACTGGCCGCCTTTATCCCTTGCGCGCCTCATCAAGCCAATTGGGGACCGGGCGCGCAATATTCCAACCCGGCCCAGTCCCCCTCCGCTCCACACTCCTCCTGGCGTTATCTCAGGCCAGGCTGCCACCGGCATGACGTACACTCCCCCCATCCCTGGGGCGGGGTGTATTTTGCGTCCCGCATGGTCATCCCTGCCTTCCTCGCCCTGGGAGGAGACAGGAGGGGAAGAAAACAAACAAAAAAATAGGCGAGGGAAAAGGCCAACACGGTGCGAAAGAGAGAGAGAGGAGAGAGAGAAAAAGCTCACTCATCGGTTCTGTGATGTACTGTCGCGTGGTCCTCGAACACTCCTCCACACTCAGGCGGACGACAGCCGCTCCAACCCCGGGCGAACCGGAGTGAAACCTTCGACCCCCAGCGGGCAGAACGCGCCTCCGCTTTTCTGGCAGCAAATGGGGACACTCCTCCGCCACTGGCAGCGGCTCTACCACTCCGGGCAGTCGGAGAGTTTCTTCACTCCTCCCCTCGCGGACGGCGGTCTCCCTCGTCCCCTCCTCGTCTCTGGGGATGGCAGGGCACTCCTCCACCCCTGGCAGCGGCTCCCTCGCTCCAGGCGGTCGGGGTATCCCGTCCCCACTTGCCCCGCGGACGACGGCCGTTCCCCGCATCTGGGCGGTCGGGCTACTCCGTCACCCGGCAGATGGCAGCGGCGCTCCCCAGGGTGGATGGCAGTGTCGAGGACTCTGCGACGGGCATCCCTCCTCCTTCCCAGGCTTCGGCACCAATGTAACACAGTTAAAGAATGGGCAAGGAGGAGGCGAGAACCGGCTTGTCAACATAAATTATATTTTAATGAAAACTTAAAACAAAAGCATAAACATAAACACACATGACGGACATACCCGTAATTCTCTCTCTCTCTAACCATCGTCACCGGCCACCTTTATCCCTCGCGTGCCTCATCAGGCCGACTGGGGACCGGGCGCGTGATATTCTGACCCGGCCCCACCCCCCTCCGCTCCACAGTAACAAAACAAATATCAAAACTTTTTTTGGCCAACAGAATTTGTTACTTATTAATTACATATTTGACAACTTGCCCTAATACTTAATGTGCTTATTTTGGAAATGTTAGTTTGGTGGATACAATTCACCAAAATATATTTTAGTTCAAGACAGTTTTGAACTTGTAGGCATGCGTGTGTGTTTGAATGAATACTCAACAGGAAGCAGTCATAGATGCTGATGCTTTATCAGTCAATTCTGTGTCTGCTTGTTGACTCTTAGGTTCCCATCAAAGGTCCCAAGCAGGATGGCAAAGACATTATAGAGGCAATATTTTCAGCAGACTGGAAATTAAACCCACTTGGACCACTGCAGCCAGAGGTTCCCGACTCAGGCCTGCAAATGGCTCCAGGTATGGCAGCCTCCATGCCTGCCTCATCAGTTAAGGCAGAAGAACCATCTGGCCCCTCAGCCAAGCCAGAACTGGAGCCTGAGCCAGAGCACGAGACCGAACCAGGAGCTGGAGCCTGAGTCAGAACCGAAGCCAAAACTAAAGTTGGAGTCAGATAGCCTGGAACCTCCATCAGCTCTGAGCCAGTTCATCTCCCCAGTCCAGTCTGAAATGGCAGACCTGGAGGCAGATGAACCCTCTGGCCTCTCAGTTGAGCCTGAGCTGGTTCCAGAGAGCTTGTCCATGTCCCCAGTGCAGCCTCAGATGACACCAATGCAGGAAGCAGAAGCTTCAGGCCCCACAGCCTGCTGGAGAGAAGAAGAGGAAATACAATATAGTTCAAATAATATGGAAGCAGGTCATGTAAATAACTACAAACTCCAAAACTGGCATTTCTCTGTGTGGTCAGCGCCTCTTCTATGAGTTGCACGAATGTCCCTATCTAAGGGGGAGAGATTGAAACTGCACCGGCTGAGGCACACTCTGTCATGGGATGCTCATCCCTTGAGTACGCACACTTAATGCAGCTATATTATAATGTGATGGCTTCGTGACTTATTGACTTATAATATATGTCGCTGTGCATTTCTTATCGTGAAGAAAATTGGCAATAGCAGCTTTATTAATAAGAGAGAGTTTGTTTTTTTGTGAGTTAAATATGGATTGAAGAGAACAGAAAGATGAGAGAGGTATTCTTCACCCCATTATACACTGCTACAAAATAGGGTTTTATTTTGGCTTGTTTTCCATATAAATATCTAAAACTCCTTTAAAACAACATACATTTTCTTTAGCAGCTATAATTGTTATCTGAAAATGTTGAATATAACATTAAAAATACAAATATTTGAAAATATCTACAAATCCTTTAAAAAAAGATGCTTTCACCTGAGAAGCAGCATATACGATATTTATACTTGCTTTTAGAGAATAGATCTTGAATATATTTTGTCTTTACTGCACTCGCAGAAGTAACCAAATGAAAAAACACATTTATATTTAAGATACATTCTCTTAAAGTAAGTCTAAATATCTTATATGTTGCTTCTCAAATTGTATCTTGTTTTAAGGATTCTTAAGCTACATCTACATTAATCTGGATGCATTTGAAAACGGTGTTTTCATTTCAAAACGCTCTCCGTCCACACTAGCGTTTTCAAGCATTTTCCAAAAGTTGCTCGTCCACACTGAAACATATAAAAATGCTGAATTCGTGTCACTGCGCATGTGGAAAATCTCCGCTGCATGTACGGTCTGAAAATCAATTGTCCTCGTGTTCCGTCGCCGGACACCAATTCCGCGTAAACTTCCCTTTGCCTTTGAAGGAATGCAATATTAAGGTTGTACAAAGTGACATTTATTTTTTAACAACGCTATCAAAGTGAGTATCAGGCACAACAGTGCCACTATAACACAGGCTCCATAAAGGACATACAGACACAATAAAGGTAATCCATACAACTCCAGTGGTATAATCCATGTCTTCTGAAGTGATACAGTCCTTTTTCACAATACATTTTGCAATCAGCAGTCTAATTGGTGATCTCAAACTCTACTACACTTCCTAGCACTCTGCACGTGTCAAGCACTAGGAAGTGTAATAAAGCTTAGAATCATAATTGTGCCTAGAGACTACAATGGCAAGATTTATAGTGAAAAAGGAGTAACATTTTGGTCTGTTCTCTCCAAAAATGGATTCACAAGTTCACACATATAGTCCTGGAGGGCATTAAGGTAAACAGATTTGGCTTGCTGTCCTTAATGGAGGGCTCGAGTACAGGACTGGGATTGCACTCTATGATCTCCCAGAACTAAGTGATTAGAGCAATAAATAGACAATTTTGAATTATAATTGGCATAAACCTCTGGAGTTGCATGGATTACCTTAATGCTGCCTTTAAAATACCTCAGTTTGTCATACAAGTTTGAGACAACATATGGATGAATAAATTATCTGAGAATTATAATTTTTGGGTGAACTATTTCTTGAATTCCTCTATTTTTAAGAGTATCAATTCTTTATAATGTGCCTACTGTGTGAGGGATCAGTAAAAAAATTATATCATTTACTCACAATCCTATGCTTCATATGGAGCCCCTTCCAGAAATAGTTTTGCATTCCCTCACATTGTTTTGTGCTTTCATGCAAAACATTGATCATGGTATTACTACATTAATATTGTAGACTGCAGTAATTAACCATGTTTTTTTTTGGAAGTTATGAAAAATACCATGGTTAAACAAGGGTTTCTGTAATAAAGCAATGTTGAATTTGAATGGTTAATCAGGGTTTTACTGCAGTAACCTTATGTAAACTGTGGTATTTGTTGCAAAATTATTATTTTTATCTCCATAGATTTCATTGTCCTGTATTTATGGTTTCACTACAAATACTATAGAATAGAGAATGGAAAATGTATTGTGAGGTAATGTAACTTTATCTCTTAAGAGGCTCCATAATGTATGTCTTTTGTACAGTATTGAAATAATTAGTCTCAGTCACCATTCACTTTTATAGAAAAAATAAATAAATAAAAAGATGCAATGAAAGTGAATGGTAACTAAGATCAAGTGAATGTCATCCCTAATGTTCTGCCTCATATCTCCTGTGTTTCACAGAATACAAAAGTCATAAAGTTTTAGAACAACACAAGGGTGTGTATATGATGACAATTATTCTTTTTTGGTGTGCTAGCTATCTATAGCTTTAACTAAGACTAGTTAAATTAGCCTTTAAAGTGTTTATTACACATCTATTTTTTAATATACCAGTGTGAAGGCTTTTTTCTATATTTTGTGTTTGTTTATATCCCATTCACACACATTCGCCACTGTCAAATTTTGTTTTATTACTTGATCCTGAATCAAACAAGCCCTCACTCGACATCATATGTTGTGTAAATCCAGATATATTAGTCAAAGAGTGGCATGAGAGTTACCAAAAGCTAGTGCTAAATGGGATCGCTGTTAGCAATGGTGTTCGTTCTGAGCAATTCAATAAAGGAAGATAATTCACGTCATACACTCACCTAAAGGATTATTAGGAACACCATACTAATACTGTGTTTGACCCCCTTTCGCCTTCAGAACTGCCTTAATTCTACGTGGTATTGATTCAACAAGGTGCTGAAAGCAGTCTTTAGAAATGTTGGCCCATATTGATAGGATAGCATCTTGTAGTTGATGGAGATTTGTGGGATGCACATCCAGGGCACGAAGCTCCCGTTCCACCACATCCCAAAGATGCTCTATTGGGTTGAGATCTGGTGACTGTGGGGGCCATTTTAGTACAGTGAACTCATTGTCATGTTCAAGAAACCAATTTGAAATGATTCGAGCTTTGTGACATGGTGCATTATCCTGCTGGAAGTAGCAATCAGAGGATGGGTACATGGTGGCCATAAAGGGATGGACATGGTCAGAAACAATGCTCAGGTAGGCCGTGGCATATAAACGATGCCCAATTGGCACTAAGGGGCCTAAAGTGTGCCAAGAAAACATCCCCCACACCATTACACCACCACCACCAGCCTGCACAGTGGTAACAAGGCATGATGGATCCATGTTCTCATTCTGTTTACGCCAAATTCTGACTCTACCATCTGAATGTCTCAACAGAAATCGAGACTCATCAGACCAGGCAACATTTTTCCAGTCTTCAACTGTCCAATTTTGGTGAGCTCTTGCAAATTGTAGCCTCTTTTTCCTATTTATAGTGGAGATGAGTGGTACCCGGTGGGGTCTTCTGCTGTTGTAGCCCATCCGCCTCAAGGTTGTGCGTGTTGTGGCTTCACAAATGCTTTGCTACATACCTCGGTTGTAACGAGTGGTTATTTCAGTCAAAGTTGCTCTTCTATCAGCTTGTATCAGTCGGCCCATTCTCCTCTGACCTCTAGAATCAACAAGGCATTTTCGCCCACAGGACTGCCGCATACTGGATGTTTTTCCCTTTTCACACCATTCTTTGTAAACCCTAGAAATGCTTATGCGTGAAAATCCCAGTAACTGAGCAGATTGTGAAATACTCAAGACCGGCCCGTCTGGCACCAACAACCATGCCACGCTCAAAATAGCTTAAATCACCTTTCTTTCCCATTCTGACATTCAGTTTGGAGTTCAGGAGATTGTCTTGACCAGGACCACACCCCTAAATGCATTGAAGCAACTGCCATGTGATTGGTTGATTAAATAATTACATTAATGAGAAATTGAACAGGTGTTCCTAATAATCCTTTAGGCGAGTGTAGATGTGTCAGATTGTTCTCAATGGATCTCTAAACATCAACGTGTCACTTGTTGAATGTGAGGTCAATAAAAGAGCCAGAGCGCACATACATGGCACTCAAGGCACATTTTTGGAGTGATGGAATTAGGGGTCAAAGTGAGGTGAAATGTTTCAAATGAGACGTAGATTATATAATTGTAATGGTGCTTTATGTAAGATTGACAACAAGCATTTGAAATGGGTACTGCAGTCCAAATTCTAAATATTGGAGAATTTGCGGGAACCTTGCCAGTGTTGACACGCAAATTAGCCAACTCAGCATACGTTTTAAAGGATTTCTGGGCTTTATGCTGTCTCCATCTTTGTTTTACTACGCCTCTGGTCATGGTGGTTTTTAGACGGATGGCGAGGCTTTTTAGGTCGGGTGGAATCTGTTATCTCTGATCCAGTTCGTTTGCTGGCTTCCATGGCTGCAGCACGCAGCGTTGTTTGCCTGCAAACTTGTTCAATTGTAGCAACCCGGCGGTGTCGAAATACTATTGGTGAGTTGGCAGTGGGCGGGATCACACAGGCCAAAACATAAACAGAAATTCCATACATTGTTATTGGAGAAGCCAGTATTTCAACTTAGCACGTTTCATAATTCTGACATATTATGGTCATTTTATGATTTAGTACAGTAATTTGTTTTTTACATATAGCACTTTAAGTGAATGTATTTTTTATTTATCTTTAAAAAAATTTTTTTTTTTATTATAAGCTCTTACTTATGGGTATGTGATTTTAGCTGAGATCTGTCAAAATGCCTTCAGGGTGTAAGGCGTTAATTGCATTCAACTTAAAATATTTCCAGGCCAATGCCTTTTGTTAATTCAAGTTATTATAAAGTTGCCTGCTTTGAACAACTAACAAATGTGGTACAAGCTTTGACTTTGAATGCAACTGCCAAACTTCAATATACATTCATGACTACGGTTTATGGAAAACATGCTTCATTTCAAGACAACATCAGTGTGTAATATTCAGAAATAAACACTTTATTTACGAGTAAGTTCAAAAGATACCAACTAAGATGAATATGCACAGCTTCAAAAATGCTCCACGCCATCCTAACATGTAATGCTATTTACAGCCTTATAAAATGAGCACTTACAGACAAATCAGCATTAAGGAAATCAGTTCAGTTCAGTGCAATCAAAATAACATGCTGAAACTTTTTCTAAATCTTGGAAGACCAGTTTAAAGAACATAATCTACAGAATGAGAGAGAGATTTGTTAAAAGTTTGTTGAAAAAGTCTAGAAATACAACACTGAACTCAGTAAAAGATCAACTTTAGTATAATTAGGATCAAATACATTGTTTAATAAGTTTGGATGCATCTAACTAAAAGTCAACAGAAGAAGTGTTTCAATTATGTACCATTCTTATAGTGCAACTTAACCCCCCCCTTATATATTAAGTGAGAAAACATCTACTAAGTCACAACTTAGAATAAATATTACCGTTTTAAGATGCTGAGAACAATTCAGATTAACTTACATATACAATATCAAGAAAACTACCTACTAATAAATAACACTTAATCAAAATGAAAACAAATGATTTGATAAAACCTGGGCAATAAAAATAAAATATCAGCCAATAGCTTATTAAGAAAACAAAAATCAAAGTGACATGAGGATGTGACCTACAACAACAAGACAAGTGCTAATCGGTTCATCACTTACTGTATCGTAGAGGTTCACCCATGAAATAAAAAATGTAAGTCATTTCCTCACCCTCATTTTGCTCCAAACATGTAAAACTTTCTTCTGTGGAACACTAAAGATGATGTAAGGCAATATGTTAGTCTCAGTCAGCATTCACTTTCATTGCATCTTTTTTCAGTATGTAAGTGAATGGTGACAGGCTGAACACTCGGCCTAATCTACTTTTGTGTTTCATGTCAAGAAAGTCATATAAGTTTGAAATGACACAAGGGTAAGTAAATGATGCATAAACTGCCCTGTGCTCTCAGAACTGTGGTAAAAGTTCAGCAGTGCTATTGCTGTGTCCATCTTGACATCCATGTTTCCTTTGGCAGAGTTGTTCCTCTGAGGTGTGTGAAGATGATTATGACTGATGAAGTTTATGAAGGCTGGCTGGAAGCAGATCGAGATTGTTGGGATGAAGTGGATTCGGGGGACGTGTGTCCTGGGCTCCCCTTCATGACTTCATTATTGAGTTGTGCAGGACACTCGAAGTGCACACAGTGAAAAACCTGCACCAATCACAAGTCACATCATAAACTGAATTATTTTATGCTATCACAGCATCATTTCAAACATTCATACCTCATTTGCAGTGTTGTGCGTTCCCACGATCCGAATAAAAGACGCTGCATGTCTGTCAAATGTGAGCATCTGCCAGGATCTGATGGACATCATATGATATAACATTAATTTAAGGGTCATATTAAAAGGAAAAGTTCACCACATTGAAAATTATGTAAATATTTATTCAACCCCATGTCTTTCCAAACTCATATGCTGTTATTTTGTAGTTGAACAGAAAAGGAGAAATCTCTGAAGAATTGTTATGCAGCTCTTTCCATACAATGGTAGTTCATTTTGACAATGGCTATCATGCACAAAAAAACAACAAAACTATTATAAAAGGTTCTCCTGTACTGTATGAGTGGTGTCCTCTACTCCTGTATACATGCAGCTCTGTCAGTAAGCAGCTTTCTCCACAGCAATATATTTTCCTGCAACGCTTGTGTAAATAAAAAAACATGGCATCTGAGGAAGACTTTGCCATTTTATTCTCAGTTTCTTCACTTTATTCCCAGATATTCCAGAGTTGTTGCTGTGTTTGTTTCCTACACTTTCTATCGGGACCTGCAGCAGAATTGCGCTGCAATAGTGGGGTTTTCCTCTTACGTCAAACACCAGGATTCCCCCAATGTTCGAGTGCATTTACAAGTCACAAATGTGAGGGACATTCGACATTTTACATTGGTGTGTATAAATGTGTATAGTTTATAGTGTTTGTGATTTTCCAACTTTTCTTCCAGAAATGTTGAATTAATTCTGCTGTGTTGATTGTTGGTTGGCTTCATCCGATGATGTTTGTTATCCAGTCTGTTCTCACACACATATGAATTCTTCAAAAACCTGTAAGAACGACACTCATGCGTTTACATGATCACATAAGCCACGTTCTGATTGTGAAACCTGGGTGCATTAAACCGCTTTCTCTTAATCCCTTAAGCAGCATACAGAAAACTGTGTTCTCGTTTACATAAAGTTTCTCCAAAGCAGAAATGTTAAGCAGCTCTTCCCATACAATGGTATTTCATTACGCAGTTCATTATGTTATGGGTTGTTGAAGCGAACATTGCCTGGAATCAAGATGGAGAAGAAACAAGATCTGATTTGCCGGGGTACCAGAGGGTGCCAGCTCCATCGTCCAGCTCATTGAGGCTTTTAAAACTGAGCTTGGACTTGACATTGATCTTCAAATTCAACATCTATACTCTGAATCCAAACCTGCCACTTATATCAATTATTATGAACTTTGTTATGAGTTCACAATGAAAGAGTCAATTTTGAAACAGACCTGGCAAAATGCCAGATGATGTACCATGGGCTACTCAGGAACAGGCCTACATCAATGAAGATGGAGATGTGGCAGATTCAGGAACCGACTCCTTGGAGAAGCGATTGCAGTGGTGTATGTCTTGGCAACACGACAGAAGCAAAGACTCGAAGCGAACACCGTGAGTTAGAGAAAGACTTCATGAATTTCAGCGCAAGTCTCAACGGATGATTTTGCTTATTACTGAAATCAAAATGTGATTGTATACAAAGACTGGAACACAACATGAACTTTGAACTGTTCCCTTTAATTTCAATTTTGTTTATGTGTTAAAATGAAAAAGTTTGTCTGACAGAATATAAATGGACTGTGTAAAACTAGAGAACATTCTAGAAAAAATTAAGAAAGAAAAGGCACAGGTGATATTCTAAACAAGAGTATGACAAACTGAAGAAGTTTGGTTTTAGAAAAAAAATGTCATAGCCCTTTAAAAACGGTCGTAGGAAAGTGTGTAGCAATCTTTATCCCAAACTCAGTTTGTTTTGAAAGCTGTAAAGAAATAACTGACAAGGGGGAAAAATAAAAAGATATTTTGTATATGTTGTATCTTAACCTCGTGGGACCCTGCATCTTCATGCACGGACATTGTGTTTTGTCCACTTTACATTACGCATAATTTTATTTCATTTAAACCGACTGATCTCAGTTCAGGAGACTCTTAGCTCTTAGAAAAGGGTTAAACTTTTGACACACCGAGTCATGTGAAAAAACAACATGGCACTGATCACAGCGGAGTTTGTCTTTTAGAGAAACAACAACAAAACAACATCTGGTAAGAAACCTCATTAGGTTTTTACATTGAAACCAGTTTGAATCAAAAGATTAGAGTCTCTAGTTTCACCTGATATCACATTTTGAAAATGTGAGCGATTCATCATTAAACAGCACCCAGTTAAACACAATGACCACAGACGAAAATTAATTAACTATTTTTCCTTATTTATTGTGCATTTGCACATTGAGAATCAATGTATTCATCCAAAAGCTGAATTTTCTTTCTTTTAGAGGCTTTATACGGAGTTAGATTGAAAATAAGGTGCATTTCGAACTGATCTGAGAACAGATCTGAGAACAGACAGCACACTGGAGGTTAAGTCATTGATTAAATAGAGAGCAAGGGAGCAGGAACTATTTATGCTAATTTCTGATTGGTAAAATGCTTCAGCACTGGCTCGTAATAGTTTGTTTGAAAGTGCAAAGAGAGAACATTGAGATGTGTGGGCATATAGATGCTGATCACTTTCATGTCTTGTTTTTTCTGGGATACTTTTTTTTTAGATGTTAAAGGGATAGTTCACTCTCATAATCTTCATTTGTGTTCAGCAAATGAAAGAAAGTCATACACATCTGCGATGGCATTAGGGTGCGTAAATGATGAACTATCCCTTTAAAATGATTTAAAATGATTTTAGAACACAAGACCCTGATGATCCTTTCTATATTGTACCTGATATTTCCTGTGCTGAAGGAGGATGTGTATCTTGTCAAGATACTACTTATTGCTTGTAAATGTTCCATTACTAGAAATCAGTACAAGCCAGAACCCCCCTTACATGGACAATGGATAGAAGTTGTCAAAGCAATTTACTGTATGGAGGAACTGATATTTAATTTAAGGCTTGAAATGATTCATTTTTAAGTTACTCAGCTAAATGGATGATGGTGAAGACACCAAATAATTATTGCAGTTCTTTAATTCTATACATTTGTGTAAATGGCTGAGAGGATACCCCATATGTGTTTTTTCCATTATTTTGTTTTGAACTCATTGGTTAAAAATGCATTTCTTTTTGTCAACTGATCATAAAACTAAAATGATACAAAAAGCTGTTGTATGGCTTTAGAAGAGTTGTTATACTAGATGTATGGACACAAGTGATATTTTATTGGCGCTCTTTTGTTGTTTTTTGGTGACCTTTTTAGAGTTTGACAGACGTGCTCACATATGAACTCTCGTCGCAAGAAAACCTCTGTGTGAAGATTCTTAAAAGTTCCTCTTAAAAATGACCACATACAGGATTGGAATGACATGGGGTTAAGTGAATAATGACATCATTTTTCATTTTGAATGAAGTATTCTGTCATCTTAAATCAGTAGATGAACACAAACACTTAACTACACAAGATTCATTTCTCCCAATGTTGCGTTCTAAAATGTGTAATGCAACGCAAAAACACATTGTACTCACAGCCACAAGAGCAGCTGCAGTGTCAACTGTTCTTGAGTGTTTCTTCAACTTTTTATCTTTTTGTCTCATTAAAACTGAATTGGAAACTTTTCACAAGGCCTTCATCACTTATCAAATGCCTTTTATGTATACAGCAAATGAAGCCTTGTCCCAGACCCAGACTTTCAATATTAAGTGTCATTTCCACCACACCAAACAATTTCACCCCTAATAAAGTTTTTTCAAAAGTTAGTGTACTTGTTAACTAGCTGTCAAAAGTGTCAGTGAAAAGAATGAAATATGAGATAAAAAGAAAAATCAAGGGACTTTTTATTGGGTGTCATTTCCAATCAAGCTATAAGTCTGCCAAATTATGAAAAAAGTGTGAAAATATGATTCAACTGTATTTATGATAAATAAAATGTTAGCTATGAAATTAATCTTAGCAAGACAAAGTCATTTTCAACAGTTTCATTTCCAGAATTCTATAAAACATAATACAGAATTTGAGATATGATGGAAATTAATTTTCATGACATAAATCTCCTGTGATGCATGTGCACACACTGTTGGACATTACTTGTAGACAAATAAAATAAAACAGTGAGAGTGTGAAAAGTGTTTTAACAAGATGTCTACTAGAAGTCCACAGTGATGAAAGTCCTTAAAGTTGAAGAAACGCCCACAAACCCTAACTTAAATTGTCTTCTACAGTCAGTTTTCGTATTCAGGTTTAGGCCTGTCATGGCAGAGCAAGAGTAAACTTCATATGTTTATAGCTAGCAACCTTAATACTACATCTGGTTAAATGGCACAGACATTTGAAGGTAACTCTATTATGCCCTCGAGTACTCAGGTTTGTTACCACCACAGTTACACAAAAACACGTTAAGAATGCACAACCGAAACATGCACTTGCAATGCATAAGCCAAGTATTCACTGTGACTGTGTTTGTGTACTTGTGTTGACTAAGTTTATGGCCTAACAGACATTTGGGAATGAGAGATGGAAGTGCTCACCGACAGGCCACTTTTGTGCGGTCCACCACTTTTGTCCACTGCTGCTGGTTGGAGGACACCTCGATGTAGTAGCTGTACGAGCGTTCATCACAGTCCCAGAGTAACAGCCTGAAAAATTCCACAAACACTCAGACACGAATAAGTCAAAAATCTAAAAAGGTCCTTTACAAACTAATGTCTGAAACATATTTGGAGAGAATCATTATAATTTCTGATTTGGAGCTCTAGTGCCATAGAAAAATGATACATTTTAAGACACATTAAAGGTCTGGGTCTGCAACACAAAACATATTGTGAGGGAATGCAAACTACTGCTATGAAGGCAAACTATTGCAAATTAATGCAAAACTTATTGCCAAGGGACGCAAAACTTATTGCGAGGGAATGCAAATGAATGCAAACTTATTGTCAGGGAACGCAAACTATTGCAAATGAACATACCTTATTGCAAAGGAACGCAAAACTCATTGCGAGGGAATGAAAACTATTGCAAAGGAATGCAAAACTATTGCAAATGAACATACCTTATTGCAAAGGAACGCAAAACTTATTGCAAGGGAACGCAAAACTTATTGCAAATGAACGCAAAACTTATTGCAAAGGAACGCAAAACTATTGCAAATGAACATACCTTATTGCAAAGGAACGCAAAACTTATTGCAAGGGAACGCAAAACTTATTGCAAAAGGAATGCAAAACTTATTGCAAAGGAACGCAAAACTTATTGCAAAGGAACGCAAAACGTATTGCGAGGGAATGAAAACTATTGCAAAGGAACGCAAAATTAATTGCAAAAGGAACACAAAACTTATTGCGAGGGAATGAAAACTATTGCAAAGGAACGCAAAATTAATTGCAAAAGGAACACAAAACTTATTGCAAAGGAACGCAAAACTTATTGCGAGGGATTGAAAACTATTGCAAAGGAACGCAAAACTTATTGCGAAGGAATGAAAACTATTGCAAAGGAACGCAAAACTTATTGCAAAGGAACACAAAACTATTGCAAATGAACATACCTTATTGCAAAGGAACGCAAAACTTATTGCAAAGGAACGCAAAACTTATTGCAAAGGAACGCAAAACTATTGCAAATGAACATAACTTATTGCAAATGAACACAAAACTTATTGCAAAGGAACGCAAAACTTATTGCAAAGGAACGCAAAACTTATTGCAAAGGAAAGCAAAACTTATCGTGAGGGAACTCAAACTATTGCAAAGGAACGCAAAACTTATTGCGAGGGAATGAAAACTATTGCAAAGGAACGCAAAACTTATTGCAAAGGAACGCAAAACTTATTGCAAAGGAACGCAAAACTTATCATGAGGGAACTCAAACTATTGCAAATGAACGCAAAACTTATTGCAAAGGAACGCAAAACTTATCGTGAGGGAACTCAAACTATTGCAAATGAACGCGAAAACTTATTGCGAGGGAACGCAAATCTTATTGCAAAGGAACGCAAAACTTATTGCAAAGGAACGCAAAACTTTTGCAAATGAACATACCTTATTGCAAAGGAACGCAAAACTTATTGCGAGGGAACGCAAAACTTATTGCAAAAGGAACGCAAAACCTATTGCAAAAGGAACGCAAAACCTATTGCAAAGGAACGCAAAACTTATCGTGAGGGAATGAAAACTATTGCAAAGGAACGCAAAACTTATTGCAAAGGAACGCAAAACTTATTGCGAGGGAATGAAAACTATTGCAAAGGAACGCAAAATTAATTGCAAAAGGAACACAAAACTTATTGCGAGGGATTGAAAACCATTGCAAAGGAACGCAAAACTTATTGCGAGGGAACGCAAAACTTATTGCAAAGGAACGCAAAACTTATTGCAAAGGAACGCAAAACTTATTGCGAGGGAATGAAAACTATTGCAAAGAAACGCAAAACTTATTGCGAGGGAATGAAAACTATTGCAAAGGAACGCAAAACTTATTGCAAAGGAACGCAAAACTTATTGCAAGGGAATGAAAACTATTGCAAAGAAACGCAAAACTTATTGCGAGGGAATGAAAACTATTGCAAAGGAACGCAAAACTTATTGCAAAGGACCGCAAAACTTATTGCAAAAGGAAAGCAAAACTTATTGCGAGGGATTGAAAACTATTGCAAAGGAACGCAAAATTAATTGCAAAAGGAACACAAAACTTATTGCAAGGGATTGAAAACTATTGCAAAGGAACGCAAAACTTATTGCGAGGGAACGCAAAACTTATTGCAAAAGGAAAGCAAAACTTATTGCAAAAGGAAAGCAAAACTTATTGCAAAGGAACGCAAAACTTATTGCGAGGGAACGGAAAACTATTGCAAAGGAACGCAAAACTTATTGCAAAGGAACGCAAAACTTATTGCAAAGGAACGCAAAACTTATTAGCGAGGGAATGAAAACTATTGCAAAGAAACGCAAAACTTATTAGCGAGGGAATGAAAACTATTGCAAAGGAACGCAAAACTTATTGCAAAGGAACGCAAAACTTATTGCAAGGGAATGAAAACTATTGCAAAGAAACGCAAAACTTATTGCGAGGGAATGAAAACTATTGCAAAGGAACGCAAAACTTATTGCAAAGGACCGCAAAACTTATTGCAAAAGGAAAGCAAAACTTATTATGAGGGAACGCGAAAACTTATTAGCGAAGGAACGCAAAACTTATTGAGCAAAGCGAATGAAAACTATTGCAAAGAAACGCAAAACTTATTAGCGAGGGAATGAAAACTATTGCAAAGGAACGCAAAACTTATTGCAAAGGAACGCAAAACTTATTGCGAGGGAATGAAAACTATTGCAAAGAAACGCAAAACTTATTGCGAGGGAATGAAAACTATTGCAAAGGAACGCAAAACTTATTGCAAAGGAACGCAAAACTTATTGCAAAAGAATGCAAAACCATTGCAAATGAACATACCTTATTGCAAAGGAACGCAAAACTTATTGCAAAAGAACGCAAAACTTATTGCAAAGGAACGCAAAACTATTGCAAATGAACATACCTTATTGCAAATGAACACAAAACTTATTGCAAAGGAACGCAAAACTTATTGCAAAGGAACGCAAAACTTATCGTGAGGGAACTCAAACTATTGCAAAGGAACGCAAAACTTATTACAAAGGAACGCAAAACTTATTGCGAGGGAATGAAAACTATTGCAAAGGAACGCAAAACTTATTGCGAGGGAATGAAAACTATTGCAAAGAAACGCAAAACTTATTGCAAGGCAATGAAAACTATTGCAAAGGAACGCAAAACTTATTGCGAGGGAATGAAAACTATTGCAAAGGAACGCAAAACTTACCATGAGGGAACTCAAACTATTGCAAAGGAACGCAAAACTTATTGCAAAGGAACGCAAAACTTATTGCAAAGGAATGCAAAACTATTGCAAATGAACATACCATATTGCAAAGGAACGCAAAACTTATTGCGAGGGAACGCAAAACTTATTGTGAGGGAACACAAACTATTGCAAATGACCGCAAAACTTATTGCGAGGGAACTCAAACTATTGCAAATGAACGCAAAACTATTGCAAATGGACATACCTTATTGCAAAGGAACGCAAAACTTATTGCGAGGCAACGCAAAACTTATTGCAAAAGGAACGCAAAACTTATTGCAAAAGGAACGCAAAACTTATTGCAAAGGAACGCAAAACTTATCGTGAGGGAACTCAAACTATGGCAAATGAACGCAAAATTTATTGCAAAGGAACGCAAAACGTATTGCGAGGGAATGAAAACTATAGCAAAGGAACGCAAAACTATTGCAAAAGGAACAAAACTTATTGCAAAGGAATGCAAAATTAATTGCAAAAGGAACAAAACTTATTGCAAAGGAACGCAAAACTTATTGCGAGGGAATGAAAACTATAGCAAAGGAACGCAAAACTATTGCAAATGAACGCAAAACGTATTGCAAAGGAACGCAAAACTTATCGTGAGGGAATGAAAACTATTGCAAAGGAACGCAAAACTATTGCAAAGAAACGCAAAACTTATTGCGAGGGAATGAAAACTATTGCAAAGAAACGCAAAACTTATTGCAAAGGAACGCAAAACTTATCGTGAGGGAACTTAAACTATTGCAAATGAATGCAAAACTATTGCAAATGAACATACCTTATTGCAAAGGAACGCAAAACTTATTGCGAGGCAACGCAAAACTTATTGCAAAGGAACGCAAAACTTATTGCGAGGGAATGAAAACTATTGCAAAGAAACGCAAAACTTATTGCGAGGGAATGAAAACTATTGCAAAGAAACGCAAAACTTATTGCGAGGGAATGAAAACTATTGCAAAGGAACGCAAAACTTATTGCAAAGGACCGCAAAACTTATTGCAAAAGGAAAGCAAAACTTATTGCAAAGGAACGCAAAACTTATTGCGAGGGAACGGAAAACTATTGCAAAGGAACGCAAAACTTATTGTGAGGGAATGAAAACTATTGCAAAGAAACGCAAAACTTATTGCAAGGGAATGAAAACTATTGCAAAGGAACGCAAAACTTATTGCAAAGGAATGCAAAACCATTGCAAATGAACATACCTTATTGCAAAGGAACGCAAAACTTATTGCAAAAGAATGCAAAACTTATTGCAAAAGAACGCAAAACTTATTGCAAAGGAACGCAAAACTATTGCAAATGAACATACCTCATTGCAAATGAACACAAAACTTATTGCAAAGGAACGCAAAACTTATTGCAAAGGAACGCAAAACTTATCGTGAGGGAACTCAAACTATTGCAAAGGAACGCAAAACTTATTGCAAAGGACGCAAAACTTATTGCAAAGGAACGCAAAACTTATCGTGAGGGAACTCAAACTATTGCAAAGGAACGCAAAACTTATTACAAAGGAACGCAAAACTTATTGCGAGGCAATGAAAACTATTGCAAAGGAACGCAAAACTTATTGCGAGGGAATGAAAACTATTGCAAAGGAACGCAAAACTTATCATGAGGGAACTCAAACTATTGCAAAGGAACGCAAAACTTATTGCAAAGGAACGCAAAACTTATTGCAAAGGAACGCAAAACTATTGCAAATGAACATACCATATTGCAAAGGAACGCAAAACTTATTGCGAGGGAACGCAAAACTTATTGCGAGGGAACGCAAAACTTATTGCGAGGGAACGCAAAACTTATTGCGAGGGAACGCAAAACTTATTGCGAAGGAACGCAAAACTTATTGCGAGGGAACGCAAAACTTATCGTGGAGGGAACTCAAACTATGGCAAAGTGAACGCAAAATTTATTGCAAAGGAACGCAAAACGTATTAGCGAGGGAATGAAAACTATAGCAAAGGAACGCAAAACTATTGCAAAAGGAACAAAACTTATTGCAAAGGAACGCAAAATTAATTGCAAAAGGAACAAAACTTATTGCAAAGGAATGCAAAACTTATTGCGAGGGAATGAAAACTATAGCAAAGGAACACAAAACTATTGCAAATGAACATACCTTATTGCAAAGGAACGCAAAATTAATTGCAAAAGGAACAAAACTTATTGCAAAGGAATGCAAAACTTATTGCAAAAGGAACGCAAAACTTATCGTGAGGGAACTCAAACTATTGCAAACGAACACAAAAATTATTGCAAAGGAACGCAAAACTTATTGCAAAGGAACGCAAAACTTATTGCAAAGGAACGCAAAACTTATCGTGAGGGAACTTAAACTATTGCAAATGAATGCAAAACTATTGCAAATGAACATACCTTATTGCAAAGGAACGCAAAACTTATTGCGAGGCAACGCAAAACTTATTGCAAAGGAACGCAAAACTTATTGCGAGGGAATGAAAACTATTGCAAAGAAACGCAAAACTTATTGCGAGGGAATGAAAACTATTGCAAAGAAACGCAAAACTTATTGCGAGGGAATGAAAACTATTGCAAAGAAACGCAAAACTTATTGCGAGGGAATGAAAACTATTGCAAAGGAACGCAAAACTTATTGCAAAGGACCGCAAAACTTATTGCAAAAGGAAAGCAAAACTTATTGCAAAGGAACGCAAAACTTATTGCGAGGGAACGGAAAACTATTGCAAAGGAACGCAAAACTTATTGCAAAGGAACGCAAAACTTATTGCGAGGGAATGAAAACTATTGCAAAGAAACGCAAAACTTATTGCAAGGGAATGAAAACTATTGCAAAGGAACGCAAAACTTATTGCAAAGGAATGCAAAACCATTGCAAATGAACATACCTTATTGCAAAGGAACGCAAAACTTATTGCAAAAGAACGCAAAACTTATTGCAAAAGAACGCAAAACTTATTGCAAAGGAACGCAAAACTATTGCAAATGAACATACCTTATTGCAAATGAACACAAAACTTATTGCAAAGGAACGCAAAACTTATTGCAAAGGAACGCAAAACTTATTGCAAAGGAACGCAAAACTTATCGTGAGGGAACTCAAACTATTGCAAAGGAACGCAAAACTTATTACAAAGGAACGCAAAACTTATTGCGAGGCAATGAAAACTATTGCAAAGGAACGCAAAACTTATTGCGAGGGAATGAAAACTATTGCAAAGGAACGCAAAACTTATCATGAGGGAACTCAAACTATTGCAAAGGAACGCAAAACTTATTGCAAAGGAACGCAAAACTTATTGCAAAGGAACGCAAAACTATTGCAAATGAACATACCATATTGCAAAGGAACGCAAAACTTATTGCGAGGGAACGCAAAACTTATTGTGAGGGAACACAAAACTTATTGCGAGGGAACGCAAAACTTATTGCGAGGGAACGCAAAACTTATTGCAAAAGGAACGCAAAACTTATTGCAAAGGAACGCAAAACTTATCGTGAGGGAACTCAAACTATGGCAAATGAACGCAAAATTTATTGCAAAGGAACGCAAAACGTATTGCGAGGGAATGAAAACTATAGCAAAGGAACGCAAAACTATTGCAAAAGGAACAAAACTTATTGCAAAGGAACGCAAAATTAATTGCAAAAGGAACAAAACTTATTGCAAAGGAATGCAAAACTTATTGCGAGGGAATGAAAACTATAGCAAAGGAACGCAAAACTATTGCAAATGAACATACCTTATTGCAAAGGAACGCAAAATTAATTGCAAAAGGAACAAAACTTATTGCAAAGGAATGCAAAACTTATTGCAAAAGGAACGCAAAACTTATCGTGAGGGAACTCAAACTATTGCAAACGAACACAAAAATTATTGCAAAGGAACGCAAAACTTATTGCAAAGGAACGCAAAACTTATTGCAAAGGAACGCAAAACATATTGCAAAGGAACGCAAAACATATTGCAAAGGAACGCAAAATGTATTGCAAAGGAACGCAAAACTTATCGTGAGGGAATGAAAACTATTGCAAAGGAACGCAAAACTATTGCAAAGAAACGCAAAACTTATTGCGAGGGAATGAAAACTATTGCAAAAGAAACGCAAAACTTATTGCAAAGGAACGCAAAACTTATCGTGAGGGAACTTAAACTATTGCAAATGAACGCAAAACTATTGCAAATGAACATACCTTATTGCAAAGGAACGCAAAACTTATTGCAAAGGAACGCAAAACTTATTGCGAGGCAACGCAAAACTTATTGCAAAAGGAACGCAAAACTTATTGCAAAAGGAACGCAAAACTTATTGCAAAAGGAACGCAAAACTTATCGTGAGGGAACTCAAACTATTGCAAATGAACGCAAAACGTATTGCAAAGGAACGCAAAACATATTGCAAAGGAACGCAAAACTTATTGCGAGGAACGCAAAACTATTGCAAGGAACGCAAAACTATTGCAAAGGAACGCAAAACTTATTGCAAAGGAACGCAAAACTTATTGCAAAGGAACGCAAAACTTATTGCAAAGGAACGCAAAACTTATTGCAAAGGAACGCAAAACTTATCGTGAGGGAACTGAAACTATTGCAAATGAACGCAAAATTTATTGTGAGGGAATGAAAACTATTGCAAAGGAAAGCAAAATTAATTGCAAAAGGAACGCAAAACTTATTGCAAAGGAACGCAAAACTTATTGCAAGGGAATGAAAACTATAGCAAAGGAACGCAAAACTATTGCAAATGAACATACCTTATTGCAAAGGAACGCAAAACTTATTGCGAGGCAACGCAAAACTTATTGCAAAAGGAACGCAAAACTTATCGTGAGGGAACTCAAACTATTGCAAACGAACACAAAAATTATTGCAAAGGAACGCAAAACTTATTGCAAAGGAACGCAAAACTTATTGCAAAGGAACGCAAAACTTATTGCGAGGGAATGAAAACTATTGCAAAGGAACGCAAAACTTATTGCAAAGGAACGCAAAACATATTGCAAAGGAACGCAAAACATATTGCAAAGGAACGCAAAACGTATTGCAAAGGAACACAAAACTTATCGTGAGGGAATGAAAACTATTGCAAAGGAACGCAAAACTATTGCAAAGAAACGCAAAACATATTGCAAAGGAACGCAAAACGTATTGCAAAGGAACACAAAACTTATCGTGAGGGAATGAAAACTATTGCAAATGAACGCAAAACTATTGCAAATGAACATACCTTATTGCAAAGGAACGCAAAACTTATTGCGAGGCAACGCAAAACTTATTGCAAAAGGAACGCAAAACTTATTGCAAAAGGAACGCAAAACTTATCGTGAGGGAACTCAAACTATTGCAAATGAACGCAAAACGTATTGCAAAGGAACGCAAAACATATTGCAAAGGAACGCAAAACTTATTGCGAGGGAACGCGAAAACTTGCAAAGGAACGCAAAACGTATTGCAAAGGAACGCAAAACTTATTGCAAAGGAACGCAAAACTTACTGCAAAGGAACGCAAAACTTACTGCAAAGGAACGCAAAACTTATCGTGAGGGAACTGAAACTATTGCAAATGAACGCAAAATTTATTGTGAGGGAATGAAAACTATTGCAAAGGAAAGCAAAATTAATTGCAAAAGGAACGCAAAACTTATTGCAAAGGAACGCAAAACTTATTGCAAAGGAACGCAAAACTTACTGCAAAGGAACGCAAAACTTACTGCAAAGGAACGCAAAACTTATTGCAAAGGAACGCAAAACTTACTGCAAAGGAACGCAAAACTTATTGCAAAGGAACGCAAAACTTATCGTGAGGGAACTGAAACTATTGCAAATGAACGCAAAATTTATTGTGAGGGAATGAAAACTATTGCAAAGGAACGCAAAACTTATTGCAAAGGAACGCAAAACTTATTGCAAAGGAACGCAAAACTTATTGCAAAGGAACGCAAAACTTATTGCAAAGGAACGCAAAACTTATTGCGAGGGAATGAAAACTATTGCAAAGGAACGCAAAACTTATCATGAGGGAACTCAAACTATTGCAAAGGAACGCAAAACTTATTGCAAAGGAACGCAAAACTTATTGCAAAGGAATGCAAAACTATTGCAAATGAACATACCATATTGCAAAGGAACGCAAAACTTATTGCGAGGGAACGCAAAACTTATTGCAAAAGGAACGCAAAACTTATTGCAAAGGAACGCAAAACTTATCGTGAGGGAACTCAAACTATGGCAAATGAACGCAAAATTTATTGCAAAGGAACGCAAAACGTATTGCGAGGGAATGAAAACTATAGCAAAGGAACGCAAAACTATTGCAAATGAACATACCTTATTGCAAAGGAACGCAAAACTTATTGCAAGGGAATGCAAAACTTATTGCAAAAGGAATGCAAAACTTATTGCAAAGGAACGCAAAACTTATTGCAAAGGAACGCAAAACGTATTGCGAGGGAATGAAAACTATTGCAAAGGAACGCAAAATTAATTGCAAAAGGAACACAAAACTTATTGCAAAGGAACGCAAAACTTATTGCGAGGGATTGAAAACTATTGCAAAGGAACGCAAAACTTATTGCGAAGGAATGAAAACTATTGCAAAGGAACGCAAAACTTATTGCAAAGGAACACAAAACTATTGCAAATGAACATACCTTATTGCAAAGGAACGCAAAACTTATTGCAAAGGAACGCAAAACTATTGCAAATGAACATAACTTATTGCAAATGAACACAAAACTTATTGCAAAGGAACGCAAAACTTATTGCAAAGGAAAGCAAAACTTATCGTGAGGGAACTCAAACTATTGCAAAGGAACGCAAAACTTATTACAAAGGAACGCAAAACTTATTGCGAGGGAATGAAAACTATTGCAAAGGAACGCGAAAACTTATTGCAAAGGAACGCAAAACTTATTGCGAGGGAATGAAAACTATTGCAAAGGAACGCAAAACTTATTGCAAAGGAACGCAAAACTTATCATGAGGGAACTCAAACTATTGCAAATGAACGCAAAACTTATTGCAAAGGAACGCAAAACTTATTGCAAAGGAACGCAAAACTTATTGCAAAGGAACGCAAAACTTATTGCAAAGGAACGCAAAACTTATTGCAAAAGGAACGCAAAACCTATTGCAAAGGAACGCAAAACTTATTGCAAAGGAACGCAAAACTTATCGCGGAGGGAATGAAAACTATTGCAAAGGAACGCAAAACTTATTGCAAAGGAACGCAAAACTTATTGGCGAGGGAATGAAAACTATTGCAAAGGAACGCAAAATTAATTGCAAAAGGAACACAAAACTTATTGGCGAGGGATTGAAAACTATTGCAAAGGAACGCAAAACTTATTGCGAGGGAACGCAAAACTTATTGCAAAAGGAAAGCAAAACTTATTGCAAAAGGAAAGCAAAACTTATTGCAAAGGAACGCAAAACTTATTGCGAGGGAACGGAAAACTATTGCAAAGGAACGCAAAACTTATTGCAAAGGAACGCAAAACTTATTGCAAAGGAACGCAAAACTTATTGCGAGGGAATGAAAACTATTGCAAAGAAACGCAAAACTTATTAGCGAGGGAATGAAAACTATTGCAAAGGAACGCAAAACTTATTGCAAAGGAACGCAAAACTTATTGCAAGGGAATGAAAACTATTGCAAAGAAACGCAAAACTTATTAGCGAGGGAATGAAAACTATTGCAAAGGAACGCAAAACTTATTGCAAAGGACCGCAAAACTTATTGTGAGGGAACTCAAACTATTGCAAACGAACACAAAAATTATTGCAAAGGAACGCAAAACTTATTGCAAAGGAACGCAAAACTTATTGCAAAGGAACGCAAAACTTATTGCGAGGGAATGAAAACTATTGCAAAGGAACGCAAAACTTATTGCAAAGGAACGCAAAACATATTGCAAAGGAACGCAAAACATATTGCAAAGGAACGCAAAACATATTGCAAAGGAACGCAAAACGTATTGCAAAGGAACACAAAACTTATCGTGAGGGAATGAAAACTATTGCAAAGGAACGCAAAACTATTGCAAAGAAACGCAAAACTTATTGCGAGGGAATGAAAACTATTGCAAAGAAACGCAAAACTTATTGCAAAGGAACGCAAAACTTATCGTGGAGGGAACTTAAACTATTGCAAATGAACGCAAAACTATTGCAAATGAACATACCTTATTGCAAAGGAACGCAAAACTTATTATGCAGGCAACGCAAAACTTATTGCAAAAGGAACGCAAAACTTATTGCAAAAGGAACGCAAAACTTATCGTGAGGGAACTCAAACTATTGCAAATGAACGCAAAACGTATTGCAAAGGAACGCAAAACATATTGCAAAGGAACGCAAAACTTATTGGCGAGGGAACGCGAAAACTATTGCAAAGCGAACGCAAAACGATTGCAAAGGAACGCAAAACTTATTGCAAAGGAACGCAAAACTTATTGCAAAGGAACGCAAAACTTATTGCAAAGGAACGCAAAACTTATTGCAAAGGAACGCAAAACTTACTGCAAAGGAACGCAAAACTTATCGTGAGGGAACTGAAACTATTGCAAATGAACGCAAAATTTATTGTGAGGGAATGAAAACTATTGCAAAGGAAAGCAAAATTAATTGCAAAAGGAACGCAAAACTTATTGCAAAGGAACGCAAAACTTATTGCAAAGGAACGCAAATCTTATTGCAAAGGAACGCAAAACTTATTGCAAAGGAACGCAAAACTTAGTGCAAAGGAACGCAAAACTTACTGCAAAGGAACGCAAAACTTATTGCAAAGGAACGCAAAACTTATCGTGAGGGAACTGAAACTATTGCAAATGAACGCAAAATTTATTGTGAGGGAATGAAAACTATTGCAAAGGAACGCAAAACTTATTGCAAAGGAACGCAAAACTTATTGCAAAGGAACGCAAAACTTATTGCGAGGGAATGAAAACTATTGCAAAGGAACGCAAAACTTATCATGAGGGAACTCAAACTATTGCAAAGGAACGCAAAACTTATTGCAAAGGAACGCAAAACTTATTGCAAAGGAACGCAAAACTTATTGCGAGGGAATGAAAACTATTGCAAAGAAACGCAAAACTTATTGCGAGGGAAGGAAAACTATTGCAAAGGAACGCAAAACTTATTGCAAAGGAACGCAAAACTTATTGCAAGGGAACGAAAACTATTGCAAAGGAACGCAAAACTTATTGCGAGGGAATGAAAACTATTGCAAAGGAACGCAAAACTTATTGCAAAGGAACGCAAAACTTATTGCAAAGGAACGCAAAACTTATTGCAAAGGAACGCAAAACTTATTGCAAAGGAACGCAAAACTTATTGCAAAGCGAACGCAAAACTTATTGCAAAGGAACGCAAAACTTATTGCAAAGGAACGCAAAACTTATTGCAAAGGAACGCAAAACATATTGCAAAGGAACGCAAAACGTATTGCAAAGGAACACAAAACTTATCGTGAGGGAATGAAAACTATTGCAAAGGAACGCAAAACTATTGCAAAGAAACGCAAAACTTATTGCGAGGGAATGAAAACTATTGCAAAGAAACGCAAAACTTATTGCAAAGGAACGCAAAACTTATCGTGAGGGAACTTAAACTATTGCAAATGAACGCAAAACTATTGCAAATGAACATACCTTATTGCAAAGGAACGCAAAACTTATTGCGAGGCAACGCAAAACTTATTGCAAAAGGAACGCAAAACTTATTGCAAAAGGAACGCAAAACTTATCGTGAGGGAACTCAAACTATTGCAAATGAACGCAAAACGTATTGCAAAGGAACGCAAAACATATTGCAAAGGAACGCAAAACTTATTGCGAGGGAACGCGAAAACTATTGCAAAGGAACGCAAAACGTATTGCAAAGGAACGCAAAACTTATTGCAAAGGAACGCAAAACTTATTGCAAAGGAACGCAAAACTTATTGCAAAGGAACGCAAAACTTACTGCAAAGGAACGCAAAACTTATCGTGAGGGAACTGAAACTATTGCAAATGAACGCAAAATTTATTGTGAGGGAATGAAAACTATTGCAAAGGAAAGCAAAATTAATTGCAAAAGGAACGCAAAACTTATTGCAAAGGAACGCAAAACTTATTGCAAAGGAACGCAAATCTTATTGCAAAGGAACGCAAAACTTATTGCAAAGGAACGCAAAACTTAGTGCAAAGGAACGCAAAACTTACTGCAAAGGAACGCAAAACTTATTGCAAAGGAACGCAAAACTTATCGTGAGGGAACTGAAACTATTGCAAATGAACGCAAAATTTATTGTGAGGGAATGAAAACTATTGCAAAGGAACGCAAAACTTATTGCAAAGGAACGCAAAACTTATTGCAAAGGAACGCAAAACTTATTGCGAGGGAATGAAAACTATTGCAAAGGAACGCAAAACTTATCATGAGGGAACTCAAACTATTGCAAAGGAACGCAAAACTTATTGCAAAGGAACGCAAAACTTATTGCAAAGGAATGCAAAACTATTGCAAATGAACATACCATATTGCAAAGGAACGCAAAACTTATTGCGAGGGAACGCAAAACTTATTGCAAAAGGAACGCAAAACTTATCGTGAGGGAACTCAAACTATGGCAAATGAACGCAAAATTTATTGCAAAGGAACGCAAAACGTATTGCGAGGGAATGAAAACTATAGCAAAGGAACGCAAAACTATTGCAAATGAACATACCTTATTGCAAAGGAACGCAAAACTTATTGCAAGGGAACGCAAAACTTATTGCAAAAGGAATGCAAAACTTATTGCAAAGGAACGCAAAACTTATTGCAAAGGAACGCAAAACGTATTAGCGAGGGAATGAAAACTATTGCAAAGGAACGCAAAATTAATTGCAAAAGGAACACAAAACTTATTGCAAAGGAACGCAAAACTTATTGCGAGGGATTGAAAACTATTGCAAAGGAACGCAAAACTTATTAGCGAGGGAATGAAAACTATTGCAAAGGAACGCAAAACTTATTGCAAAGGAACACAAAACTATTGCAAATGAACATACCTTATTGCAAAGGAACGCAAAACTTATTGCAAAGGAACGCAAAACTTATTGCAAAGGAACGCAAAACTATTGCAAATGAACATAACTTATTGCAAATGAACACAAAACTTATTGCAAAGGAACGCAAAACTTATTGCAAAGGAACGCAAAACTTATCGTGAGGGAACTCAAACTATTGCAAAGGAACGCAAAACTTATTGCAAAGGAACGCAAAACTTATTGCGAGGGAATGAAAACTATTGCAAAGGAACGCAAAACTTATCATGAGGGAACTCAAACTATTGCAAAGGAACGCAAAACTTATTGCAAAGGAACGCAAAACTTATTGCAAAGGAACGCAAAACTTATTGCAAAGGAATGCAAAACTATTGCAAATGAACATACCATATTGCAAAGGAACGCAAAACTTATTGCGAGGGAACGCAAAACTTATTGCAAAAGGAACGCAAAACTTATTGCAAAGGAACGCAAAACTTATTGCAAAGGAACGCAAAACTTATCGTGAGGGAACTCAAACTATGGCAAATGAACGCAAAACGTATTGCGAGGGAATGAAAACTATAGCAAAGGAACGCAAAACTATTGCAAATGAACATACCTTATTGCAAAGGAACGCAAAACTTATTGCAAAGGAACGCAAAACGTATTGCGAGGGAATGAAAACTATTGCAAAGGAACGCAAAATTAATTGCAAAAGGAACACAAAACTTATTGCAAAGGAACGCAAAACTTATTGCGAGGGATTGAAAACTATTGCAAAGGAACGCAAAACTTATTGCGAAGGAATGAAAACTATTGCAAAGGAACGCAAAACTTATTGCAAAGGAACACAAAACTATTGCAAATGAACATACCTTATTGCAAAGGAACGCAAAACTTATTGCAAAGGAACGCAAAACTATTGCAAATGAACATAACTTATTGCAAATGAACACAAAACTTATTGCAAAGGAACGCAAAACTTATTGCAAAGGAAAGCAAAACTTATCGTGAGGGAACTCAAACTATTGCAAAGGAACGCAAAACTTATTACAAAGGAACGCAAAACTTATTGCGAGGGAATGAAAACTATTGCAAAGGAACGCAAAACTTATTGCAAAGGAACGCAAAACTTATTGCGAGGGAATGAAAACTATTGCAAAGGAACGCAAAACTTATTGCAAAGGAACGCAAAACTTATCATGAGGGAACTCAAACTATTGCAAATGAACGCAAAACTTATTGCAAAGGAACGCAAAACTTATCGTGAGGGAACTCAAACTATTGCAAATGAACGCAAAACTTATTGCGAGGGAACGCAAATCTTATTGCAAAGGAACGCAAAACTTATTGCGAGGGAACGCAAAACTTATTGCAAAAGGAACGCAAAACCTATTGCAAAAGGAACGCAAAACCTATTGCAAAGGAACGCAAAACTTATTGCAAAGGAACGCAAAACTTATCGTGAGGGAATGAAAACTATTGCAAAGGAACGCAAAACTTATTGCGAGGGAATGAAAACTATTGCAAAGGAACGCAAAATTAATTGCAAAAGGAACACAAAACTTATTGCGAGGGATTGAAAACTATTGCAAAGGAACGCAAAACTTATTGCGAGGGAACGCAAAACTTATTGCAAAAGGAAAGCAAAACTTATTGCAAAAGGAAAGCAAAACTTATTGCAAAGGAACGCAAAACTTATTGCGAGGGAACGGAAAACTATTGCAAAGGAACGCAAAACTTATTGCAAAGGAACGCAAAACTTATTGCAAAGGAACGCAAAACTTATTGCGAGGGAATGAAAACTATTGCAAAGAAACGCAAAACTTATTGCGAGGGAATGAAAACTATTGCAAAGGAACGCAAAACTTATTGCAAAGGAACGCAAAACTTATTGCAAGGGAATGAAAACTATTGCAAAGAAACGCAAAACTTATTGCGAGGGAATGAAAACTATTGCAAAGGAACGCAAAACTTATTGCAAAGGACCGCAAAACTTATTGTGAGGGAACTCAAACTATTGCAAACGAACACAAAAATTATTGCAAAGGAACGCAAAACTTATTGCAAAGGAACGCAAAACTTATTGCAAAGGAACGCAAAACTTATTGCGAGGGAATGAAAACTATTGCAAAGGAACGCAAAACTTACTGCAAAGGAACGCAAAACTTATTGCAAAGGAACGCAAAACTTATCGTGAGGGAACTGAAACTATTGCAAATGAACGCAAAATTTATTGTGAGGGAATGAAAACTATTGCAAAGGAACGCAAAACTTATTGCAAAGGAACGCAAAACTTATTGCAAAGGAACGCAAAACTTATTGCAAAGGAACGCAAAACTTATTGGCGAGGGAATGAAAACTATTGCAAAGGAACGCAAAACTTATCATGAGGGAACTCAAACTATTGCAAAGGAACGCAAAACTTATTGCAAAGGAACGCAAAACTTATTGCAAAGGAATGCAAAACTATTGCAAATGAACATACCATATTGCAAAGGAACGCAAAACTTATTGCGAGGGAACGCAAAACTTATTGCAAAAGGAACGCAAAACTTATCGTGGAGGGAACTCAAACTATGGCAAATGAACGCAAAATTTATTGCAAAGGAACGCAAAACGTATTGCGAGGGAATGAAAACTATAGCAAAGGAACGCAAAACTATTGCAAATGAACATACCTTATTGCAAAGGAACGCAAAACTTATTGCAAGGGAATGCAAAACTTATTGCAAAGGAACGCAAAACTTATTGCAAAGGAACGCAAAACTTATTGCAAAGGAACGCAAAACGTATTGCGAGGGAATGAAAACTATTGCAAAGGAACGCAAAATTAATTGCAAAAGGAACACAAAACTTATTGCAAAGGAACGCAAAACTTATTGCGAGGGATTGAAAACTATTGCAAAGGAACGCAAAACTTATTGCGAAGGAATGAAAACTATTGCAAAGGAACGCAAAACTTATTGCAAAGGAACGCAAAACTTATTGCAAAGGAACGCAAAACTATTGCAAATGAACATAACTTATTGCAAATGAACACAAAACTTATTGCAAAGGAACGCAAAACTTATTGCAAAGGAAAGCAAAACTTATCGTGAGGGAACTCAAACTATTGCAAAGGAACGCAAAACTTATTGCAAAGGAACGCAAAACTTATTGCGAGGGAATGAAAACTATTGCAAAGGAACGCAAAACTTATCATGAGGGAACTCAAACTATTGCAAAGGAACGCAAAACTTATTGCAAAGGAACGCAAAACTTATTGCAAAGGAATGCAAAACTATTGCAAATGAACATACCATATTGCAAAGGAACGCAAAACTTATTGCGAGGGAACGCAAAACTTATTGCAAAAGGAACGCAAAACTTATTGCAAAGGAACGCAAAACTTATTGCAAAGGAACGCAAAACTTATCGTGAGGGAACTCAAACTATGGCAAATGAACGCAAAACGTATTGCGAGGGAATGAAAACTATAGCAAAGGAACGCAAAACTATTGCAAATGAACATACCTTATTGCAAAGGAACGCAAAACTTATTGCAAAGGAACGCAAAACGTATTAGCGAGGGAATGAAAACTATTGCAAAGGAACGCAAAATTAATTGCAAAAGGAACACAAAACTTATTGCAAAGGAACGCAAAACTTATTGCGAGGGATTGAAAACTATTGCAAAGGAACGCAAAACTTATTAGCGAGGGAATGAAAACTATTGCAAAGGAACGCAAAACTTATTGCAAAGGAACACAAAACTATTGCAAATGAACATACCTTATTGCAAAGGAACGCAAAACTTATTGCAAAGGAACGCAAAACTATTGCAAATGAACATAACTTATTGCAAATGAACACAAAACTTATTGCAAAGGAACGCAAAACTTATTGCAAAGGAAAGCAAAACTTATCGTGAGGGAACTCAAACTATTGCAAAGGAACGCAAAACTTATTACAAAGGAACGCAAAACTTATTGGCGAGGGAATGAAAACTATTGCAGGAACGCAAACTTATTGCAAAGGAACGCAAAACTTATTGCGAGGGAATGAAAACTATTGCAAAGGAACGCAAAACTTATTGCAAAGGAACGCAAAACTTATCATGAGGGAACTCAAACTATTGCAAATGAACGCAAAACTTATTGCAAAGGAACGCAAAACTTATCGTGGAGGGAACTCAAACTATTGCAAATGAACGCAAAACTTATTGCGAGGGAACGCAAAACTTATTGCGAAGGAACGCAAAACTTATTGCGAGGGAACGCAAAACTTATTGCGAAGGAACGCAAAACCTGTTGCGAAGGAACGCAAAACCTATTGCGAAGGAACGCAAAACTTATTGCGAAGGAACGCAAAACTTATCGTGAGGGAATGAAAACTATTGCAAAGGAACGCAAAACTTATTGCAAAGGAACGCAAAACTTATTGGCGAGGGAATGAAAACTATTGCAAAGGAACGCAAAACTAATTGCAAAGGAACACAAAACTTATTGCGAGGGATTGAAAACTATTGCAAAGGAACGCAAAACTTATTGCAAGAGGAACGCAAAACTTATTGCAAAGGAACGCAAAACTTATTGCAAAAGGAAAGCAAAACTTATTGCAAAGGAACGCAAAACTTATTGCGAGGGAACGGAAAACTATTGCAAAGGAACGCAAAACTTATTGCAAAGGAACGCAAAACTTATTGCAAAGGAACGCAAAACTTATTGCGAGGGAATGAAAACTATTGCAAAGAAACGCAAAACTTATTGCGAGGGAAGGAAAACTATTGCAAAGGAACGCAAAACTTATTGCAAAGGAACGCAAAACTTATTGCAAGGGAATGAAAACTATTGCAAAGAAACGCAAAACTTATTGCGAGGGAATGAAAACTATTGCAAAGGAACGCAAAACTTATTGCAAAGGACCGCAAAACTTATTGTGAGGGAACTCAAACTATTGCAAACGAACACAAAAATTATTGCAAAGGAACGCAAAACTTATTGCAAAGGAACGCAAAACTTATTGCAAAGGAACGCAAAACTTATTGCGAGGGAATGAAAACTATTGCAAAGGAACGCAAAACTTATTGCAAAGGAACGCAAAACATATTGCAAAGGAACGCAAAACATATTGCAAAGGAACGCAAAACATATTGCAAAGGAACGCAAAACGTATTGCAAAGGAACACAAAACTTATCGTGAGGGAATGAAAACTATTGCAAAGGAATGCAAAACTATTGCAAAGAAACGCAAAACTTATTAGCGAGGGAATGAAAACTATTGCAAAGAAACGCAAAACTTATTGCAAAGGAACGCAAAACTTATCGTGGAGGGAACTTAAACTATTGCAAATGAACGCAAAACTATTGCAAATGAACATACCTTATTGCAAAGGAACGCAAAACTTATTGCGAGGCAACGCAAAACTTATTGCAAAAGGAACGCAAAACTTATTGCAAAAGGAACGCAAAACTTATCGTGGAGGGAACTCAAACTATTGCAAATGAACGCAAAACGTATTGCAAAGGAACGCAAAACATATTGCAAAGGAACGCAAAACATATTGCGAGGGAACGCAAAACTATTGCAAAGGAACGCAAAACGTATTGCAAAGCGAACGCAAAACTTATTGCAAAGGAACGCAAAACTTATTGCAAAGGAACGCAAAACTTATTGCAAAGGAACGCAAAACTTACTGCAAAGGAACGCAAAACTTATCGTGAGGGAACTGAAACTATTGCAAATGAACGCAAAACTTATTGTGAGGGAATGAAAACTATTGCAAAGGAAAGCAAAATTAATTGCAAAAGGAACGCAAAACTTATTGCAAAGGAACGCAAAACTTATTGCAAAGGAACGCAAATCTTATTGCAAAGGAACGCAAAACTTATTGCAAAGGAACGCAAAACTTAGTGCAAAGGAACGCAAAACTTACTGCAAAGGAACGCAAAACTTATTGCAAAGGAACGCAAAACTTATCGTGGAGGGAACTGAAACTATTGCAAATGAACGCAAAATTTATTGTGAGGGAATGAAAACTATTGCAAAGGAACGCAAAACTTATTGCAAAGGAACGCAAAACTTATTGCAAAGGAACGCAAAACTTATTGCAAAGGAACGCAAAACTTATTGCGAGGGAATGAAAACTATTGCAAAGGAACGCAAAACTTATCATGAGGGAACTCAAACTATTGCAAAGGAACGCAAAACTTATTGCAAAGGAACGCAAAACTTATTGCAAAGGAATGCAAAACTATTGCAAATGAACATACCATATTGCAAAGGAACGCAAAACTTATTGGCGAGGGAACGCAAAACTTATTGCAAAAGGAACGCAAAACTTATCGTGAGGGAACTCAAACTATGGCAAATGAACGCAAAATTTATTGCAAAGGAACGCAAAACGTATTGGCGAGGGAATGAAAACTATAGCAAAGGAACGCAAAACTATTGCAAATGAACATACCTTATTGCAAAGGAACGCAAAACTTATTGCAAAGGAACGCAAAACTTATTGCAAAAAGGAATGCAAAACTTATTGCAAAGGAACGCAAAACTTATTGCAAAGGAACGCAAAACGTATTGCGAGGGAATGAAAACTATTGCAAAGGAACGCAAAATTAATTGCAAAAGGAACACAAAACTTATTGCAAAGGAACGCAAAACTTATTAGCGAGGGATTGAAAACTATTGCAAAGGAACGCAAAACTTATTGGCGAGCGAATGAAAACTATTGCAAAGGAACGCAAAACTTATTGCAAAGGAACACAAAACTATTGCAAATGAACATACCTTATTGCAAAGGAACGCAAAACTTATTGCAAAGGAACGCAAAACTTATTGCAAAGGAACGCAAAACTATTGCAAATGAACATAACTTATTGCAAATGAACACAAAACTTATTGCAAAGGAACGCAAAACTTATTGCAAAGGAAAGCAAAACTTATCGTGAGGGAACTCAAACTATTGCAAAGGAACGCAAAACTTATTACAAAGGAACGCAAAACTTATTGCGAGGGAATGAAAACTATTGCAAAGGAACGCAAAACTTATTGCAAAGGAACGCAAAACTTATTGCGAGGGAATGAAAACTATTGCAAAGGAACGCAAAACTTATTGCAAAGGAACGCAAAACTTATCATGAGGGAACTCAAACTATTGCAAATGAACGCAAAACTTATTGCAAAGGAACGCAAAACTTATCGTGAGGGAACTCAAACTATTGCAAATGAACGCAAAACTTATTGCGAGGGAACGCAAATCTTATTGCAAAGGAACGCAAAACTTATTGCAAAGGAACGCAAAACTTTTGCAAATGAACATACCTTATTGCAAAGGAACGCAAAACTTATTGTGAGGGAACGCAAAACTTATTGCAAAAGGAACGCAAAACCTATTGCAAAAGGAACGCAAAACCTATTGCAAAGGAACGCAAAACTTATTGCAAAGGAACGCAAAACTTATCGTGAGGGAATGAAAACTATTGCAAAGGAACGCAAAACTTATTGCAAAGGAACGCAAAACTTATTGCGAGGGAATGAAAACTATTGCAAAGGAACGCAAAATTAATTGCAAAAGGAACACAAAACTTATTGCGAGGGATTGAAAACTATTGCAAAGGAACGCAAAACTTATTGCGAGGGAACGCAAAACTTATTGCAAAAGGAAAGCAAAACTTATTGCAAAAGGAAAGCAAAACTTATTGCAAAGGAACGCAAAACTTATTGCGAGGGAACGGAAAACTATTGCAAAGGAACGCAAAACTTATTGCAAAGGAACGCAAAACTTATTGCAAAGGAACGCAAAACTTATTGCGAGGGAATGAAAACTATTGCAAAGAAACGCAAAACTTATTGCGAGGGAATGAAAACTATTGCAAAGGAACGCAAAACTTATTGCAAAGGAACGCAAAACTTATTGCAAGGGAATGAAAACTATTGCAAAGAAACGCAAAACTTATTGCGAGGGAATGAAAACTATTGCAAAGGAACGCAAAACTTATTGCAAAGGACCGCAAAACTTATTGCAAAAGGAAAGCAAAACTTATTGCGAGGGAACGCAAAACTTACTGCGAGGGAACGCAAAACTTATTGCAAAGGAACGCAAAACTTATTGCAAAGGAACGCAAAACTTATTGCAAAAGAATGCAAAACCATTGCAAATGAACATACCTTATTGCAAAGGAACGCAAAACTTATTGCAAAAGAACGCAAAACTTATTGCAAAGGAACGCAAAACTATTGCAAATGAACATACCTTATTGCAAATGAACACAAAACTTATTGCAAAGGAACGCAAAACTTATTGCAAAGGAACGCAAAACTTATCGTGAGGGAACTCAAACTATTGCAAAGGAACGCAAAACTTATTGCAAAGGACGCAAAACTTATTGCAAAGGACGCAAAACTTATGGCAAAGGAACGCAAAACTTATTGCAAAGGAACGCAAAACTTATCGTGAGGGAACTCAAACTATTGCAAAGGAACGCAAAACTTATTACAAAGGAACGCAAAACTTATTGCGAGGGAATGAAAACTATTGCAAAGGAACGCAAAACTTATTGCGAGGGAATGAAAACTATTGCAAAGAAACGCAAAACTTATTGCAAGGCAATGAAAACTATTGCAAAGGAACGCAAAACTTATTGCGAGGGAATGAAAACTATTGCAAAGGAACGCAAAACTTATCATGAGGGAACTCAAACTATTGCAAAGGAACGCAAAACTTATTGCAAAGGAACGCAAAACTTATTGCAAAGGAATGCAAAACTATTGCAAATGAACATACCATATTGCAAAGGAACGCAAAACTTATTGCGAGGGAATGCAAAACTTATTGTGAGGGAACACAAAACTTATTGCGAGGGAACGCAAAACTTATTGTGAGGGAACGCAAAACTTATCGTGAGGGAACTCAAACTATGGCAAATGAACGCAAAATTTATTGCAAAGGAACGCAAAACGTATTGCGAGGGAATGAAAACTATAGCAAAGGAACGCAAAACTATTGCAAAAGGAACAAAACTTATTGCAAAGGAACGCAAAATTAATTGCAAAAGGAACAAAACTTATTGCAAAGGAACGCAAAACTTATTGCGAGGGAATGAAAACTATAGCAAAGGAACGCAAAACTATTGCAAATGAACATACCTTATTGCAAAGGAACGCAAAACTTATTGCGAGGCAACGCAAAACTTATTGCAAAAGGAACGCAAAACTTATTGCAAAAGGAACGCAAAACTTATCGTGAGGGAACTCAAACTATTGCAAACGAACACAAAAATTATTGCAAAGGAACGCAAAACTTATTGCAAAGGAACGCAAAACTTATTGCGAGGGAATGAAAACTATTGCAAAGGAACGCAAAACTTATCGTGAGGGAACTCAAACTATTGCAAACGAACACAAAACATATTGCAAAGGAACGCAAAACGTATTGCAAAGGAACGCAAAACGTATTGCAAAGGAACGCAAAACTTATCGTGAGGGAACTCAAACTATTGCAAATGAACGCAAAACTTATTGCGAGGGAACGCAAATCTTATTGCAAAGGAACGCAAAACTTATTGCAAAAGGAACGCAAAACCTATTGCAAAAGGAACGCAAAACCTATTGCAAAGGAACGCAAAACTTATTGCAAAGGAACGCAAAACTTATCGTGAGGGAATGAAAACTATTGCAAAGGAACGCAAAACTTATTGCAAAGGAACGCAAAACTTATTGCGAGGGAATGAAAACTATTGCAAAGGAACGCAAAATTAATTGCAAAAGGAACACAAAACTTATTGCGAGGGATTGAAAACTATTGCAAAGGAACGCAAAACTTATTGCGAGGGAACGCAAAACTTATTGCAAAGGAACGCAAAACCTATTGCAAAGGAACGCAAAACTTATTGCAAAGGAACGCAAAACTTATCGTGAGGGAATGAAAACTATTGCAAAGGAACGCAAAACTTATTGCAAAGGAACGCAAAACTTATTGCGAGGGAATGAAAACTATTGCAAAGGAACGCAAAATTAATTGCAAAAGGAACACAAAACTTATTGCGAGGGATTGAAAACTATAGCAAAGGAACGCAAAACTATTGCAAATGAACATACCTTATTGCAAAGGAACGCAAAACTTATTGCGAGGCAACGCAAAACTTATTGCAAAAGGAACGCAAAACTTATCGTGAGGGAACTCAAACTATTGCAAACGAACACAAAAATTATTGCAAAGGAACGCAAAACTTATTGCAAAGGAACGCAAAACTTATTGCAAAGGAACGCAAAACATATTGCAAAGGAACGCAAAACATATTGCAAAGGAACGCAAAACGTATTGCAAAGGAACACAAAACTTATCGTGAGGGAATGAAAACTATTGCAAAGGAACGCAAAACTATTGCAAAGAAACGCAAAACTTATTGCGAGGGAATGAAAACTATTGCAAAGAAACGCAAAACTTATTGCAAAGGAACGCAAAACTTATCGTGAGGGAACTTAAACTATTGCAAATGAACGCAAAACTATTGCAAATGAACATACCTTATTGCAAAGGAACGCAAAACTTATTGCGAGGCAACGCAAAACTTATTGCAAAAGGAACGCAAAACTTATCGTGAGGGAACTCAAACTATTGTATGAAAACTATTGCAAAGGAACGCAAAATTAATTGCAAAAAGAACGCAAAACTTATTGCAAAGGAACGCAAAACGTATTGTGAGGGGACTCAAACTATTGCAAATGACCGCAAAACTTATTGCGAGGGAATGAAAACTATTGCAAAGGAACGCAAAACTTATTGCAAAGGAACGCAAAACGTATTGTGAGGGGACTCAAACTATTGCAAATGACCGCAAAACTTATTGCGAGGGAATGAAAACTATTGCAAAAGAACGCAAAACTTATTGCAAAGGAACGCAAAATTAATTGCAAAAAGAACGCAAAACTTATTGCAAAGGAACGCAAAACTTATTGCAAAGGAACGCAAAACTTATTGCAAAGGAACGCAAAACGTATTGTGAGGGAACTCAAACTATTGCAAATGACCGCAAAACTTATTGTGAGGGAACTCAAACTATTGCAAATGAACGCGAAAACTATTGCAAATGGACATACCTTATTGCAAAGGAACGCAAAACTTATTGCGAGGCAACGCAAAACTTATTGCAAAAGGAACGCAAAACTTATTGCAAAAGGAACGCAAAACTTATTGCAAAAGGAACGCAAAACTTATCGTGAGGGAACTCAAACTATTGCAAATGAACGCAAAACGTATTGCAAAGGAACGCAAAACTTATTGCAAAGGAACGCAAAACTTATTGTGAGGGAATGAAAACTATTGCAAAGGAACGCAAAACTTATTGCAAAGGAACGCAAAACTTATTGCGAGGGAATGAAAACTATTGCAAAGGAATGCAAAACTTATTGCGAGGAATGAAAACTATTGCAAAGGAACGCAAAACTTATTGGCGAGGGATTGAAAACTATTGCAAAGGAACGCAAAACTTAATTGCAAAAAGAAAGCAAAACTTATTGCAAAGGAATGCAAAACTTATTGCAAAGGAACGCAAAACTTATTGCAAAGGAACGCAAAACGTATTGTGAGGGAACACAAACTATTGCAAATGACCGCAAAACTATTGCAAATGAACATACCTTATTGCAAAGGAACGCAAAACTTATTGCGAGGCAACGCAAAACTTATTGCAAAAGGAACGCAAAACTTATTGCAAAAGGAACGCAAAACTTATCGTGAGGGAACTCAAACTATTGCAAATGAACGCAAAACGTATTGCAAAGGAACGCAAAACATATTGCAAAGGAACGCAAAACTTATTGCGAGGGAACGCGAAAACTATTGCAAAGGAACGCAAAACTTATTGCAAAGGAACGCAAAACTTATTGCAAAGGAACGCAAAACTTATTGCAAAGGAACGCAAAACTTACTGCAAAGGAACGCAAAACTTACTGCAAAGGAACGCAAAACTTATCGTGAGGGAACTGAAACTATTGCAAATGAACGCAAAATTTATTGTGAGGGAATGAAAACTATTGCAAAGGAAAGCAAAATTAATTGCAAAAGGAACGCAAAACTTATTGCAAAGGAACGCAAAACTTATTGCAAAGGAACGCAAATCTATTTGCAAAGGAACGCAAAACTTATTGCAAAGGAACGCAAAACTTAGTGCAAAGGAACGCAAAACTTACTGCAAAGGAACGCAAAACTTATTGCAAAGGAACGCAAAACTTATCGTGAGGGAACTGAAACTATTGCAAATGAACGCAAAATTTATTGTGAGGGAATGAAAACTATTGCAAAGGAACGCAAAACTTATTGCAAAGGAACGCAAAACTTATTGCAAAAGAACGCAAAACTTATTGCAAAGGAACGCAAAACTTATTGCAAAGGAACGCAAAACTTATTGCAAAGGAACGCAAAACGTATTGTGAGGGAACTCAAACTATTGCAAATGACCGCAAAACTATTGCAAATGGACATACCTTATTGCAAAGGAACGCAAAACTTATTGCGAGGCAACGCAAAACTTATTGCAAAAGGAACGCAAAACTTATTGCAAAAGGAACGCAAAACTTATCGTGAGGGAACTCAAACTATTGCAAATGAACGCAAAACGTATTGCAAAGGAACGCAAAACTTATTGCAAAGGAACGCAAAACTTATCGTGAGGGAACTGAAACTATTGCAAATGAACGCAAAATTTATTGTGAGGGAATGAAAACTATTGCAAAGGAACGCAAAACTTATTGCAAAGGAACGCAAAACTTATTGTGAGGGAATGAAAACTATTGCAAAGGAACGCAAAACTTATTGCAAAGGAACGCAAAACTTATTGCGAGGGAATGAAAACTATTGAAAAGGAATGCAAAACTTATTGCGAGGGAATGAAAACTATTGCAAAGGAACGCAAAACTTATTGCGAGGGATTGAAAACTATTGCAAAGGAACGCAAAATTAATTGCAAAAAGAACGCAAAACTTATTGCAAAGGAATGCAAAACTTATTGCAAAGGAACGCAAAACGTATTGTGAGGGAACACAAACTATTGCAAATGACCGCAAAACTTATTGCGAGGGAATGAAAACTATTGCAAAGGAACGCAAAACTTATTGCAAAAAGAACGCAAAACTTATTGCAAAGGAATGCAAAACTTACTGCAAAGGAACGCAAAACTTATTGCAAAGGAACGCAAAACTTATCGTGAGGGAACTGAAACTATTGCAAATGAACGCAAAATTTATTGTGAGGGAATGAAAACTATTGCAAAGGAACGCAAAACTTATTGCAAAGGAACGCAAAACTTATTGCAAAGGAACGCAAAACTTATTGCAAAGGAACGCAAAACTTATTGCGAGGGAATGAAAACTATTGCAAAGGAACGCAAAACTTATCATGAGGGAACTCAAACTATTGCAAAGGAACGCAAAACTTATTGCAAAGGAACGCAAAACTTATTGCAAAGGAATGCAAAACTATTGCAAATGAACATACCATATTGCAAAGGAACGCAAAACTTATTGCGAGGGAACGCAAAACTTATTGCAAAAGGAACGCAAAACTTATTGCAAAGGAACGCAAAACTTATCGTGAGGGAACTCAAACTATGGCAAATGAACGCAAAATTTATTGCAAAGGAACGCAAAACGTATTGCGAGGGAATGAAAACTATAGCAAAGGAACGCAAAACTATTGCAAAAGGAACAAAACTTATTGCAAAGGAACGCAAAATTAATTGCAAAAGGAACAAAACTTATTGCAAAGGAACGCAAAACTTATTGTGAGGGATTGAAAACTATTGCAAAGGAACGCAAAACTTATTGCGAGGGAATGAAAACTATAGCAAAGGAATGCAAAACTATTGCAAATGAACATACCTTATTGCAAAAGGAACGCAAAACTTATCGTGAGGGAACTCAAACTATTGCAAACGAACACAAAACTTATTGCAAAGGAACGCAAAATTTATTGTGAGGGAATGAAAACTATTGCAAAGGAACGCAAAACTTATTGCAAAGGAACGCAAAACTTATTGCGAGGGAATGAAAACTATTGCAAAGGAACGCAAAACTTATTGCAAAGGAACGCAAAACTTATTGCGAGGGAATGCAAAACTTATTGCAAAGGAACGCAAAACTTATTGCGAGGGATTGAAAACTATTGCAAAGGAATGCAAAACTTATTGCAAAGGAACGCAAAACTTATTGCAAAGGAACGCAAAACTTATTGCAAAGGAACGCAAAACTTATTGCAAAGGAACGCAAAACTTATTGCGATGGTATGAAAACTATTGCAAAGGAACGCAAAATTAATTGCAAAAAGAACGCAAAACTTATTGCAAAGGAACGCAAAACGTATTGTGAGGGGACTCAAACTATTGCAAATGACCGCAAAACTTATTGCGAGGGAATGAAAACTATTGCAAAGGAACGCAAAACTTATTGCAAAGGAACGCAAAATTAATTGCAAAAAGAACGCAAAACTTATTGCAAAGGAACGCAAAACTTATTGCAAAGGAACGCAAAACTTATTGCAAAGGAACGCAAAACGTATTGTGAGGGAACTCAAACTATTGCAAATGACCGCAAAACTTATTGTGAGGGAACTCAAACTATTGCAAATGAACGCAAAACTATTGCAAATGGACATACCTTATTGCAAAGGAACGCAAAACTTATTGCGAGGCAACGCAAAACTTATTGCAAAAGGAACGCAAAACTTATTGCAAAAGGAACGCAAAACTTATTGCAAAAGGAACGCAAAACTTATCGTGAGGGAACTCAAACTATTGCAAATGAACGCAAAACGTATTGCAAAGGAACGCAAAACTTATTGCAAAGGAACGCAAAACTTATTGTGAGGGAATGAAAACTATTGCAAAGGAACGCAAAACTTATTGCAAAGGAACGCAAAACTTATTGCGAGGGAATGAAAACTATTGCAAAGGAATGCAAAACTTATTGCGAGGGAATGAAAACTATTGCAAAGGAACGCAAAACTTATTGCGAGGGATTGAAAACTATTGCAAAGGAACGCAAAATTAATTGCAAAAAGAAAGCAAAACTTATTGCAAAGGAATGCAAAACTTATTGCAAAGGAAAGCAAAACGTATTGTGAGGGAACACAAACTATTGCAAATGACCGCAAAACTATTGCAAATGAACATACCTTATTGCGAGGCAACGCAAAACTTATTGCAAAAGGAACGCAAAACTTATTGCAAAAGGAACGCAAAACTTATCGTGAGGGAACTCAAACTATTGCAAATGAACGCAAAACGTATTGCAAAGGAACGCAAAACATATTGCAAAGGAACGCAAAACTTATTGCGAGGGAACGCGAAAACTATTGCAAAGGAACGCAAAACGTATTGCAAAGGAACGCAAAACTTATTGCAAAGGAACGCAAAACTTATTGCAAAGGAACGCAAAACTTAATGCAAAGGAACGCAAAACTTACTGCAAAGGAACGCAAAACTTACTGCAAAGGAACGCAAAACTTATCGTGAGGGAACTGAAACTATTGCAAATGAACGCAAAATTTATTGTGAGGGAATGAAAACTATTGCAAAGGAACGCAAAACTTATTGCAAAGGAACGCAAAACTTATTGCAAAGGAACGCAAAACTTATTGCAAAGGAACGCAAAACTTATTGGCGAGGGAATGAAAACTATTGCAAAGGAACGCAAAACTTATCATGAGGGAACTCAAACTATTGCAAAGGAACGCAAAACTTATTGCAAAGGAACGCAAAACTTATTGCAAAGGAATGCAAAACTATTGCAAATGAACATACCATATTGCAAAGGAACGCAAAACTTATTGCGAGGGAACGCAAAACTTATTGCAAAAGGAACGCAAAACTTATTGCAAAGGAACGCAAAACTTATCGTGAGGGAACTCAAACTATGGCAAATGAACGCAAAATTTATTGCAAAGGAACGCAAAACGTATTGCGAGGGAATGAAAACTATAGCAAAGGAACGCAAAACTATTGCAAATGAACATACCTTATTGCAAAGGAACGCAAAACTTATTGCAAAGGAACGCAAAATTAATTGCAAAAGGAACACAAAACTTATTGCAAAGGAACGCAAATCTTATTGCAAAGGAACGCAAAACTTATTGCAAAGGAACGCAAAACTTATTGCAAAGGAACGCAAAACTTATCGTGAGGGAACTGAAACTATTGCAAATGAACGCAAAATTTATTGTGAGGGAATGAAAACTTATTGCAAAGGAACGCAAAACTTATTGCAAAGGAACGCAAAACTTATCGTGAGGGAACTCAAACTATGGCAAATGAACGCAAAATTTATTGCAAAGGAACGCAAAACGTATTGCGAGGGAATGAAAACTATAGCAAAGGAACGCAAAACTATTGCAAATGAACATACCTTATTGCAAAGGAACGCAAAACTTATTGCAAAGGAACGCAAAATTAATTGCAAAAGGAACACAAAACTTATTGCAAAGGAACGCAAAACTTATTGCGAGGGATTGAAAACTATTGCAAAGGAACGCAAAACTTATTGCGAAGGAATGAAAACTATTGCAAAGGAACGCAAAACTTATTGCAAAGGAACACAAAACTATTGCAAATGAACATACCTTATTGCAAAGGAACGCAAAACTTATTGCAAAGGAACGCAAAACTATTGCAAATGAACATAACTTATTGCAAATGAACACAAAACTTACTGCAAAGGAACGCAAAACTTATTGCAAAGGAAAGCAAAACTTATCGTGAGGGAACTCAAACTATTGCAAAGGAACGCAAAACTTATTACAAAGGAACGCAAAACTTATTGCGAGGGAATGAAAACTATTGCAAAGGAACGCAAAACTTATTGCAAAGGAACGCAAAACTTATTGCGAGGGAATGAAAACTATTGCAAAGGAACGCAAAACTTATTGCAAAGGAACGCAAAACTTATCATGAGGGAACTCAAACTATTGCAAATGAACGCAAAACTTATTGCAAAGGAACGCAAAACTTATCGTGAGGGAACTCAAACTATTGCAAATGAACGCAAAACTTATTGCAAAGGAACGCAAAACTTATTGCAAAGGAACGCAAATCTTATTGCAAAGGAACGCAAAACTTATTGCAAAGGAACGCAAAACTTATTGCAGAAGGAACGCAAAACTTATTGCAAAAGGAACGCAAAACTTATTGCAAAGGAACGCAAAACTTATCGTGGAGGGAACTCAAACTATGGCAAATGAACGCAAAATTTATTGCAAAGGAACGCAAAACGTATTGCGAGGGAATGAAAACTATAGCAAAGGAACGCAAAACTATTGCAAAAGGAACAAAACTTATTGCAAAGGAACGCAAAATTAATTGCAAAAGGAACAAAACTTATTGCAAAGGAACGCAAAACTTATTGTGAGGGATTGAAAACTATTGCAAAGGAACGCAAAACTTATTGCGAGGGAATGAAAACTATAGCAAAGGAACGCAAAACTATTGCAAATGAACATACCTTATTGCAAAAGGAACGCAAAACTTATCGTGAGGGAACTCAAACTATTGCAAACGAACACAAAACTTATTGCAAAGGAACGCAAAATTTATTGTGAGGGAATGAAAACTATTGCAAAGGAACGCAAAACTTATTGCAAAGGAACGCAAAACTTATTGCGAGGGAATGAAAACTATTGCAAAGGAACGCAAAACTTATTGCAAAGGAACGCAAAACTTATTGCGAGGGAATGAAAACTATTGCAAAGGAATGCAAAACTTATTGCAAAGGAACGCAAAACTTATTGCGAGGGATTGAAAACTATTGCAAAGGAATGCAAAACTTATTGCAAAGGAACGCAAAACTTATTGCAAAGGAACGCAAAACGTATTGTGAGGGGACTCAAACTATTGCAAATGACCGCAAAACTTATTGCGAGGGAATGAAAACTATTGCAAAGGAACGCAAAACTTATTGCAAAGGAACGCAAAATTAATTGCAAAAAGAACGCAAAACTTATTGCAAAGGAACGCAAAACTTATTGCAAAGGAACGCAAAATATATTGCAAAGGAACGCAAAACGTATTGTGAGGGAACTCAAACTATTGCAAATGACCGCAAAACTTATTGTGAGGGAACTCAAACTATTGCAAATGAACGCAAAACTATTGCAAATGGACATACCTTATTGCAAAGGAACGCAAAACTTATTGCGAGGCAACGCAAAACTTATTGCAAAAGGAACGCAAAACTTATTGCAAAAGGAACGCAAAACTTATTGCAAAAGGAACGCAAAACTTATCGTGGAGGGAACTCAAACTATTGCAAATGAACGCAAAACGTATTGCAAAGGAACGCAAAACTTATTGCAAAGGAACGCAAAACTTATTGTGAGGGAATGAAAACTATTGCAAAGGAACGCAAAACTTATTGCAAAGGAACGCAAAACTTATTGCGAGGGAATGAAAACTATTGCAAAGGAATGCAAAACTTATTGCGAGGGAATGAAAACTATTGCAAAGGAACGCAAAACTTATTGCGAGGGATTGAAAACTATTGCAAAGGAACGCAAAATTAATTGCAAAAAGAAAGCAAAACTTATTGCAAAGGAATGCAAAACTTATTGCAAAGGAACGCAAAACTTATTGCAAAGGAACGCAAAACGTATTGTGAGGGAACACAAACTATTGCAAATGACCGCAAAACTATTGCAAATGAACATACCTTATTGCAAAGGAACGCAAAACTTATTGCGAGGCAACGCAAAACTTATTGCAAAAGGAACGCAAAACTTATTGCAAAAGGAACGCAAAACTTATCGTGAGGGAACACGAAAACTATTGCAAAGGAACGCAAAACTTATTGCAAAGGAACGCAAAACTTACTGCAAAGGAACGCAAAACTTACTGCAAAGGAACGCAAAACTTACTGCAAAGGAACGCAAAACTTATCGTGAGGGAACTGAAACTATTGCAAAGGAAAGCAAAATTAATTGCAAAAGGAACGCAAAACTTATTGCAAAGGAACGCAAAACTTATTGCAAAGGAACGCAAAACTTATTGCAAAGGAACGCAAAACTTATTGCAAAGGAACGCAAAACTTAGTGCAAAGGAACGCAAAACTTATTGCGAGGGAATGAAAACTATTGCAAAGGAACGCAAAACTTATCATGAGGGAACTCAAACTATTGCAAAGGAACGCAAAACTTATTGCAAAGGAACGCAAAACTTATTGCAAAGGAATGCAAAACTATTGCAAATGAACATACCATATTGCAAAGCGAACGCAAAACTTATTGGCGAGGGAACGCAAAACTTATTGCAAAAGGAACGCAAAACTTATTGCAAAGGAACGCAAAACTTATCGTGAGGGAACTCAAACTATGGCAAATGAACGCAAAATTTATTGCAAAGGAACGCAAAACGTATTGCGAGGGAATGAAAACTATAGCAAAGGAACGCAAAACTATTGCAAATGAACATACCTTATTGCAAAGGAACGCAAAACTTATTGCAAGGGAACGCAAAACTTATTGCAAAAGGAATGCAAAACTTATTGCAAAGGAACGCAAAACTTATTGCAAAGGAACGCAAAACGTATTGCGAGGGAATGAAAACTATTGCAAAGGAACGCAAAATTAATTGCAAAAGGAACACAAAACTTATTGCAAAGGAACGCAAAACTTATTGCGAGGGATTGAAAACTATTGCAAAGGAACGCAAAACTTATTGCGAAGGAATGAAAACTATTGCAAAGGAACGCAAAACTTATTGCAAAGGAACACAAAACTATTGCAAATGAACATACCTTATTGCAAAGGAACGCAAAACTTATTGCAAAGGAACGCAAAACTTATTGCAAAGGAACGCAAAACTATTGCAAATGAACATAACTTATTGCAAATGAACACAAAACTTATTGCAAAGGAACGCAAAACTTATTGCAAAGGAAAGCAAAACTTATCGTGGAGGGAACTCAAACTATTGCAAAGGAACGCAAAACTTATTACAAAGGAACGCAAAACTTATTGCGAGGGAATGAAAACTATTGCAAAGGAACGCAAAACTTATTGCAAAGGAACGCAAAACTTATTGCGAGGGAATGAAAACTATTGCAAAGGAACGCAAAACTTATTGCAAAGGAACGCAAAACTTATCATGAGGGAACTCAAACTATTGCAAATGAACGCAAAACTTATTGCAAAGGAACGCAAAACTTATCGTGAGGGAACTCAAACTATTGCAAATGAACGCAAAACTTATTGCGAGGGAACGCAAATCTTATTGCAAAGGAACGCAAAACTTATTGCAAAGGAACGCAAAACTTTTGCAAATGAACATACCTTATTGCAAAGGAACGCAAAACTTATTGCGAGGGAACGCAAAACTTATTGCAAAAGGAACGCAAAACCTATTGCAAAAGGAACGCAAAACCTATTGCAAAGGAACGCAAAACTTATTGCAAAGGAACGCAAAACTTATCGTGAGGGAATGAAAACTATTGCAAAGGAACGCAAAACTTATTGCGAGGGAATGAAAACTATTGCAAAGGAACGCAAAATTAATTGCAAAAGGAACACAAAACTTATTGCGAGGGATTGAAAACTATTGCAAAGGAACGCAAAACTTATTGCAAAGGAACGCAAAACTTATTGCAAAGGAACGCAAAACTTATTGCAAAAGGAAAGCAAAACTTATTGCAAAGGAACGCAAAACTTATTGCGAGGGAACGGAAAACTATTGCAAAGGAACGCAAAACTTATTGCAAAGGAACGCAAAACTTATTGCAAAGGAACGCAAAACTTATTGCGAGGGAATGAAAACTATTGCAAAGAAACGCAAAACTTATTGCGAGGGAATGAAAACTATTGCAAAGGAACGCAAAACTTATTGCAAAGGAACGCAAAACTTATTGCAAGGGAATGAAAACTATTGCAAAGAAACGCAAAACCTATTGCGAGGGAATGAAAACTATTGCAAAGGAACGCAAAACTTATTGCAAAGGACCGCAAAACTTATTGCAAAAGGAAAGCAAAACTTATTGCAAAAGGAAAGCAAAACTTATTGCGAGGGAACGCAAAACTTACTGCGAGGGAACGCAAAACTTATTGCAAAGGAACGCAAAACTTATTGCAAAGGAACGCAAAACTTATTGCGAAGGAATGAAAACTATTGCAAAGAAACGCAAAACTTATTGCGAGGGAATGAAAACTATTGCAAAGGAACGCAAAACTTATTGCAAAGGAACGCAAAACTTATTGCGAGGGAATGAAAACTATTGCAAAGAAACGCAAAACTTATTGCGAGGGAATGAAAACTATTGCAAAGGAACGCAAAACTTATTGCAAAGGAACGCAAAACTTATTGCAAAAGAATGCAAAACCATTGCAAATGAACATACCTTATTGCAAAGGAACGCAAAACTTATTGCAAAAGAACGCAAAACTTATTGCAAAGGAACGCAAAACTATTGCAAATGAACATACCTTATTGCAAATGAACACAAAACTTATTGCAAAGGAACGCAAAACTTATTGCAAAGGAACGCAAAACTTATCGTGAGGGAACTCAAACTATTGCAAAGGAACGCAAAACTTATTGCAAAGGACGCAAAACTTATTGCAAAGGACGCAAAACTTATTGCAAAGGACGCAAAACTTATGGCAAAGGAACGCAAAACTTATTGCAAAGGAACGCAAAACTTATCGTGAGGGAACTCAAACTATTGCAAAGGAACGCAAAACTTATTACAAAGGAACGCAAAACTTATTGCGAGGGAATGAAAACTATTGCAAAGGAACGCAAAACTTATTGCGAGGGAATGAAAACTATTGCAAAGAAACGCAAAACTTATTGCAAGGCAATGAAAACTATTGCAAAGGAACGCAAAACTTATTGCGAGGGAATGAAAACTATTGCAAAGGAACGCAAAACTTATTACAAAGGAACGCAAAACTTATTGCGAGGGAATGAAAACTATTGCAAAGGAACGCAAAACTTATTGCGAGGGAATGAAAACTATTGCAAAGAAACGCAAAACTTATTGCAAGGCAATGAAAACTATTGCAAAGGAACGCAAAACTTATTGCGAGGGAATGAAAACTATTGCAAAGGAACGCAAAACTTATCATGAGGGAACTCAAACTATTGCAAAGGAACGCAAAACTTATTGCAAAGGAACGCAAAACTTATTGCAAAGGAATGCAAAACCATTGCAAATGAACATACCTTATTGCAAAGGAACGCAAAACTTATTGCAAAAGAACGCAAAACTTATTGCAAAGGAACGCAAAACTATTGCAAATGAACATACCTTATTGCAAATGAACACAAAACTTATTGCAAAGGAACGCAAAACTTATTGCAAAGGAACGCAAAACTTATCGTGAGGGAACTCAAACTATTGCAAAGGAACGCAAAACTTATTGCAAAGGACGCAAAACTTATTGCAAAGGACGCAAAACTTATGGCAAAGGAATGCAAAACTTATTGCAAAGGAACGCAAAACTTATCGTGAGGGAACTCAAACTATTGCAAAGGAACGCAAAACTTATTGCGAGGGAATGAAAACTATTGCAAAGGAACGCAAAACTTATTGCGAGGGAATGAAAACTATTGCAAAGAAACGCAAAACTTATTGCAAGGCAATGAAAACTATTGCAAAGGAACGCAAAACTTATTGCGAGGGAACTCAAACTATTGCAAAGGAACGCAAAACTTATCATGAGGGAACTCAAACTATTGCAAAGGAACGCAAAACTTATTGCAAAGGAACGCAAAACTTATTGCAAAGGAATGCAAAACTATTGCAAATGAACATACCATATTGCAAAGGAACGCAAAACTTATTGCGAGGGAACGCAAAACTTATTGTGAGGGAACACAAAACTTATTGCGAGGGAACGCAAAACTTATTGTGAGGGAACGCAAAACTTATCGTGAGGGAACTCAAACTATGGCAAATGAACGCAAAATTTATTGCAAAGGAACGCAAAACGTATTGTGAGGGAATGAAAACTATAGCAAAGGAACGCAAAACTATTGCAAAAGGAACAAAACTTATTGCAAAGGAACGCAAAATTAATTGCAAAAGGAACAAAACTTATGGCAAAGGAACGCAAAACTTATTGCGAGGGAATGAAAACTATAGCAAAGGAACGCAAAACTATTGCAAATGAACATACCTTATTGCAAAGGAACGCAAAACTTATTGCGAGGCAACGCAAAACTTATTGCAAAAGGAACGCAAAACTTATTGCAAAAGGAACGCAAAACTTATCGTGAGGGAACTCAAACTATTGCAAACGAACGCAAAACTTATTGCAAAGGAACGCAAAACTTATTGCAAAGGAACGCAAAACTTATTGCAAAGGAACGCAAAACTTATTGCGAGGGAATGAAAACTATTGCAAAGGAACGCAAAACTTATTGCAAAGGAACGCAAAACATATTGCAAAGGAACGCAAAACGTATTGCAAAGGAACGCAAAACTTATCGTGAGGGAACTCAAACTATTGCAAATGAACGCAAAACTTATTGCGAGGGAACGCAAATCTTATTGCAAAGGAACGCAAAACTTATTGCAAAGGAACGCAAAACTTATTGCGAGGGAACGCAAAACTTATTGCAAAAGGAACGCAAAACCTATTGCAAAGGAACGCAAAACTTATTGCAAAGGAACGCAAAACTTATCGTGAGGGAATGAAAACTACTGCAAAGGAATGCAAAACTTATTGCAAAGGAACGCAAAACTTATTGCGAGGGAATGAAAACTATTGCAAAGGAACGCAAAATTAATTGCAAAAGGAACACAAAACTTATTGCGAGGGATTGAAAACTATAGCAAAGGAACGCAAAACTATTGCAAATGAACATACCTTATTGCAAAGGAACGCAAAACTTATTGCGAGGCAACGCAAAACTTATTGCAAAAGGAACGCAAAACTTATCGTGAGGGAACTCAAACTATTGCAAACGAACACAAAAATTATTGCAAAGGAACGCAAAACTTATTGCAAAGGAACGCAAAACTTATTGCAAAGGAACGCAAAACTTATTGCGAGGGAATGAAAACTATTGCAAAGGAACGCAAAACTTATTGCAAAGGAACGCAAAACATATTGCAAAGGAACGCAAAACATATTGCAAAGGAACGCAAAACGTATTGCAAAGGAACACAAAACTTATCGTGAGGGAATGAAAACTATTGCAAAGGAACGCAAAACTATTGCAAAGAAACGCAAAACTTATTGCGAGGGAATGAAAACTATTGCAAAGAAACGCAAAACTTATTGCAAAGGAACGCAAAACTTATCGTGAGGGAACTTAAACTATTGCAAATGAACGCAAAACTATTGCAAATGAACATACCTTATTGCAAAGGAACGCAAAACTTATTGCGAGGCAACGCAAAACTTATTGCAAAAGGAACGCAAAACTTATTGCAAAAGGAACGCAAAACTTATTGCGAGGGAACGCGAAAACTATTGCAAAGGAACGCAAAACGTATTGCAAAGGAACGCAAAACTTATTGCGAGGGAACGCGAAAACTATTGCAAAGGAACGCAAAACGTATTGCAAAGGAACGCAAAACTTATTGCAAAGGAACGCAAAACTTATTGCAAAGGAACGCAAAACTTATTGCAAAGGAACGCAAAACTTATCGTGAGGGAACTGAAACTATTGCAAATGAACGCAAAACTTATTGCGAGGGATTGAAAACTATTGCAAAGGAATGCAAAACTTATTGCAAAGGAACGCAAAACTTATTGCAAAGGAACGCAAAACTTATTGCAAAGGAACGCAAAACTTATTGCAAAGGAACGCAAAACTTATTGCGATGGTATGAAAACTATTGCAAAGGAACGCAAAATTAATTGCAAAAAGAACGCAAAACTTATTGCAAAGGAACGCAAAACGTATTGTGAGGGGACTCAAACTATTGCAAATGACCGCAAAACTTATTGCGAGGGAATGAAAACTATTGCAAAGGAACGCAAAACTTATTGCAAAGGAACGCAAAACTTATTGCAAAGGAACGCAAAACGTATTGTGAGGGAACTCAAACTATTGCAAATGACCGCAAAACTTATTGCGAGGGAACTCAAACTATTGCAAATGAACGCAAAACTATTGCAAATGGACATACCTTATTGCAAAGGAACGCAAAACTTATTGCAAAAGGAACGCAAAACTTATTGCAAAAGGAACGCAAAACTTATTGCAAAAGGAACGCAAAACTTATCGTGAGGGAACTCAAACTATTGCAAATGAACGCAAAACGTATTGCAAAGGAACGCAAAACTTATTGCAAAGGAACGCAAAACTTATTGCGAGGGAACGCAAAACTTATTGCAAAGGAACGCAAAACTTATTGCAAAGGAACGCAAAACTTATCGTGAGGGAACTGAAACTATTGCAAATGAACGCAAAATTTATTGTGAGGGAATGAAAACTATTGCAAAGGAACGCAAAACTTATTGCAAAGGAACGCAAAACTTATTGTGAGGGAATGAAAACTATTGCAAAGGAACGCAAAACTTATTGCAAAGGAACGCAAAACTTATTGCAAAGGAACGCAAAACTTATTGCGAGGGAATGAAAACTATTGCAAAGGCATGCAAAACTTATTGCGAGGGAATGAAATCTATTGCAAAGGAACGCAAAACTTATTGCGAGGGATTGAAAACTATTGCAAAGGAACGCAAAATTAATTGCAAAAAGAAAGCAAAACTTATTGCAAAGGAATGCAAAACTTATTGCAAAGGAACGCAAAACGTATTGCAAAGGAACGCAAAACGTATTGTGAGGGAACACAAACTATTGCAAATGACCGCAAAACTTATTGCGAGGGAATGAAAACTATTGCAAAGGAACGCAAAACTTATTGCAAAAAGAACGCAAAACTTATTGCAAAGGAATGCAAAACTTACTGCAAAGGAACGCAAAACTTATTGCAAAGGAACGCAAAACTTATCGTGAGGGAACTGAAACTATTGCAAATGAACGCAAAATTTATTGTGAGGGAATGAAAACTATTGCAAAGGAACGCAAAACTTATTGCAAAGGAACGCAAAACTTATTGCAAAGGAACGCAAAACTTATTGCAAAGGAACGCAAAACTTATTGCGAGGGAATGAAAACTATTGCAAAGGAACGCAAAACTTATCATGAGGGAACTCAAACTATTGCAAAGGAACGCAAAACTTATTGCAAAGGAACGCAAAACTTATTGCAAAGGAATGCAAAACTATTGCAAATGAACATACCATATTGCAAAGGAACGCAAAAATTATTGCGAGGGAACGCAAAACTTATTGCAAAAGGAACGCAAAACTTATTGCAAAGGAACGCAAAACTTATCGTGAGGGAACTCAAACTATGGCAAATGAACGCAAAATTTATTGCAAATGAACGCAAAACTTATTGCGAGGGAATGAAAACTATTGCAAAGGAACGCAAAACTTATTGCGAGGGAACGCAAAACTTATTGCGAGGGAACGCAAAACTTATTGCAAAAGGAACGCAAAACTTATTGTGAGGGAATGAAAACTACTGCAAAGGAACGCAAAACTTATTGCGAGGGAATGAAAACTATTGCAAAGGAATGCAAAACTTATTGCGAGGGAACGCAAAACTTATTGCAAAAGGAACGCAAAACTTATTGCGAGGGAATGAAAACTATTGCAAAGGAATGCAAAACTTATTGCAAAGGAACGCAAAACTTATTGCAAAGGAACGCAAAACTTATTGCAAAGGAACGCAAAACTTATTGCAAAGGAACGCAAAACTTATCGCGAGGGAACTCAAACTATTGCAAACGAATGCAAAACTTATTGCAAAGGAACGCAAAACTTATTGCGAGGGAATGAAAACTATTGCAAAGGAATGCAAAACTTATTGCGATGGTATGAAAACTATTGCAAAGGAACGCAAAATTTATTGCAAAGGAACGCAAAACTTATTGCGAGGGAATGAAAACTATTGCAAAGAAACGCAAAACTTATTGCGAGGGAATGAAAACTATTGCAAAGGAATGCAAAACTTATTGCAAAGGAATGCAAAACTTATTGCAAGGGAATGAAAACTATTGCAAAGGAACGCAAAACTTATCGTGAGGGAACTCAAACTATTGCAAACGAATGCAAAACTTATTGCAAAGGAACGCAAAACTTATTGCAAGGGAATGAAAACTTTTGCAAAGGAATGCAAAACTTATTGCGATGGTATGAAAACTATTGCAAAGGAACGCAAAATTAATTGCAAAAGGAATGCAAGACTTATTGCAAAGGAACGCAAAACTTATTGCAAAGGAACGCAAAACTTATTGCAAAGGAACGCAAAACGTATTGTGAGGGAACACAAACTATTGCAAATGACCGCAAAACTTATTGCGAGGGAACTCAAACTATTGCAAATGAACGCAAAACTATTGCAAATGGACATACCTTATTGCAAAGGAACGCAAAACTTATTGCGAGGCAACGCAAAACTTATTGCAAAAGGAACGCAAAACTTATTGCAAAAGGAACGCAAAACTTATCGTGAGGGAACTCAAACTATTGCAAATGAACGCAAAACGTATTGCAAAGGAACGCAAAACTTATTGCAAAGGAACGCAAAACTTATTGCAAAGGAACGCAAAACTTATTGTGAGGGAATGAAAACTATTGCAAAGGAACGCAAAACTTATTGCAAAGGAACGCAAAACTTATTGCGAGGGAATGAAAACTATTGCAAAGGAATGCAAAACTTATTGCGAGGGAATGAAAACTATTGCAAAGGAACGCAAAACTTATTGCGAGGGATTGAAAACTATTGCAAAGGAACGCACAATTAATTGCAAAAAGAAAGCAAAACTTATTGCAAAGGAATGCAAAACTTATTGCAAAGGAACGCAAAACTTATTGCAAAGGAACGCAAAACGTATTGTGAGGGAACACAAACTATTGCAAATGACCGCAAAACTTATTGCGAGGGAATGAAAACTATTGCAAAGGAACGCAAAACTTATTGCAAAAGGAACGCAAAACTTATTGTGAGGGAATGAAAACTATTGCAAAGGAACGCAAAACTTATTGCGAGGGAATGAAAACTATTGCAAAGGAACGCAAAACTTATTGCGAGGGAACGCAAAACTTATTGCAAAAGGAACGCAAAACTTATTGCGAGGGAATGAAAACTATTGCAAAGGAATGCAAAACTTATTGCAAAGGAACGCAAAACTTATTGCAAAGGAACGCAAAACTTATTGCAAAGGAACGCAAAACTTATTGCAAAGGAACGCAAAACTTATTGCAAAGGAACGCAAAACTTATTGCAAAGGAACGCAAAACTTATTGCAAAGGAACGCAAAACTTATCGCGAGGGAACGCAAAACTTATTGCGATGGTATGAAAACTATTGCAAAGGAACGCAAAATTTATTGCAAAGGAACGCAAAACTTATTGCAAAGGAATGAAAACTATTGCAAAGAAACGCAAAACTTATTGCGAGGGAATGAAAACTATTGCAAAGGAATGCAAAACTTATTGCAAAGGAATGCAAAACTTATTGCAAGGGAATGAAAACTATTGCAAAGGAACGCAAAACTTATCGTGAGGGAACTCAAACTATTGCAAACGAATGCAAAACTTATTGCAAAGGAACGCAAAACTTATTGCAAGGAATGAAAACTTTGCAAAGGAATGCAAAACTTATTACGATGGTATGAAAACTATTGCAAAGGAACGCAAAATTAATTGCAAAAGGAATGCAAGACTTATTGCAAAGGAACGCAAAACTTATTGCAAAGGAACGCAAAACTTATTGCAAAGGAACGCAAAACGTATTGTGAGGGAACACAAACTATTGCAAATGACCGCAAAACTTATTGCGAGGGAACTCAAACTATTGCAAATGAACGCAAAACTATTGCAAATGGACATACCTTATTGCAAAGGAACGCAAAACTTATTGCGAGGCAACGCAAAACTTATTGCAAAAGGAACGCAAAACTTATTGCAAAAGGAACGCAAAACTTATTGCAAAAGGAACGCAAAACTTATCGTGAGGGAACTCAAACTATTGCAAATGAACGCAAAACGTATTGCAAAGGAACGCAAAACTTATTGCAAAGGAACGCAAAACTTATTGCAAAGGAACGCAAAACTTATCGTGAGGGAACTGAAACTATTGCAAATGAACGCAAAATTTATTGTGAGGGAATGAAAACTATTGCAAAGGAACGCAAAACTTATTGCAAAGGAACGCAAAACTTATTGCGAGGGAACGCAAAACTTATTGCAAAGGAACGCAAAACTTATTGCAAAGGAACGCAAAACTTATCGTGAGGGAACTGAAACTATTGCAAATGAACGCAAAATTTATTGTGAGGGAATGAAAACTATTGCAAAGGAACGCAAAACTTATTGCAAAGGAACTCAAAACTTATTGTGAGGGAATGAAAACTATTGCAAAGGAACGCAAAACTTATTGCAAAGGAACGCAAAACTTATTGCGAGGGAATGAAAACTATTGCAAAGGAATGCAAAACTTATTGCGAGGGAATGAAAACTATTGCAAAGGAACGCAAAATTAATTGCAAAAAGAACGCAAAACTTATTGCAAAGGAATGCAAAACTTATTGCAAAGGAACGCAAAACTTATTGCAAAGGAACGCAAAACTTATTGCAAAGGAACGCAAAACGTATTGTGAGGGAACACAAACTATTGCAAATGACCGCAAAACTTATTGCGAGGGAACTCAAACTATTGCAAATGAACGCAAAACTATTGCAAATGGACATACCTTATTGCAAAGGAACGCAAAACTTATTAGCAGGCAACGCAAAACTTATTGCAAAAGGAACGCGAAAACTTATTGCAAAAGGAACGCAAAACTTATTGCAAAAGGAACGCAAAACTTATCGTGAGGGAACTCAAACTATTGCAAATGAACGCAAAACTTATTGCAAAGGAACGCAAAACTTATTGCAAAGGAACGCAAAACTTATTGCAAAGGAACGCAAAACTTATCGTGAGGGAACTGAAACTATTGCAAATGAACGCAAAATTTATTGTGAGGGAATGAAAACTATTGCAAAGGAACGCAAAACTTATTGCAAAGGAACGCAAAACTTATTGCGAGGGAACGCAAAACTTATTGCAAAGGAACGCAAAACTTATTGCGAGGGAACGCAAAACTTATTGCAAAGGAACGCAAAACTTATTGCAAAGGAACGCAAAACTTATCGTGAGGGAACTGAAACTATTGCAAATGAACGCAAAATTTATTGTGAGGGAATGAAAACTATTGCAAAGGAACGCAAAACTTATTGCAAAGGAACGCAAAACTTATTGTGTGGGAATGAAAACTATTGCAAAGGAACGCAAAACTTATTGCAAAGGAACGCAAAACTTATTGCGAGGGAATGAAAACTATTGCAAAGGAATGCAAAACTTATTGCGAGGGAATGAAAACTATTGCAAAGGAACGCAAAACTTATTGCGAGGGATTGAAAACTATTGCAAAGGAACGCAAAATTAATTGCAAAAAGAACGCAAAACTTATTGCAAAGGAATGCAAAACTTATTGCAAAGGAACGCAAAACTTATTGCAAAGGAACGCAAAACTTATTGCAAAGGAACGCAAAACGTATTGTGAGGGAACACAAACTATTGCAAATGACCGCAAAACTTATTGCGAGGGAATGAAAACTATTGCAAAGGAACGCAAAACTTATTGCAAAGGAACGCAAAACTTATTGCGAGGGAACGCAAAACTTATTGCGAGGGAACGCAAAACTTATTGCGAGGGAACGCAAAACTTATTGCAAAAGGAACGCAAAACTTATTGTGAGGGAATGAAAACTATTGCAAAGGAACGCAAAACTTATTGCGAGGGAATGAAAACTATTGCAAAGGAACGCAAAACTTATTGCGAGGGAACGCAAAACTTATTGCAAAAGGAACGCAAAACTTATTGAGCAGGGAATGAAAACTATTGCAAAGGAATGCAAAACTTATTGCAAAGGAACGCAAAACTTATTGCAAAGGAACGCAAAACTTATTGCAAAGGAACGCAAAACTTATCGCGAGGGAACTCAAACTATTGCAAACGAATGCAAAACTTATTGCAAAGGAACGCAAAACTTATTAGCAGGGAATGAAAACTATTGCAAAGGAATGCAAAACTTATTGCAAAGGAACGCAAAACTTATTGCGATGGTATGAAAACTATTGCAAAGGAACGCAAAATTTATTGCAAAGGAACGCAAAACTTATTGCGAGGGAATGAAAACTATTGCAAAGAAACGCAAAACTTATTGCGAGGGAATGAAAACTATTGCAAAGGAATGCAAAACTTATTGCAAAGGAATGCAAAACTTATTGCAAGGGAATGAAAACTATTGCAAAGGAACGCAAAACTTATCGTGAGGGAACTCAAACTATTGCAAACGAATGCAAAACTTATTGCAAAGGAACGCAAAACTTATTGCAAGGGAATGAAAACTTTTGCAAAGGAATGCAAAACTTATTGCAAAGGAACGCAAAACTTATTGCAAAGGAACGCAAAACGTATTGTGAGGGAACACAAACTATTGCAAATGACCGCAAAACTTATTGCGAGGGAACTCAAACTATTGCAAATGAACGCAAAACTATTGCAAATGGACATACCTTATTGCAAAGGAACGCAAAACTTATTAGCGAGGCAATGAAAACTTATTGCAAAAGGAACGCAAAACTTATTGCAAAAGGAACGCAAAACTTATTGCAAAAGGAACGCAAAACTTATCGTGAGGGAACTCAAACTATTGCAAATGAACGCAAAACTTATTGCAAAGGAACGCAAAACTTATTGCAAAGGAACGCAAAACTTATTGCGAAGGAACGCAAAACTTATTGCGAGGGAACGCAAAACTTATTGCAAAGGAACGCAAAACTTATTGCAAAGGAACGCAAAACTTATCGTGAGGGAACTGAAACTATTGCAAATGAACGCAAAATTTATTGTGAGGGAATGAAAACTATTGCAAAGGAACGCAAAACTTATTGCAAAGGAACGCAAAACTTATTGTGAGGGAATGAAAACTATTGCAAAGGAACGCAAAACTTATTGCAAAGGAACGCAAAACTTATTGCGAGGGAATGAAAACTATTGCAAAGGAATGCAAAACTTATTGCGAGGGAATGAAAACTATTGCAAAGGAACGCAAAACTTATTGCGAGGGATTGAAAACTATTGCAAAGGAACGCAAAATTAATTGCAAAAAGAACGCAAAACTTATTGCAAAGGAATGCAAAACTTATTGCAAAGGAACGCAAAACTTATTGCAAAGGAACGCAAAACGTATTGTGAGGGAACACAAACTATTGCAAATGACCACAAAACTTATTGCGAGGGAATGAAAACTATTGCAAAGGAACGCAAAACTTATTGCAAAGGAACGCAAAACTTATTGCGAGGGAACGCAAAACTTATTGCGAGGGAACGCAAAACTTATTGCGAGGGAACGCAAAACTTATTGCAAAAGGAACGCAAAACTTATTGTGAGGGAATGAAAACTATTGCAAAGGAACGCAAAACTTATTGCGAGGGAATGAAAACTATTGCAAAGGAACGCAAAACTTATTGCGAGGGAACGCAAAACTTATTGCAAAAGGAACGCAAAACTTATTGCGAGGGAATGAAAACTATTGCAAAGGAATGCAAAACTTATTGCAAAGGAACGCAAAACTTATTGCAAAGGAACGCAAAACTTATTGCAAAGGAACGCAAAACTTATTGCAAAGGAACGCAAAACTTATCGCGAGGGAACTCAAACTATTGCAAACGAATGCAAAACTTATTGCAAAGGAACGCAAAACTTATTGCGAGGGAATGAAAACTATTGCAAAGGAATGCAAAACTTATTGCAAAGGAACGCAAAACTTATTGCGATGGTATGAAAACTATTGCAAAGGAACGCAAAATTTATTGCAAAGGAACGCAAAACTTATTGCGAGGGAATGAAAACTATTGCAAAGAAACGCAAAACTTATTGCGAGGGAATGAAAACTATTGCAAAGGAATGCAAAACTTATTGCAAAGGAATGCAAAACTTATTGCAAGGGAATGAAAACTATTGCAAAGGAACGCAAAACTTATCGTGAGGGAACTCAAACTATTGCAAATGAACGCAAAATTTATTGTGAGGGAATGAAAACTATTGCAAAGGAACGCAAAACTTATTGCAAAGGAACGCAAAACTTATTGTGAGGGAATGAAAACTATTGCAAAGGAATGCAAAACTTATTGCAAAGGAACGCAAAACTTATCGTGAGGGAACTCAAACTATTGCAAACGAATGCAAAACTTATTGCAAAGGAACGCAAAACTTATTGCAAGGGAATGAAAACTTTTGCAAAGGAATGCAAAACTTATTGCGATGGTATGAAAACTATTGCAAAGGAACGCAAAATTAATTGCAAAAGGAATGCAAGACTTATTGTGAGGGAACTCAAACTATTGCAAATGAACGCAAAACTTATTGCGAGGGAATGAAATCTATTGCAAAGGAAAGCAAAATTAATTGCAAAAGGAACGCAAAACTTATTGCAAAGGAACGCAAAACTTATTGCGAGGGAATGAAAACTATTGCAAAGGAACGCAAAACTTATTGCAAAGGAACGCAAAACTTATTGCAAAGGAACGCAAAGTTAATTGCAAATGAATACAAAATTTATTGCAAGGGAATGCAAAACGATTTCAGAAAATGAATTCCCTTCCTGTCCTCTAAGGGGCTTGTATATTTTTTGATTTAACAAAAAAAGACAGTTCAGTTTTCGTCATTACAACTCTTCGTTCGTCAGTTTGAAAGGTATTTTTCTTACTGTAGAGAGCAGATGATGTAGGGTTGAGCCAACTGAATGACAATGGCTCCTGAGCCCAGCTGATGACACGTGTAACCTGAATCCCAGTCGTAGTTGCGGGTGTCTCCATTCAGCAGGGCGTTCCTGCAGCGGCTCACGCCCTCAATCACACTCGCACACGCTGAGATGGTCGCCACATTTTCACTGGGAACTTGGAAATCACGCAGGACACAAGCATTTAAAAGATCATTTAAATATAGAATATAATATTTAATCACCCAGCAGGCAGATAATTATTCCCAAATAAAGCATTTTTGAAATAAGATGGATTTCGACCGATATTGTCCTTACCCAAAATCCCTTTCTCCAGAGTGAACGGATGGTTAGTGAACATGCATTCGAAGGCCACCAGATGGAAGACCTTATTTACAGTGTTGTGTGTTCCTACAATCCGCACATACCTATGACATGAAGGAGAAATTGTTTAGAGAGTTAAAGTGGTTTTATATAATACAAGATAATAATAGTGATTATTAACATGAGCGATTCTAATACCATCATTCTGGAAAGTGATTGAGTGAATTTAGGTAAATAACAGGTGATAAAAGTGGTGACATGTTGATATGTTATCCATGCAGATTTACCTGCACACACGGGGAGAGAAGTACAGATTCTGCCAGGACCGACAGAGGAACTTCGAATGATCCACAACTCGAACCCAATCCAGCTCATCCATCGACACCTCAATGTAATATGAATACGACCTACAGGGGGAGAAAGAGCACCGAATTAACTCATAATCACCTTCTGTTCAATAACCTCAATGTAAACTAAATACAACACTTATAATCATTAGCGGCGCTTGCTAAGGTAGTAATCATTATTACTATTATTGGCCATATTTAGGATTTAGTGTTTGAACAAACAAATATGTTTAAGTATAAGTAATTGTTGCTGAAGTCATCCCAGTCGATTAAAATATTTAAATAGCAGATTTTGAAAGTGCTGACATTTTAATCTATATTTACGTCTTTCCTGTCAAAATGCATTTTTTCCTTCTTGTGCTTTCTCAATCACCTGATCATTGACACAGTGTTGTTTCACACAGTGTGTGCGTCAGTGTAATGATCCGACACTTCACAAAGTTTGTCCCTCTCCTATGGCGTTATATATGTGCCTCATTCCTGAGCGACCAGTGTTCAGAACTTACATGAAGCTCAATAAAATGTCAGAATCTAATGTCAAATCAGTAAATGTGATAATCGCAATTAAGAAAAATGTATATATTAAACGTTTTTAATTAATCGCATGTGTTCACACGTTAATTTTGACAGCTCTAATTATTCAGTATTAGTACTCGAATAAATGCATGAATCCAGTGCAAATAATTATATAAAAATAAAGCAGTCAAAAACTTCTTGCAATGAATTATTCCCCTGGACTGCAATAAGGAACATTCCTACCTTCAGATCAATTCAAGCTTGTAATCGCACAGTCATGTTTTTATGAGTCTCAGACAGCAGGGGGCAGGAAGCATAATCCTGTTTTTGGAGGGTCTCTGCTTATGGCTGTCTACGATCTAATGTATGAGGATGAATGTAAACTGCGGAGGCGTATATGCTACAAAAGGGCTGTAACGCATGCCCGAGCATTTGAACATAGAATATTTTGAGACTTCATTGCTTTAAAATATATAGAGAGGACATGCCACCCGTCATGTGATCACAAATGGTAAAGTTACTTCTTTGAAGTGACCAACGCATGTACCCTTCGCTTATGTCCTTGAGGAAGGGCCCCTCGTGAGGAGTTCAGTTGCTCACTTTTGTTTGGAACGCCTCTTTGTGTGGCGTCCCATTCCCAATAACACAGTTTGGACTTCGCCCGAGGATGTGATCTTTTGACTGAGCACAATCTGAATGGAAGGGTATATCTAACTATATCTAACTTCACACAGCATTCTAAAACCACTGTGTTTATGACGCAGCCAAAGTGAGATGCTCCAAAAGCATCTGTCTGTCGCATGCACATAATGTAGACGTATGAAAAACTCTTATAATGAATCTATCTCGGACAGATTAGCGAATTCAATTTCAAAATGGATTGCTGTGAACTATAGTTCTGCCACAATATAGTAATGCATATTTTAATCATCTGAATTATATTTATAATTACTTTATAATTCTATATCAAAATAATTTTTATTTGGGTCCTGTAGGTAAATATTGGTGTATGTGATTAATTGCAATTAATTTGATTAATTAATTGGCATATGATGTAATAAGTGAGTAATGATGCATTAGGTCTATGTTAGTCTCACAAAGAAAAGGTCTTGGGTCTTTCGCAGCTAACATTGGCAAAGAACCGCCAATTAGGCATGAAAAGCTTCAAACTGACATGCAAAGTGACCAGTCACAGCCGTGTTTGCCATTACGTAATGTTTAGGGGCAGGGATATCAGAGACGGCTCATACCATAATAAAAGACCATCATGGGAAAATAAATTATTTATAAAAATTGTGCACGAGTCTTAACGAGCAATTGCACAGAAAACACACGGGAATTGTAAGTACAGCACAGAACCTCATTACAGAGTATTTCACAGAGATACCCAAGTAAACAAAGCAGAATATTCCGCTTTACTTTCTGCTACGTGCCTCAAACAAACCGCTGAATATCTTTAAAAGAGTGATGTGACCAATCTGGCAAACATGGGCAAAGTCCTCAAAAGCGCTCATTGTATCAACACAGAACCTTGAGAACTCAACTTGTGCTTCTACCTGAACCAGCACAAACTAAGCTCTCGGAAATTCTGTAGAAGTCAGCCAATCAGATTTGGTCTAACTGGACTGAAAAGTGTTTCCAATTTTGTGTGCTTTAGGCATCAGACAATTATTACATAGACTGTGAGCTTGAGCTTGCCATCTGAGGCTGAGACTAGATCTACATTGACTCTCTGTTGTTTAAACTCTTTGTTGGTCAAAATGAATAGAAATGGATAAAGTTAAATCTAAATGTTATTTTGCAATACATTTTTCACATCCACAATGCATGACGTCACAATTTTGTATAGTGATATATTGTAGCATGATCTATCTTTACCACCCTATTCCTCAGATTAAGAAGATAGTTGAAATATTAAGTGGTTTGCTGGGGGTGGAGAGAGGGAGATGTACCGGCTGTCCCGGTCCCACAGGAGGATGCGGATGTGGTTGATAATGAAAGCCTGGCCCAGTTTGACCTGAATCCCTGCACGGCCGTCCTCCTCTATGGGGTGTCTGGAGAAGCCATGGTCAAGATCATAGTTCTGTGTGTCTCCATCAAGTAGAGCAGATTTCAGCTCCCCTTTTACCACCTGAGCACCATGCTTCATCGTGGCTATGTTCTCCTCAGGAACTGCACACACAAACACAAATAACCATGTCTTGATATTCCCCAGTTAATGATCAAACAGAGAGCAGCCTTTCAAAAGTGTACAGTCGAAATGAAAAGCACTCAATGAATCTGTTCCAAACTGCAGGGAGCTGACTGAAAGAGAACCTTTTAAGTGACAGATCTGGAACATTCTACATTCTACAGTACACAGGCAGCAATTTAGTGCTCTGTATGACAGACTTCACTCAAAGTTGTTTTCCACTGTGTGTGCAGTTAGCATGTTGTTCAGCTAAGGACGACACACAATAAGCATAACATTACACAGCACACACAAATATTGAATATTGAAATCATCCATTTTAGTTTGACTAGAATGCACAGATATAAAATGTATGGGCCGGTACCAATAACTGATAATTCACAGCTCATTTTTGGAGTTCTTCAAAACATTCCTTTAACATGCTGTCTAGGTAGGTAGCTCACTAGTGTGTTGGCACAACCGTATTCGTTATAAACGAATGACTCACTCAGCATGCCACGGTAGTTCAGGTCCATATCTCGGCTTTCAGAACGCATCTTAATTGCATCCAGAAGGTCATCAGGACTAACCAGACCCGAGGGTCGCACCACATTAAGCATCTCCGTCAGCGTCATAAGTGGAAGACGCACCGCTGACATCACGTCCTGTGTGGCCGTCCCCTCACCGTTCTGCCGACACCAGCGCGCTAAAGCCTGGAAAATCTCCCGCTCGCTGGCAGCAAACGAGTCCCGGCTAACGACCGTCAGCAGAGCAGCCTGTAAATCACACAGGAGATCAGCTAACAAACACTTCAATTAAAACAGACAAAAGTCTGCGACACATGCATTGTTAGGCATCAATTTATTTATTAAAGTCTACGTGAAACAGCGTTCGCAAACCATTCTATTTATGTAACGTTTCAGAGAGAAACATGTTATAAGGCTGCAGTAGGGCTACCTGCAGTAAAATTAACCAATAAAACTTATATTAGCATTAACCATCAACCGAGAAGGAAAGTCGTTTCAGATGCAGAAAATGTTATGAAGACATGAATCATGCTCATTAAGAGCCGGAACATGTATTGAGGACGTTCATATGGTCAATTTTGATTTATGATAACAATTTAATCTTTATTTAAATCTTAAATCCCAAGCAGAGTTTCCGCTAGAAAAAAATGGTGCCGGTCACGAGGTTTCGTTTTACGGACATTTTGATGATATGCCGGTCAAATATATCGCCTCTTAATTAGTCAAGTTGAGGAAAACTGGAGGCAGTCTATGTAACTTAAAAAATGACACAATCAGGCCGTATAGAATGCAACATATTATTATTAGCTTAACTTTCAAATAGACGAAAAAAAAAACCATGAACGTCCGATTGGCGTCAATCAACGGCAATTGTTTTTTACTGTGGTTTCACACACATTCACTTTTTGAAACATTGAGGCACGGATATACCTAATACAAATAAATAAAACATCTCCAGTTAACTAGCAGATCATTCATTTAGTCCGTTATTAAATAAGAGATCTAGCGCTAAAATCTGTTGTTTTTGAAGTCAAGCTGAGCGCCGTGTCCGCTGCTATCAGTTGCATGGACGACGCGCTGCGCGAAGTTGCGCAATCTTCACTAGGACGCTGCGTTTCAATCTATCGCCGCTGCGGAGACTCTCTATTAATTCCGTGAAATCACAAAATAAAATGCACACAAACGTGTCCCTGCTTGATATAGACTGTAACCATGCACTGATGAACATAGGCTATTCAGTTTTGATGATAGAGAAAAAAAAATGCACGAATGCGCGGATTAGCAGCACTGATCTATCTATAATGAGATGTTCCTGATTCACCATCGTCTGGCCTCTGAAAAAAGCTTTTAAAGCTAGTCTGCCTGGGCCTGGCCATATTTGAAACGTCTCAATCAATCGTTCATTGTTTAGGTCTATATTGCAGCCGTTTTAGGCGTGCGCTTTATTTGAAATGCAGCATGCGATGTTGTTTCATAACTTTCAAACGATAGAGCCTGTTCCTTTATAACATAGCAAGAGATCGGTGTATTTTTGCTTTATACATTTTAGGCTTATTCTCAAATTCAGATTGTGTTAGGGGGACGGGATTATTAGGCAATTTTAATCGGACAATTTGACCGGAGAGATTTAATTTTGTCGGACATTTAATTTTTTTACCAGCCAATGTCCGGTAATTACCGGACAACGGAAACCCTAGATCGATCTTTTTACTTTATGCACAACACTACTACAATGAGAGGAAATCACTCACATTTCACGCTATGCAAGTAAAAATGTGTGTGATTCTCCACTGGCTGGTAAATGTTTCGAATTCATTCAGTGATTGAGTAGTATAGTGGTGAAGTAGTACAGCAGCGAGATCATCTCACTGTGTGAAAAGAAAAGAAAAACACCCAATTCTAATAAATAGCACGGATGAGATAAATCTGTTTGAGTCTCTCTGGTTATTATGCGCTCATTTACAGACATGCTTTACAGAAATGCCGCGTTTGTTAAAGAGATCGTACCCCATGTTCAGCAAATCAATGTATATACTAGTAAATAGTATAAATTATGCAATTAAGCAATTAACATGTAACAACATATAATGTTCATTTTTAAAAAGCCAAAATGATGAAAAACTAATAAAATATAATTAGTAAAAATAATTTGGTAGTGTACTTAGTTAGAAGGTCCCCTGTAGATGTAACAGCATGAGCTGAGAGAGAATTTCTTTCATATGTAAGCAAAAGGGACTGAAATATGCCCATTTGAATCGATATCTAATTGATATCGAATCGAAATTGAAAAATCTGTATCAATACCCACCCCTATTATTTAGCAATATAATCTTGCCTTTATTTCTTAATTTTGTGGTAGAATTAACATAGCATAAATGTGTGTGGTGATGTGGCCGTGGCCGAGTGATGTCTGTGGAGAGCCAGGCCGAGAGTGGAAGAACGGTAAGGATTGACACCTGTGGGACATTATCTCTAAAAGCTGTTCTGTGAGGATAAAAAGGAAGTCCAGATGGAGAGAGAGACGCACAAATTATTGCGTTTCTGTTGTGCTGAAAAGCAAATCGTTTTGTGTTACACTGAAAAGTGCTTGAATAAAGAGACTTACATTGGACATTTTACCCGGCCCTCGCTTCCTCCTTCAGTAAAGAGCTAGTGATCTGTAACAAGGTGATTTATGAAATAGATTGTTCCAACGCCTGATTGGTTGAGCCCCTTTTGCACACCTGTGACCGCACATTTCCTGACAACTGTAAACAGCCTACAGTTTCTTATTTAGCAATTCCTTGTGATAAAGCAGAATTTTTTTTTAAAATGTTTTTGTTATAATTCAAGTCATTATTGTTTTGTTTTTTTATTTATGGGCCTAAACAGAAAATTATTACACTTCTAGGGGGCCTTGGTAGCTCAGCAAGTAAAGGCACTGACTACCACACCTGGAGTCGTAAGTTCAAAGCCTGACTGAATGACTCCAGTCAGGCTTCCTAAGCAACCAAATTGGCCCGGTTGCTAGGGTGGGTAGAGTCATGTTGGGTAAACCTCCTTGTGGTCGCTATAATGTGGTTCTCGCTCTTGGTGGAGCACGTGGCGAGTTGTGCGTGGATGCCGCGTAGAATAGCGTGAGCCACCACATGCATTAGATCTCCGTTGTAATGTGCTCAACAAGCCACGTGATAAGATTGTCTCAGACAAGGAGGCAAATATGATTCATCCTCCACCACTTGGATTGCAGTGGGATACTACACCACCATGAGGACTTCGAGCGCATTGGGAATTGGGCATTCCAAATTTGGGAGAAAATAATAATAATAAAAAAAATATATATATTACACTTCTGTTTTGTTTATATTTACGAAAAAAGTAACCACGGTTCTACTATTGTGTAACTAGTGAACACAAAATTAACTATTGTTACTATTTGGATGCTACAGTATTACTGTTGTAAAAACATTTATGCTTGTTAAGATGAGCTGAATAAATCTAGCGCTAGTTTTTGCTCAAATATAATTATTTTAATTTTTTTTCTTTGAAGCTCAAGATTGACGTTCATGTTCATTGTAACCTAACTATTGTATCACTAGTTAAAATCTTTTTTAGAATCAATATTTTTATGTTTGGATCTATATTCTCAATACAACATTAGTACTGTACTGTAAGTATCAATGCTTTAGGATCGATTCACCCAAAAATGTCCACATGCACTCATGAACGATTTTAAAAATGACTTAAATTCTGCCATGCTATTTACCAAAACCTTTTGTTTGCCTTCAGAAGACTCGGAATATGATGCATGAACTGAATTCTTTTATGATTCTTTTGGGTCCTTTTTTTAAGCTTAAAAGAGAGGCACTATCAACTGCAATATATTCACTAAAACATATATTTTGTGTTCTACATAAGAAAGAAATTCATACCAGTTCGGAATAACATGGGGCAAATACATTTTTGGGTGAACTATTCCTTTAAATTTGAATGAACATTAATTGAACACTGATGTTTAATCATATTGATGTAGCCAGCGCAATAAAGCCCTGGAGGCCAAGCGAGATTTCACCATGGTCACTCCATGAATGCCCCCTGACCGTGGTAAAATCACTGTGACACACATCCTTGAGTCTCACAGCACTCACGTCTACCTTGGAGAGTGTCACGAAGCCATCGGACACCAGAACATCTGGAGCATGTCGATCCATGTATGAGCAACAGGCGGCACCGAGCACGCTCAGAGAGTACAGAGTGGCCACATCAAACACCAGGCAGACGTTCTGAGTGTTGAGCACCGTCCGCAGGAACTCAGATGTGGAGTCCTCCAGCAGCTGCAGCCCGTAACGGTTGGCCAGACCCAGGAAGTCCAGCAGAACTTCCTCTCGAGCAGAGCTCAGACTGGCTCTTCCGGTGTACAGATACTGCAGCAGCATTCCAAACGCTTCTGCTCGTGTGTCCTCCAAACACACCTCTGCCTGAGGCTGAGACTCCTTCATTCCACCGAACAGAAGAGCTCTGTGGAGGATAGTCAATTCATTACACACTATGTATAGGTGAAGTAAACCTTTATGTTGGGATAATCTTGAAATGTTTGTTTGAAAACAATCTATATCTAAATGATTTAAAAACATCTGAAAAATTATGAAAGCTCTTTTTTTTTTATTAAAATAATGTTGAAAGTAAAGTAGACACTAGAGGTAGACCGATATATGGTTTTACTGATTAATAGGTCCCAATAGTTGCTTTTTGGAACTATCGGTTATCTACAAAAATCAATGAAGATATTTTTTTTCCCTCCATGCTCTGCTGCTGCAGATGCTTGAAGATTCTACAGTATAAAAGCGGCTTCTAGAGGTGAAATAAAAACAATCAGGGGTTTGCTGCATCTAAATCTTTTATCATTGTAGATGTTAGATGTATATTTTTGTCCTCACTTCTTTGCATATTTTCATTCGATAATCAAGTATTTTAAATTGAAGCGAGTGCATGCAAAGAAAAATGTGACTATATGGATGTGTCCCCTGTCGGCACATCCATTGTGTTTTTAACTTCGTATCTTATCATTTTTATTTGTATAGTGCTTTTCACAACACTTATCGTGTCAAATTAGCTTTACAGAAAATGAAACTGTAATATCTATAAAGTCTTCGAGTCATCATGTAGTTTGATTAAATTAAATAAATGCAATGCAAAATAATGCTAAAGTAACTGATGACGGATAAAAACAGATCAGTCCAAATGGCACATTCTAATTATTTGGAGCTTGAATTCGCATTTTGCATATCCACGATATTGATGCAACTTGAATATTTTTTTTGTGTTGACACATTTCTCCCGATATATTGTTTTAATCGCCCACTTCTACTAACAATCTACTACAGTTTTTTTTTCCCAGCAACTGGCCCTTCAACTTTCGGGTTTGGTCTACATTCCTAGAGTGCCTCACAAGGTTTCAGTTAACCAAACATTTTGTGAAGCCCACAAGTTTCAGTGTGATCACGCCCAGACACGCAGATGTACCTGAAATAGTGGCATCGTGCTGCCAGGATGACCCGATGTGCGGGGAATCGCTTCTGCTCCACAATGAAGGTGACGTCGCTGTACTCCTGACCAGACACCAACGAGCCCAGCTGCTCCGACAGCAGATGCACATGATCAATCTCTGACACGGAGCTCTGGGGCCGCAGGGGGTGACTGTTACTGCTCATCACATCTGCACCGAGAGTCGGGGCAAACAGCAATTACATTAATAACATCAGACCATGAATCATTTATCCTACACCCATCTGTGATTCTGAAGTCAAATTTGACTCACACTAAAAGACATAAAAATGAAGGTTGTCACAATTATGCAGTCAGCAAGCCAACAGGTAAACTGAGAACATTTGTATCACAGTTGCATGCTTTTAGTGTGGCCTCATAGTTGCTTCAGTTTTCCCACTTTGTTTTTCAGGACACGATTTTGGTAATAACATTACAATTAACATTAACAAAATGTGTAGTTACTGCAGTTTGCAGGTCAGAATGGCTCTAAAGAACCCCCTGAAGTGTTTTTTTTCTGGTCCCAAAATGTATGAGGATAGAAAGAAAAAATATCACTGAAGACCAATAAAGACAATATGAGTAAAAAAGAAATTGTTAAAGAACTTTGGGTCTTCAACTTCAGCAAAGGGCCTTTTTCCATCTGCTGGCATTTATTATATCTCACATTTTACAAAATACATAAATTCATTGGCTTTTAGTAAATGAACAGTGTACATCTTTGTTCAAAATTATTCATAACAATTAATAAATAAACTATATTAATAATATAAATTGATGACAAATTACTCCACAAGAATGTCATTACATAAATTAATTTACTTAAAAGATTTTCCTAGTATTTTGAAAGGACTTGTTTGGTAAAATGTTTTTGTTGTTGTTTGGCATTTACATTTATGAATATAACTTTTCCCCAAAATAAAAATAATATTTAGTAAACACCAAAAGTGACCATCTTCTATTATTAGCCTATACAATGCAAAAGTTACATCATTAATGTTAAATAGAGTTTATCGAGATTCTAAACAAATCAAATTACGCATGTCAGACCAAAACCTGTTATTGAATAAACAATATAAAAACAAATGAGGAATCTATTGATTTGATGAAAGTGTGATTATTCCAATCAATATTACATCTATAAAATGAATCATTTTTAATCTGAAGAGTCCTGTAGCACAAACACTCTATCATAGAACTGTATGTTTATCTGAGAAAATATCCGTATTCTGGACTCAAATATGTTTCATAGAAGAAAAAATAAATAGTTTATCTGAATAAAATCCTGAACGGCTACAAATGTAACACTTTTAATCATGATTTTTTTAAATTAAAGAATAAAAAAATAGCTTTTATTGTGTCAGTTTATTATGGGCAAATCAAGGTTACAATGTTAAAACGATGTGTTTTATTGCGAATTTTTCAACGAAAACGGGTATAAAATTAACATTAAAACAATGAGTGCACTTTTCACAGATTGGTCACCAATTGAATAATATAAATAATATCGATTATTATTGTAGTTTTCTAGAATTATCTAAGCTGATCACATACCAGCAGCAGGTGCGTCTGATTCAAACTCCTCTGTCTTCTGTAATATAGACCGATTGTTCTAGATTATAAAGAATTAATAGTGGACTCGCAATGAACACCGTAGAACAACAAACAAATAAAGGATTAAATAAATACAATAGCTGTTGTTTCGATCCTGGAGACACAAGCCGATCTGAACGTGACCCGGATGTTGATGTGTCTCTTTGATGCAGTAGAGGAAACAGCGTCATCTGTGTGTCGGAGATAGAAATCACAATATAACGAACATTTATCAATTAATATCATATTGCCTTTTCTTTATTTTAAGGTACTGGTCCATTTTAAAGATGGGATTAATTTGGTAAAAATCTGGGTTTATTAATGAAATATTTTATCAAAAGTATCGTGTTAACCATCCTTTTGTGTTTGGGTCTTTTGTGACCAATGAAAGTAGGTAAATAATTTTTTTTAAATACCTCATAGTTTTTAGTACAGTAACCAAACTTTGTGGCTTTGTCAGGACTATCATGAGTATAAATAATATTATATATTTAAAACAAATTGTTAAATTGTATGCGTTCAAGGTTCGTGGGTAAATTTGGACCCAGGCATCAACTGGCTTACACATTATGCAGATTTGTATTTAATTTTTTTATTTTGGACATCTCTGAATTGTATATTTCTTATAAAACATGTTACTTACATTTAGCCTCTTTCCCATACTGTTACACACTTTTTTGTCTCCCATACACACACATGCACAGACACAGACAGACAAGCGCGGACACACACATATATGGAAAGCCATCCAGTTCAAAAGTATGTGACTTCTTACACGTAGACAACGCATAGACAACACCTCAACAACACGTTGTTTGCACGTTGTTAACGTGTTGTCTAAGCGTTGTCAACGTGTTAATTTTTCATGTGTTGTTTACGCATTGTCAACGCATTGAGAACATGTTGATTTCACATGATTCTGAGCCATTTGGCAACTTGTCCAGTTTGAAGGGGTGAGTGTTGTACTTTCCCATTTGCTGGTAGTAGGGTTAAACCATTTCTGTAAGCCTGGGTGGTTTGCCTGCCACTATTTAACATACTAAGGAGCCTCTTATTTATTGGTCCTTTTCTTCCTTTTGTGTGTAGCCTATAAAAATGTAATATTTGGATTGCAGTTTTATGACTTAAAATAAATTATTATTATTATTTTCATCAAGATAAATTGCCTCCTTTTGGCCCTTTACTGCCTATTTTGGTAAACAAACACATCAGAGGCATACCTGTCAACACTCCCGTTTTTCCCGGGTTTCTCCCGTTTTTTTAGCCATATCTCCCGGACCCCTCCCGGTTTGTTATTTCTCCCGAGAAACTCCCGTAATTTGCATGGCCCAAACTCCTTTATGAATAATCGCCGATTATTATTATTAATCGGACCAATATGTTTGTCTAATGTTGATCAGTTGCCAGATTGTATTAAATGCATTATATTCACACAATCCACACACCATTTACAATTTCAACCCATTTGTCACCTCAACCTGGCAACCTAGTATAACCCAGTTGCGCAGTCGCGGAAAGTTTAACCCAAAAGCGAGCCGATAGACATGATGGCAGGTGAAGGCGGTGTCCCCAAGAAAGAAACTGAAGTACAATTGTAAATTTCAACAATGTTGGATCGTAACAATTTACGTGCATCTTACCCAGTCATATAGACAACCTCCACGCTTTTTGTAAGGTATGTCGCATTGATTTTAATGTAGGCCACGGCGGGAAAAATGACATTAGCCAGCACATTAAAAAACAGCGGCACCATCGCGCAGAAGAGGCAAGTAAGGGCACACAGGCGATCTCATCCTTCATCACGAAAGGACAGACAGAGGCAGAAAACGTGATGCAAGCCAAACTGAAGATGGCAATGTTGGTAGCGCAGAAAAATGTTCCATTTGCTTTTTGTGATGACTTCACTGCGAGTGTGGCAGGCATGTTCCCTGATTCTGCCATCGCCAGGAAATATTCCTCTGGAAAGACCAAAACAACTCAACTCATCAAGGGTAAGTTTATCTGATTACTAATGATTAGTAGGCGAATGCTAGATTTACAATGTTGTTGTGGTAACATAATGCTAGATTTACAATGTTGTAACGTTAGCCTTCTGACAGGACAGATGTTGCTATACAGGGCAACATTTTGGGCAACACTTTACCATTGGCAAAATCTGCCACATACAATTACAACACTTCAAAAAAAAAGTGAGCACATATTCATGTTTACAAAACATACTGTACTTATGTTTACAAAAGAGAGACAGTTATTGATGCTCAAGGAATGAACTGTAAATAAATGTGTTAAATTAGTTTGTACCACAGTGTTATGTGTTTGTACCAGTGTTAAAAACTGTGATGTTTTGTTGAAATAAAATGACAAATAAAAAAATTAAGAAATATTAATAAATTAAGTTATGTTTTCATTTATGGGTATTGCAATGTAAATACTACACTTAACACGTGCAGTACACTTAACAGCATGAGCCTACCTCTTACAGCATGAAGCCCCCCAAAAAACAATCTCCCGGATTTTGAAAACCAAATGTTGACAGGTATGATCAGAGGGAATTCATGCTTTTTACACCATTTATCAACTTAGTTTTATATCTTAAAAAACATGAACAGTTGTGCAGGGGGAAACTAACAGCAGTGGTACTCATTTAATGTTGGTGTAGGATAGAGACCATTTTCAGCATTTTAATTAAATTTAGGGCTTTGACCAGCAGAGGGCACATTGTGACTAATTATGGGGCTTGTTAAAACCTAAACGAACCTCTTTTTGTTTAGACATTAATCGCTCAGACATATGTACACAGGTGATATTACGCTTTTTGATGAAATGTACAGCCTTCCAAAGACTGTCAGGATTAGAATTAAAGTTTGTAGATAGTAACTGATTTGACTTTCCTGACAGCAGATGTACACTACTGTGCCAAACTCCTAGGTCATCCTTAAAATTCTTATTAAAGCTTAAAACATGAGAAGTAAGTGTTTAGCCAGTTACAGCCTATTATACATAATAAATTATATATATTAATGTGGTTCAACAGTTTTAATTGTGCCCAATATTGTGCAAATGGTCTGATGGCTCTTGTTAATATCAGCAGACTTCTCATCTCATTTTTTGGCAATTAAATTAAATTAAATTGAGTCTGGCTATCCATAGCTGTTTTCACACTGCATTATTTTCTGGAAGTATTGTCTCGCTGTATGAAAGGTACGAAGCGTGAAAGGGGGGTCTGATTTGATCCACCTCTGCGCCAGGAACATGGGTAGTAACAGAGATGTGTGAAAATCCACAGCCGGCATGCTGGTGTTGTGTCTGTTGTGTCTTTTTCTGTCACACCGCTGGTTCCGAAAAATCACATCACTATGTGAAAGCATGGTTGCGGGATTATGCTGCAAGCTTTTGTTTAGTATGAATGAGCGAATGCGGCATATTGGAGATACTGGGGAAATGAAAAATTTGGTGCATGAAGTCTTATGTTTTTTATAGCTTATATATTAGTGAGAACCTATAAGACAGAAACTATGCCATGTATTAATAAGCATGTTGAATGTAAATCCATCTTGAAGCGTCTCCAAGCCTGAAAGCCTTGACAACAGCCATCAAATCCATACACTATATCAGTCACAAATAACTATATAAATACAAAATAAAAGTTTAAATTGCACTTTAATAAATCAATCCATGTCTTTTCACTCTGTTTTATTTTTTAGTAATTCTGTTTCATTTTCAGAGACAGAAATAAAGCAGGATGACCACTGCTCCACCCGGCTTAATTTTTGCTAAGTTGCTGGAAGCATCAATGAGTCCAAACTGATAAAAGAGATATCAGCACACTTAAATCTATGCAGTGAATCAGTTTATTAAGCTTTCGGTCTAACAGACCTTCATCAGAGCATACATAACTCAACATTGGATAGGCAGGCAGAAATAACCAATCACATTCCAGTCACTGGCAGTACCAGCACATCTGTGCACGCCAATAGACTGTAAGTCTATGTGCAAACCCTGATGACAGAGGATCCACTTCCTGGGAATTCAGGTTTTGAGTACTGAATGGCATACTGTGTGTGATGCATGCCATTAGAAGCCTTACTTGCCCCTTATAATAGTACAATACAATCTAATCACATAGTAAATGGGGATTTGAGATGGATCAGACTTGACCCATCATAAATCAGAAATCCCCAGATCTATAAGAAAAAAGCATCTCAGAACAAAGGGCTAATGGAGAGTTATCAGGTGAGGGGCACCACAAACCATAGTGCCTAAACTGTACATGAGAGATGAAGAAAAGAAACATCTTGGATTACAGCACAACACATATCAAAATCCACTTTGAGGATTTTCCCTTGTTGTTTGGCACTGGGCACAGTTGCCAGATGGATTATTCCCATCTTTTAGAGGAGCTCAAATATTCTGTTTAGAACCTGCCTTAATGTTAGCTCTGCACCAGCTTGTTGCATAAGTTAGGACCTCTTCTATAGACAAAGAGGGGAGGATCCTTAAAATGCTGGGTATGCTAATGCTTATGCCGGATCAGAGGCCAAAATAGGCCAGTGTTTAAGAATAGTGCTCTGACAGAGTAACTTTTACCCTATTTGACACTTTTTTGTAAAAGATCAAACTAGAATTTAAATGCACCTTGGTAAGCCTCATCAATACACTGTAAAGAGTAGGCTCTGTCCTGAAAGCTTTTTTTTTTAATTGCAGCAGCTTTATTAATTAGTTCCTCATTAGAATGACATCTGAGCCTAAATGACTCTTGATTAAACCGTATTCCAGAGCTCGATGAGCACTGCTGGCTAGGCAGATTGTAGTCTTATCTGTTTATTTTTTATATAAGGCTGCCACTGCATAATTCAATCCACATATCCAAAAAAGACAAACGTTTATGATCATATTCAACTGAGAACGTAAGGTCAGGAGGTTTCTGTTAGTGTTAAAAACATAACCGTGCAAAAACAAAAACATATAAATTAGCATATTCCAGTGCAAAAGTAGAACCCATCAATGTTCCTTTACATTGTAGGAAGAAATCTCCAATGAAGGAGAAGTAATTCAGTTTAAGGACCAAATCAGCTCACAAAATGTACAGGGTTGTAGTGCTTCCTCAGTGCAGTCTTAAATATTACTCAAGAGCCTCAAGACCTCTTATAAGGAAGATATTTGTGTAGAGGATTTCCACATCTAAGGTGGCCAGAATAACATCATTGGGTAACTTTTTTTAATGTTGATATCTTGTTGAATAAATCATTCTTTAATATATGATGGAAGCCTCTGAACAGATGGTTTAAGAAAATGATCAAAATAGTTAATTAATAAATAATGGCTCTAGTAGACAATCATTGATGACTACAATAGGTTGGCCTTTGGGTTTAACCAACTAAGTAGACAACTGTTGCAATCAGCATGATAGAATTGTTAAGCTGTGGCCTATCAGAAGGACTCCCTCCCATACACTCACTCATTGCCTAGATTAGATCTGCTCATATTTGGCTGCTTCCACTCAGTTTTGATTATACTGAATTCTCAGTAAATTATTATAATTACAAAATATGTGATTATGTCTTAAATTTAACTAACAGTGCATCAGAACACTTATAATAAATGAGGTAGCCTATATTCCAATAATTTTTAACTACCTAAAATCAGTGCATATAACCTTAAACATTTGGAGCTACTGATACTGGTTTCCAGTGTTGTAATACCAGTGCAAGTCAGTTACAGGCTGCTTAATTGCTTGTTAAGCTGCAACCAATCACAAGACTGGCTCCCCTCCTCCACTCATTTGCAGCCTCTTTGATCTATGCTTGAGACCTGCGCTGCTTCAGCCTGGTCTTTTGGATGCAGTATTCTGAATCGCGAAGATTACGTGAGTGCCATGAGTAACAGATTTAATAATATAATTGAACTTTAATTTCATTGGGGAGACAGGTTGAAGTGTGTATTGTAGTGTTTGCCAACATTAGCCTAACTATGTTGCAAGCTAACTTGGCAAAAATGCTATGCGTGGAAATAACACCTTTTTGATATTAAAACCTTTAACAGCAGAAATGTTTCTAAGTAGAGGACTACACTCACGCCGAATGTTTCAGCAGCTCGGTTTAAAATATTTATTGATGGCAGTGAAATTATGGTCTGGCAGTAATGTTATCTAACTTTCATCCTGCCTTCGAGTAACATTTATTATTGATTTGTTTAATTTTTGAATGTAGCATTCTTTGTCAAGTGACCGCAAGATCTCTGTATTAGACATGACCCCTTGTTGACATCACCGCTATTCAAGTATTTCCATGCTTGGGGAAAGGATCGCTTTCCCCCTGGCCAGGTCCCCAACGATGAATAGACACCGACTGTAGCTATATGGTGGTCATTCTGTCTCATAGGTTGTAGATCTATTTGGTCAAATTTGTGTGATGTATCAGGTTTAGATGTCAGTTGACTGGTTTAGTTGTCCTTTTGTGGGGCAAGGAGCTGGATTTTACATATAAATCAGATTTATGAGATGCTTTACATGGCTTTTGCATTCAGCCAAAACGGTTTCCTTTCAGTTTGGTTGTAGCACACGGTGATGAAGGATTAAAAGCGCTTTATTAGGCTTTTGGCTTTGCATTTCCCGGTCTCAATTTTCTGTCACTTTTTCAGGCTGAGGATGTTCAGACAAAATACTATCATTAGAGGACCAAGGTGAAGGGAGCAAACAAGACTTGCAACTTTCAGAGTTGGTCTCCATCCTGATATGGAAACGTTCCACCCACAAAAAGGTATGTTTAATTACATATGCATTGTAGTGTTTCCCACAGAGACAAACATCTTGGGCAGTGGGGAGGCATTTTCTATTTCACAATTTTAATCTCTACAGCTTACACACTAATTGAATGTGCGCCCTTTCACTTCAGTTCTCTTTTCCTCACACTTGCACACACCTGCTGCAAACACAGCAGCATACCCCGCCTCTTTCCGTATCTCTCTCCCTGAATGTGTCTAATCCGGTGACTTTTTCCACGTTTTATAAAGTTGCTAAAAAGGCACAGAGCTTGTCTTCTGGACTTTTCCATCCTCAATTTCCTTCATAGCAGCAGATGCAAAATCCAAAATGGTTACCATATATACCTGGGCAGCCCACCCAAGTTAAGTCTGTGTGGGGAAACACTGCATTGTATGTTTCAAGAGAACGTTTGTTTCACAAATACCTTGCTTGTGATTTTTCTTTATGCAATTTTCATTGTAGCGGAAGCTTTGATAAAAATTAAGGTGCCAGTGTCCTTGTCTGCTGAGTTCCACGCTGTCCTCAGAAATGCGTTTCCAAGAGTGGGCAGCACTGATTGAGTTGGCAAGGGTAGATTGTCATAAAAAAAATCACGAGACTTAAAGTTTACACTAGCACCATCTGTGCTGAAAGCCAGCTCCCAAAGGTACTGTACACTGACCATACCCTGAGTTTAATGTTGTCTTAATCATCTGAATTTGTAATTGGTGTAATTTGTTTTTACCACCATCAAATCTGTAACTCAGGCAACATTTTAGCAGTATATTGTAGGTGTAAACTAGAGCCCGACCAATTTATCAGCCAGCCGATATGATCTAATTAAATTTAAATTGGCGTTTATAACAGCCAATATATGACTTAAAAAAAGAAACTAGAGTCAGATCAAACACTCATGTCATGAGTGTTGCATAGATTGCCCACCAGATGGCGCTTTGCAGCTCCGCTGTTAACAACACCGCCTCACCACAAAAAAACAAAAGAAATCAGCTTAATTTATAGTTAACTAAAATCTCAAAGTTGCAAGTACTAGTTATAGACAGTCATGTTGTATTAGATGCATTCAAGAGCAGGTCACTATATCGTAGACAGCATGATTTAGAGCCATATGGTTGAGAAATGGTTTCTCGTAGCTTTTGATATTAAGAGTGCTGGTAAAATACACATGCTTATTCTCTGTTTACAGATGGCTGAAAGTTGCACCTTCTAGCAGCAAATATTTATTGATGAGCAATAGTTTAAATGTTCAGTTGTTGAGACTGTATTTTATTAAAATAATCCTTTAGGAAAAGGTATTATAGAACAGGACAGCTTTCAATATCAGCCTGTTCTAAGTGTAGTTTATACAGGAAAGGGGTCTATCCAAATCATTTTCAAAAACTAAATATCATCTCTTCACTTTAATATCTGCATCGGCCCCCAAAAACCCATATCGGTCGGGCTCTAGTGTAAGATCAATATCAAATAAACAATACATGTTATTTTGGTCTGTTTAGGATGCAGAAGTCATCTTGGGCTCTGGCCAAAGCCTAGACGAATATGATGCACTCTTGTCAATACTGGCATAAACTCATTTTAAGCTCTTTCTAGGCTTATTGTACATTTCATATATAATGGCATATTGCATCATTTGCCAACAAATGGTGTGTTCTGGTATTTTTAAGGATCTACAGGTGGTCCATACTTCACAAAACTCCTTGGAGAGGCCTAATACAATGGAGAGGGATGCAAGTACAGTTATCAGCACTAATCATTATGTAATTAACTTTTTAAAAAACTTTTTTTTTTTTAATCAAAATTATTACCCAACACAAAGTAATTTCCTTTTTTGAAATGTTACGACAAGCGATTGTTGACATCGTAATATAACATTAAGCGTGGTTTACAGGTTATACATGAATCTCATGAGATAGAGGAAGTAGATGATGTTGCTGATGTAAGCTTTTGTCTTTATGACTTTCATACTAGCGACTGTGAATATAGAAGATTAATGTCAATCATAATATAATGTTGAAACCTTTTTAATGTTGCCTATAGGATTTACATGAGTGGCGTGCACTTCGCGCAAGACAAGATGAGGAATACATACGAAGTCTGCAAACTGACCAGGAAAGGGTAAGCACACAGCAACTTTTTATAAAATGTTTTCTTTCCTGTCTGTAAATTCAGGCATTTACATGAGAATTAGGACATTTTGTTATATATGCATATACCGATCCGAATCATTATAGATAGGATTTTTCATGTTGCCTTCTGTGTCTCAATTTACAGCTTTTGACATTTATCTGCAGAAATTAATATATAAAATTGGCAACATGAGAACCACCGCCCTTAATTACAAAGTCTCATTAGCTTAAACTGTTTGTTGTTGACATACACTGTGCACATGCCACCTGTGTGAGTCCGGGGTGAGTTTGCTCTCCAATGGGGCTGCAACTAATGATGATTTTCATTATCGACTAACCTGACGACTATTTTCACGATTAATAGTTTAGTCTATAAAATGTAAAGAAATTGTGAAAAATGCTTATTTTGTCAAAAACAAATTGGCAATAGCGCACCATGCTGTTGAGCGACAACAAATCACCGCACGGGAAATGACTTGACTGCGACAGCCCTAATTGAACCAAGCATAGACTGATTTATTTGATTTCTTGTGCTCTTTTGACAGGCTTTGGAAAGACTGCTTAATTTCAGCAATCACACTGAACCACAGGATGGCATCCCACTGCAAGTGAAATGTCTGAATGGCCATGTTGTAAGGAGTTTTCTCCTCATGCAGCCAATTCAGGTACTTGAAAATTGTTTGGCTATTGGGGCACTGAATTATAATTTTTTTTTTTTTGTTATTGCTAATTTACAAGAACTTCAATTTAACATCCTAAACCCTGAAGTTTAGGATTCAAATTAAATGCCAACACTGTCAATGTACAAATAATTTTTTCTTATTGCGTAAGAAATGTAATGTTGTCTGGGCTGCATTAATATTATTTATCTTTTTTGAAGCACCTATTTGACTTTGTTGGCTCTGATGACATAGCAACAGCGGTCTTCTCTATTCAGCAAGCCAGGGCATCACCAATAAGTACAACAACAGGCAGAATAATTGATCATATCACTGAATCCTGCACTGTTTTTGTAACCTGGTATGATGTAATGGACACCATTACATCATTTTGATTACCATCAAGTTTCAATGCTCTGATCTGTGCAGCAGTTTATTAGTAGAGATGCATTTTCAAACAGCATTGCTCAAAATCTGTAAGAAACAAAACCTCATCTACTTTGTGCGATTATTCAACAAAGCTTTGTTGAATGAATTAGGACATGTTTCACACTGGTCATCAACTACAGACCTAAGATGATTTGAGGTAATTCTCTACTTATTAACATTATCCTTTCCTGAGAACAAAGTTAGCAGCCAGGACATTAAAATTTCAAACAGCCATTATGAAAATAGCTGTCAGTGGTGACTTTAAGCCAGACCAAAAGTGATGAATAACGCCATCGCACATAAACTTGATGAATTGTCTAAGTGTCATGGATAGGAAGTTTCAAATTTACAAGACTGGTGTTAGCTTCAGGGTACTTCCGCCCTGTGTCGTGAATGAAGTTCAGCGTTGGGTGAGGGGAAAACCAAGAACAGGTAATTTGTCGGCTCCAGAGGCAAACGCCAAAATTTGCTCTTGTGATCTCAAACACACCATTTGTGAAATACGCACAGAAGCGCGTACACACCCACAGATGTTCTGTCTGTTTTGACTAGACAAAATAAGAACTACAGTCTAAGGGTGTGTGGCAAGAGCAAAAGTTCTAAATGGGACTTAAAATAGGGAAACACATTTTACTGATCTGATGATTCATTAGTTCAAGTAAACGGAATAGATTTAGTTATAAAATAAGTGATGTGGTGTAGTTGTGATGTACAGTTGATTTGATCTAAGAAAAAGGATATGTTGGTTTAACAGATTTTGACAAATGTGTTGTTTTGAACAGTTAGAAGGCAATTAATTGGGAAATTAATTCAAATTACCAGTAAGTCTAATTCTCACATTGGATATTGATCTAAATGTAACATTGTATTTAGATAAATTAGTATATGAATGTGGATCTGAATATGATTGCTGATTATAATCTATTTAAAGCATAATATCATTTAAGCAAAAGTGTAAAATAAAGAAAATCATCTGGCCACATGCATCAGTATACAAATAAAATGTCATAAACCTTGATAAAAATATATATATATTTTTTTTCTCCAGTTTTGTTAATGTAAAATTAATATATATTAAATGTATGAACAATCAAGTTAATGAGTTACAATATTGTTTTAGATGAAAACCATCGGGTCATGTTAAATTCCACCAGGTCAAAATTAACCAGCTAATGTGTCACATTCCTCCTCCATTATGAATACAAATGTCACTATATCCCAAGTAATAACTGATAGACTAGATATTATGTGCTGTGAAGCAGGTGGGACACATCTCACATCCACACATACAGGTGAAACTCGAAAAATTAGAATATCGTGCAAAAGTTCATTAATTTCAGTAATTCAACTAAAAGGTGAAACTAATATATTATATAGACTCATTACAAGCAAAGTAAGATATTTCAAGGCTTTATTTGATATAATTTTGATGATTATGGCTTACAGCTTATGAAAACCCCAAATTCAGAATCTCAGAAAATTAGAATATTACATGAAATCAATAAAAAAAAAGGATTTTAAATACAGAAATGTCGGCCCTCTGAAAAGTACAATCATGCATATGTACTCAGTACTTGGTTTGGGCCCCTTTTGCATTAATTACTGCCTCAATGCGGCGTGGCATGGATGCTATCAGCCTGTGGCACTGCTGAGGTGTTATGGAAGACCAAGATGCTTCAATAGCGGCCTTCAGCTCTTCTGCATTGTTTGGTCTCATGTCTCATCTTTCTCTTGGCAATGCCCCATAGATTCTCTATGGGGTTCAGGTCAGGCGAGTTTGCTGGCCAATCAAGCACAGTTGGTCATTGAACCAGGTTTTGGTACTTTTGGCAGTGTGGGCAGGTGCCAAGTCCTGCTGGAAAATGAAGTCAGCATCTCCATAAAGCTTGTCTGCTGAAGGAAGCATGAAGTGCTCTAAATAAATTATATCAAATAAAGGCTTGAAATATCTTACTTTGCTTGTAATGAGTCTATATAATATATTAGTTTCACCTTTTAGTTGAATTACTGAAATTAATGAACTTTTGCACGATATTCTAATTTTTCGAGTTTCACCTGTGTGTGTGTATGTATGTATATATGGATTTTTTATATATATATATATATATATATATATCCATCCATCCACACCAGCTGTCTCTGGAAAATAAATGTTTATAATCCTTATCTAGTAACCACAAAAGACTGTGATTTGCTCCATTCTGACTAGCGATTGACAAAAACAACAGGTAGCCTACCCTGTAAAATCTCTATGTATACTGTATGATGTCTGTTAAATTTACACCTGCATAATGATAACGCTGGGAAACTTTATTAGACATTGGACTGAAATTAAACAGTGAAAAGATAAAATAGGGAGTTGTGAGATTACACACATTGTACAGTACCTGACCAAGTGTTTTGCGCCACATAACATTCCTACAAATTTCCCACTGTTGTACACCAGAAGGTGCCATTAAGTTTCAGGCGTCTCCCATATGGAGCACAGTATGACTCGACTTTTTTTTTCTTTTTGGGGGGGGGGGGTTCCACTGTGGATAGCACCTGGTACTTTTTTAGTACCACCTCAAGGTTTGAAGCGAGCTGAGCAGATACTAAATGTGACGTTAAAACCCTGCAGATCACTGATTTGCCAGTGAGAATATTCACTGGATTTTCGACATGGGACATCAACCCGCTAGTTTTAAAATTAGCTACAGCAAAGGCAGTATCATTTGTTCATGCGACATTCGAATTGTAAAAAGAAATGGCTGTGCGCAAAACAATGCTGTGGTCAATAAACGAGGTGCAGCTCTCGTTGGCGACGAACGAAATGACGTGAAACAAAAGTATTTCAGGAAGTGTTAGACACGGCTACCACCAGCCCTACCAACAGTGATTGGGAAAAGTCATGGCTGGAGTCCACCATGGAGGATGGTACGTTAACTCTATACTCTGCTTGAATGCTTCACTTTATTTGAGCAACTACTGGAACGTTTGCTTCTAAAACAACCAGGCCAATTTAACTGTTACACTTGGGTAAAATCGTCATGCAACAACTGCTTATGCTGCACAATGAGCTAGTAGCTAACAGCTAGCGGTCCTGTTATTTTGTGTCTCGTTTAAGATGTCACAGCAGTAGAGGAGGTGCAGCTATGACGATCAGACTATAATCCCACCCACGTTGAGGCAGCACTAATCAGCAGTGGAAATTACGCTCTGAAAAGTAAAGGTAGTAGAGTCAAGTCTAGTCGAACCCTAATGTGCAGTGGAAAAGTGTCAGTACTGTCCTGACAGGGGCGAGGCCAGGAGGGTGGAACGGGTTGGTTTATTTTAAAAAGAAGCACAATCTGTGTTCCAGAGACACTTAAAATGGAAGTCAATGGGGTCAATCCATAAACATTAAAATACTGTTTCAAAAGTATAGACAAGACATAAACAATGTGTGTTAACATGATTTTACTGTGATACAATCACTTACTAATGCATATGTGTAAAGTTATAGCCAATTTTACAACTTCATTGCCATGACGATGTAAACAAACCCTAAATTAACCGTACAAATGATGATTTAAACCACTTTAAAGCTCAAATAATACATGAGTCTTAACCGAATAATTAATGTAAGTGCATTTATAAAATTATGAGCCTCAATTTTGGCCTTTAAACTCTCCAAAAATTGGCCCCATGACTTCCATTGTAAGTGTCCACTTTTTTTTTTTTTTTTTTTTTTTTAAAAAGTATCAATGATTTTTTTGGTGGTAATCAAATTTTTTCCACAAATGCTGTTGATTGATATTAACTTGAATTGAACCTGGAATATTCCTTAAATGGAAAATTTTGAAATTCTAGTTTGATTTCAGATTATATTTATATAAATTCAAACCAAATGTCAAGGAGAACCTTTCTTAAATATAGCTTCAGTTTAATTCATTACAGGTAATAAGAAAACAATTTGATGCAGGATTTCTCCCATCTTTTGTTTTTGTATCAAAACCCATTAAATGGTCCATGACAAACAGTGGAGGAACTGTAATCTTTCAAGCCAACCAGCTTTCACGTGTTGCATGTATAAAGCCGCTTGGCGTTCAAATTTCAGTTTGTTGAAATTCTAAGAATGTTGTTTTGCTCCTATTCCTACGTTAAAGAGAAGTGTCATTCATAAAGGTTCATAAGTGTTAAAGGAATCGACTCTAGGTCTGCTTCTGAACAGATGACAGAGAATACCGGATAGACTACATGCTGACAGACACATGTCTTTACTGACTTGTGTGAGTGAAAATGACAACAAACCTTTTATTGCTGTTTCTGCTATTGGCAACCTCTTGTTGCCATATTTATGAGTTATGGTTTTGGGGAAGAGCACATGCCCACTTCAACTTCTTTGTGATACTCTTTTAGTTGCGGCAATGGCCGGTGTTCTGACAATCTTTGGTACCTGCTCAGGATGTGCTACCAGCAGTAAAACTAGTGATATGTAAAGTTAAAACATGGAATGCATGAGAGAACCTGTCAGTATGTAGTACAACAGCATAAAATGTGTTCGGTAGCACACATTGTCAGGCAGATAATACCTATCATGATGTGCTTACCAGCATAACTATCAGATGGTGTGAATTATCAGACCGCTAGATGGCTCCATTAACCAATCAGGTATTACAGAGAGCTGTGTTATAAAGCTATTTATTTTAGAGTTAAAAAGTTCCCAATGTGTTCTAAGAAAGAAAGCCATACAGGTTTGGAACAAGAGTGTGAGTAAATAACGTAAGCATTTTTGGGTGAAGTTTTTAAGAGGCCTTGTAAAGATTTTGTCTTGTCATCATATTTGAGCCCTTTAGTCCTTACACTTTTTTTTTTTTTACCTCCCTTTAAATAATTACAAAGTTAATTAGAGCTTGCTTGCTTCCTTTCCTTGTAAAATGTCTGTAAACCATTGTAAATTTTAGTATTCAAATCAGTGTGACAAGTTACATAATAAAGCATTATGCAACAAGAGGCCATGTGATTTTAACCAAACCTCCCTCAACCATGGTAAAAAACGAACACACTGCCTTGAGGGGGTTTATCACAATGCACATGACACTATATGATAAGACACTCTGCAACCTTTTTGACATGGAGTGCTTTTTATTTTTATTTTATTTTTCTGGTCAGTGGCTGCGCGAGCCAAATTAGATAATCATCATAACTGTTTGAGTGAAAATTTTGTGCAAAACCCGATGATTATGATATAATCATGATCCTGCATGTGAATTTTCACAGAGCATCTTAATTGCTTTAATAAAAGAAAACCGGTCCTTTTGTACAAATTAAGTTAACACAGTTAATGTCATTTGATTACTGATCATGAAATTGTCTGAAATCTTAAATATTTCTTATATTGTGTCACTAATCATGTAATCACCAGCCCGCAAGTAACAGCGAGTGAAGAGCAGACTTTTATTTACGTGACGTTTGTCGCACCTGCATTCTAATCTACATATTGATCCTTCCTCAAGCAAAGCGGTTGCGTTTACTCGTGTGATTAACCGAAAGTGAAGCTCTGCTGGCTCTTGATGAACGAATGGCTTGCATGCACGAGTCTACTGCAGTCTCGACCCTTTAACTTTTTGTTTAGTCTCCCATTAAGCTCATGTAAACACTGTGTGATCATGAGGAAGGATTACATCAAGATGTAGATTGGAATGCAGATATAATATTTTATATAAATAAAACAGTCTACTCGTCTCTCACCGTTGCTGGATTACCTCTCCGCATGCCAGTGCTGGTACGCATGCCATAGGTTATCGACTCCTGCTCTACTGTTACCATGGACACGGCATGTCTCTGCAAATTTTAGAAGATCGGAAATGTCCCGACCAACATTTGGGAAATTTTACCACACAGAAAATACTTTAACTTAACACTATGATTCTATTTTTATATTAATTACTATTAAAGTTTCTCTGTATTCATGAGCAAATAATTGTTCTACCTCTTCTGGTATCTGATGATTGATCAGTTTGTATATGAGGTACAATCCTCAAATTTAATCAGTTCAAACCCTTTTTCCTGTGTTTCACATGCAGACCAATTAATGGAGGATTCTGCTTTTAAGGCCTTTTGAGAAAGACACATTTGAAAGACTGCCCGGTTGAATTTGAGGTGCAAGACGTTAAGATGCTTGTATAACTGTGCAGCGAACTGATTACCATCCCAAATTGAGAATATTAATGTTCAGTAGGGATATATCAGAATCCGCTTTATTGCCAAGTATGCTTACACATACAAGGAATTTGTCTTGGTGACAGGAGCTTCCTGTCTACAACAATACAAAAACATCAGCAAGACATAAATAATTAAAAAAAAAAAAGAATAATAAAAATAAATAATTATACATATACGTACATGCACTCAGACACACACCTACATACCAACATATACGCACGTAGTGCAAATCTAATACAACCTGTTATATAAAGAACAAAAATACAGTATATTATGTACAGTGCAGTGTATGTAACGGCAGAAGTGGATATGTTGGATAATATAAATAGACTTAACTGTGTATTGCACATAATTATTGCTCAATGGGACAGTTTTAACTATTCGTGAGATGGATCACCTGAGGGAAAAAACTGTTCCTGTGTCTGACGGTTCTGGTGTTCAGAGCTCTGAAGCGTCGGCCAGAAGGGAACAGTTCAAAAATGTAGTGGGCAGGGTGAGTGGGGTCCAGAGTGATTTTTACAGCCTTTTTCTCACTCTGGAAGTGTATAGTCCTTGAAGGGGGGCAACCAATAATCCTCTCAGCAGACCGAACTGTCCTTTGTAGTCTTCTGATGTCTGATTTCGTAGCTGCACCAAACCAGACAGTTAGTGAAGTGCAGAGGACAGACTCAATGACTGCTGAGTAGAACTGTATCAGCAGCACCTGAGATATATATTCTAGCGAGATATTGCAAATGAACTTGTGGTATGATTTAAATTCATCCATTTGTACAGTTTATAAAGATGCAGAGAGCAGATAATACTGGGTACACTTCTGGTTTGTGTGTGTTCCAATTAGATGACCCTCCAGCTTGTTAGCGATTTCTCGTGTGACCGTTAAATCTGTCCTCATCCAACAACTGCAACTTTTTTTTTTTTTTTTTTTTGTTTTAGTTTTTTTGCTTAAATGGTCTAAACTGGGTTCTCCCTATTGTGAAAAATTCACCTTGGCACAATACTCTTCAATTGCTTGTGTAAACGTAGCTATATCTTAATTTTTATAAACCTTAACTCTTAACCTACACTTAAGGTGAAGTTTTCCTATCCTTAAGAAATACTTCGGAAAATGGCAGTTAAGGGGCTTTATGCAACATTTAATGTTTTTTAAGGGCACACTTAAGTAAAAAATAAATACTTAAAATGATAAGGGATTGTGACATCACAAGTAAAACTTAAGGGTTATTTCCTGCAACACCCTTAAGTTTAACTTTAGGGTGATCTTAAGGGAAAATGTCACTTAAGGTGCTTTATGAACAGGCCACAAAACCTGTGTTATGTGCCTACTTGCATAACAAACTATAAATAGCACTACAGGAAAAGGTAGACACATTTTAAACACATTTGATGTGAAAATTTCTGATGGGAGATGGTGGTTGTCATATTCTTCGACTGGATGTGATCGATGTAACGAAACCGGAACATTCGATACCAACATGTGGTGATCCAGTGTGACCAAGTTGGTTTTGCAGCATTTTAAAACCGCTTCAAACGTGGCTTATCCAACCAGAATGTAGTGTTTCAAACTAGACGATTTAAAAGAGTGGTTTTACAAACAATTTACACAAATTCCTTCTGCTCAAGTTTCACGAATGAAGCACGATATGTGCACAGGAAACCTGAAATCACTAACAATTTATAATAGTTAAATAATTAAGTTCTTACCAGTATGAGTTTGTTTGCATGGCAGATTTAACTATGTATTGGAATTATTTTTCAAACACAATGGGTACAATAATATGGTTTACACAGATAAATACTTTAATTTCATAGAAATTATTTCTAACAACTGTAACCAAGCAGGTTTAGATATTACAAAGTTTTTTTAAATTGTACATAGTTTACCTCTACATTCTTTACATTGCAGGTGTAAATAGAGGGATTATATAGTTGCATGGCATGAAACAAAAACATTTCTACAATTACAAATTCTCTGTCCTGGGGCACAGCAGTCAAACAAGAAATGACAATGCTGACATCATGACTTGTCTTCGCTGAGAAATAGAAACAGATATAAGCAAGAAAGTAGCTGAAATTATGACTGCAGCTCAGTAAAGTCAGAGAACTAGTGAAAGTGCTTTTAACTTTTTTTCAAATTTAATAGCATAATTTGATGTTATTTGTTTAACAATTTGAATAAAAAGTTTAAGTTAAAAATGAACAAGAATTTCTTAGTATTTGCTATGTCCCCGTTTTGCTAATTACTGCATGCTGGTAAAAATAAAACCTGATGATCTGAAAGAGCATCTTGTGTGCTTCAATGAAAGCAAGAAATCTAGCTTTTTGTAAAACAGACTTAACATGGTCCATGTCACACATTTATTATATTTTGATTTGTGGCTTAGAAATAGTGCTGAAAACTACAGATTTCTTCATTATACGTAACTTGCCTTGTTTTAAATTTGGACCAAATCTTAAAGCTTTCTGTTTATTTCCAGGTTTTAAGATTTTCATTGTGACTTTTTGACCCCACTCTGTTTAAACTACAAAATTGCATTGTATTAATAAATACAGATCATGTAACATAGAAGGACAACATTTGATTTAACAAAGTCCTCTTTCACCAATTTTGTATCCAAAGATATCACCCATTTCTCTAAATTAATGAAGTATTCATTCTCCTATAAATAAATACGATTGCTATACGTTGCAGTTCAAATATCATCATGAAGAATGACCCTGAAAGTCACTTACCCCTCACTGATCAAAGTTGTGAAGTCACTAATCTGATTATGTTGTTGTTTGGCATTAGGGAATGATTAGGGAAAAGGTTGAGCAACATTTTATTTAATTCCCTAAACATTTAGACTACATTAACTCATCAATAGTGTTTTCAACAAACAATAGTCGCACAGTGTGAATTAAATTCAGTGTGACATCTTATTTCTAGATGTTTACTTCTGACTGAAATTCTCCCTGGACTCGTGCCAGAGACATTTGCAGTCTGTTGGCACATACAAGGATTTAAATAGGGTAGACAGAGTCACAGGAATCACAAACAGTGGCAGACACTGATAATTTAATTTAAATGTCAAGAGTAAGTCAATTATTTTTTTATTAAATATGTACCACATATGCATATTCAACATTTTATTAAATGTGTAAAGAAACTTTAAAAAAAATACAGACTCTTTCCACAAAAATTATGAAATTCCATCACATTGATATGCACAAATATTCCATTGAACTTCTAAGGCCCAACACACTTATTTACATGACATGGGCTAAATATGAAAAATATATAAATTATATAATATTTTTTTAGTTTTTTAACTTTCATCATGTTTTGGAAGGACATGTCACACAACCTGTCTATGTTGACATCTGTTTAATTTGGCTAACTGAAAGTGAATTTGCACCAAATACAGTTTGATTGGTGGCACAACCTTTAATGTCAACAACAACAAAATATATGGAAAATGCTTTCTCCTTGCTTTTAACAGCTAATACGCCTATTTATTTGGCCATCCAACCTATGCGTGATTATATGGTAACATGCATTTTATTTAGTGTTGTTGATTTAAAATACTTAATCACGATTAATCACATAATGCATTTTTTTAAGTGCTTACATTTTACTCTATACAGTGTATATACTTCTCCAGTTAAAATGTATTTAGTTCAATCTTAGGAAATAAAATAATTCAATGGTCCATTGTCAATTATTCCTTACATATTAAGACATTGTTCAGGGTTTTATCTCAAGACATTTTCTGGTTTTCGTCCCTAAATCGCTCTTGTGAGTGGAACTACTTTCTTCTGCCACAGATTCAGCGTCTTGCATTGATACAGCCCAAGTTTTCGTTGCTAGTTTGAAAACATCACTTTAGAACTAACAACGGAGGATTGTGCTGCTTTACTAGAGCACATGAGTAATAAGGTAGTGTGTTTGTGCGTGTGTGAAGGATCGAAAGGGAGAAACTCATAAATAGGCACCAAATCTAAATGGAAAACTTTTCACTGACTATCGAAAATTCTGTTGTTTTTCCTTCAGTTCATGTTAAGAGTCTGGGTGTCATATTATAAAGTACTCTAACATTTGAAGCACACATAAATAACATTATTCGGTCAGCAATCATTTACGTAACATAAATCGCCTTCGACCATCTCTAACGGCTAATGGCACTGCTGTCCTTGTACATGCGTTAGTCACATCTCGTATAGACTACTGCATTTCTCTTCTTAGCGGTGTCCCACAAAAACTTCTGCATAATCTTCAAATGGTCCAAAATTCTGTGGCTCGGATCATTATGCAAACACCTTCGATAGAGCACATTTATCCGGTACTCCAAAAACTTCACTGGCTGCCAGTCAAATACCGGATAGAATTTAAGATTTTACTTTTTACTTACAAGACTCTTCATAATTTAGCCCCTTCATATCTACGTGATCTTCATGTTTACTCACCAAACCGATCCCTTAGATCTTCTTCCCTTACTCCTACTGTACCCTCTATACATTTGACTACTATGGGGTCTAGAGCTTTTAGTTATACTGCTCCTTGTCTTTGGAATTCTCTACCACAAGATGTATGAAATAGCCCTATTCTGCTAACTTTTAAATCACGTCTCAAAACCCATTATTTTAGGTGATCTTATTTCTGATTTTTTTAAGAATTGCATTTGTTAGTCTTAGTGTATTTTGAATTAGTTACTTTTATGTTAGATAATGTAATGCAATTATTGTTTGTGTATTTTAATGTACATGTAAGGTGTCCTGAAAGGCGCCCACAAATAAAATGTATTATTATTATTGTAATGTTTAATGTGTGTATTAATTTATTTCATGTCTTTTGTTATGAAAAGTCTAGTTCCTGTTTCATGTCATGTGATTTCATATTTCCCTCCATGTTCATGTGTCTTGTTTTCATGTTTATGTAACTTTGTTTTGCCCAGCCCAACCCAACCCATGTTTGTTTTCTTTTTGGTTTCTCACACATTTGGATTTATCACATTTCGAAATAAACTGCACTTGGGTTCATCTTCACGTCTTTGTCATCATCTTCATCATTGTCCTCGCCAGCATAATGTTACAGAATACTTGACCACCAACCATGAACTCAGTAGTCCTACTCCTAGGCCTACATAAAGGGAGTCGTCCCCTAGAGGATTATGTTGAGAAATTCTGTGCTCTGGCCTGCCAGATGAACTTTAATGAGGTTGCCCATTTTCCGATTTGGGTTAAATGAGCCAATCTTTGTTGTCTGGCAGTCGCAGTCCCCTCAATCTGGCTCAATATATCGACCTAGCCCTGCAGATCATTGGACGAGCCAGCGTCCCACGTCAATGGTCGACGAGCCAGCGTCCCACGTCAATGGTCGACGAGCCAGCGTCCCACGTCACGGTCATTGAGCCAACGTCCCATGCCCGCCACGGCCGACGAGTCAACTACCACGCCTGCCACAGCCAACAAGCTGGTAGCTTTGTCCATTCCAGGGCCAGCGTTGTCAATCTTGTCCTTCCTAGAGCCAGCGTTGCTGCATGTTGTGGAGAAGACTTTCGTTCACGTACACGACCCTAGAGGTCATTCCTGAGTCTCCGTCTACGCCCACGATCCCAGAGGCCATTCCTGAGTCTCTGTCTACGCCCACGACCACAGAGATTGCTTCCAAGACTCTGCTCATATTCACTACCATTGAGATATTTTCCCAGTTGTCCAGGACTCTTAGTTATGTGCCTCTCACAGCCATGCCAGAGTCAGCTCCAGGCCATGTCACAGCCACACCAGAGTCATTGTCCCTGTAATAAGGGCTCTGTAATTCACTTTGGATAATAGCGTCTGCCAAATGCATACATGTAAATGTAGGCCTGCTCCAGGCCATGTCACAGACACGCCTGAGCCTGCTGCAGGCCATGTCACAGCCACGCCTGAGCCTGCTCCATGCCATGTCACAGCCACACCTGAGCCTGCTCCATGCCATGTCACAGCAACGCCTCCTCCTGCTCCATGCCATATCACAGCCACATCTGAGTCTGCTCCATGCCATGTCATGCCTCAGCCTGCTCCATATCACAGCCACATCTGAGTCTGCTCCATGCCATGTCACGCCTCAACCTGCTCCATGCCATGTCACAGCCATGCCTCAGCCTGCTCCATGTCACAGTTTGATGGCCGTTCTAGCAGCCACACATGGAAGCAACAACTCACGGTGTTAACCCTTTAATTTCACATTACATATAATACAAAATAAATAACTGGACACACAGATTTTAGTTTTAAAACAGTTTTATTAGTTATTTGACATTAGTTATCTATTGGGTGTACACATTTGGTTAACTTTGTCAATTTTGCTAATTTCAGGTTCATTATCTTTGTTTAATTTAAGTTACATTCTGTGAAATGAATACTTTTTTTGAGTTACCAGTTCCTGGGGCGTTGCTGCTGGGGGTCTCCGGTTGGCTGACAAAAGACTTCCAACTAAATCCAAGCTGTTTAAGTAGGGGATGGATAATTGGACTGCACCATGTTCTCCCATATCATGGGGGTGGCAGAGTTGTCTATTCTGGGTTGTGTTCTTTTCTTTACAAGTTATGCTTTTGTTGTTATTATTTGATTGATTATCAAATATGATGTTTGTCTACCCCGCTTTGTGTCAGAATGGCCTGATCAGCCACTATATAAGTTTCCCCCATGTCTCAGTCTTGAGGGTTTTGTTAGGAACTTCCTATTTTTTGTTGTTGTGTGAATCAGTGTTTTTTTTTTGTTTAGTAACCAAAAACTTATATTTCTGGAAACCTATTTTCTGACTCCTCATGCCTGCCAGCTCGGTCCCTCACACACAGCTACGTCTCAGCCTGCTCCATGCCATGTCACAGCTGAACCTCAGTATGCTCCATGTCACAACCAAGCTTCAGTCTGCTCCATGCCATGTCTCTGCTCCACGATCCAGGCCCGCCTCCGCTTCATGGTCCAGGCCCGCCCCTCGAGCCTTTCATGGCTCCACCTACCACGGACTCAGCCCTGATCCCTTGCTTCATGCCCTGTCACGCCAGACCACACCCAATGCCTCAAGACCCTCCCCCCCAGCTCCCTACATAACTTTGGAATTTATGTCATGTTTAATGTGTGTGTTCATGTATTTCATGTCTTTTGTTTTGAAAAGTCTGGTTCCTGTTTCATGTCATGTGGTTCCCTTGTCATTTGATTTCATGTTTCCCTCCATGTCCTAAAAATGAGAGTGGTTTTTATATGAACTGTAGTGGTGCTCAATGCATCATAAAATTAATAAGATGAACAAACTATCAATGAATCAAAATCACTCAGACTGCCGACAATTTCTTTTCCACACATCATTTTTTATCTATGTATGTGGTTAAAGACCACAGAAACGTCTGTTGCCTGCACTCGACTCGAAAGTTGCTCCTCATTTGCATCAAGTTAAACTTTTCTCAACTTTGCCGTGTCGCTCATCACGCCCACATCAAATCGCCACAGGTCGCTGTCACTTGTGTCGCCATTTCTCATTGACAATGAATGAGATGAGATAGCTTTGTCGCTGGAAGTCGCTGCATGTGTGGATGGAGCTTAATGCAGATAATGTATGTATGTCCATGTGAATGATACCTTAAGAGAGGGGGAGCTCTAGGGTGTTTTCCACAGATTTTTAATATAATACAGAAACTATTTTATTGTTCAAGTGTATCTAGCTTTGATACAGCTCAAGCTTTCACTGCTAGTTCGAAAATGTCACTTCAGAACTAGCAACGGATGATGCGCTGATTTTCGGCATTGGAGTAACAAAGGTGTGTGTGTGTGTGTGAGAGAAAGAGAGATCGCATGTGGAATTACATGTGTTTAAAGTGGCTCTCGTCAGGAATAACACAGATTCAAGACCTCCTGACTCCAGAATAATGTTTGTATACATGCACAGACAAATGAAAATTCTGTATCATGCAGATATTAATATCTGATTAATATCTATGCTTTTGTGGTAATTAAATTCTACTTTATAAACGCTGCACTTTTTTTTTTTTTTTTTTTTTTTGTCACAAGTCCCAGATGGGTTTGTTTTTGTAAGAGGTCCTTTCTGCACCACTTGATCATTGACACATAATCGCTGCGGTGTGTGTTTGTTTGTGGTATGCATGTCTATGTAACTGACTCTGGACACAAAAGGTTCTGCCCTATTCCAACCAGTGTTTAGAACTCACACAGAGCTGAATAAACTGTTAAATAAAATTGCTAAATGCATAATATTTTTAAATACATTAATCTCGACAGCTCTAATTTCATTATTTGCATTAAGCACAGTTTTTTTTTTCTGCTGTCCACAACCCTACCAGAACAAACCTGCAACCCATTTTTGTGTCACGACTAGCCAGTTGAAAACCACTGATGTACTATCAGACTACAGAGGAGCTATAGTCTGAGCCCTGGAAGTATACAGAACCGTTTTACAAGTGCAAAAGAAACATTATGACGTAAAATTTATGAGAAATATTTTAGATTCTGCATTATGCCTAAATCACTAATCAAATAAGTATAAATGTGACCATTTTATTTCCTTTATACAGACTTTCAAATTGTTATCATTGACACACACAAGATACTCTATGGAACATTCTCAAATGATGCTGGATATGATCATCAGGTTTTGTCTATTCACGTTCATTTTTCAGTTCAAATTGTTTCACTGATAATTACATTTGTAATGATGAAAAATAATTATTAAATAAATATTGCAACATTTTCACAGGTGGATTCAGACTTTTGCACTCCAATGTTTGTTTCAGCAAATTATTTTGTAGAATGTCTTTGTCTCACCTGGTCATGGCTGGAATGTTACTGCATCTATCATCATTGAAATTTTCCACTGTCCTTATAGTACTAGTAACATCTTTAGAAATAATGGTAATCTGTACAAAATATTCTACTGAAACTATGTCAAGGCCAATAAGACCAGAGTCTACTGTATTGCAAGAATCGCGCCAAATCACTCCAATGTCTGCATTGGCCATGTCATCCATAATGTTCTCAGACAATACCCAGAGAACTATATAGCACTTTGGAACAAAATGACATAAAATTATAGCATAGTTGGAGGCCAGGATGGCTGAAGCCTGAACAATGATCAGAGGATGGGTCATGTCATTAGTAATGTAAATGGGGATAAAAATACATAATAAAATACAGCCAGACAAACAGGTGAATCAACATGCTGAAGATTATGACCCCAGTGTTGTTAAATCGTGTGGCACTTTTCTACCCTTGAAAGCAAGGAAGAAACATATGAAGGCCAACAGAGCTATGTAAACATGCATGACGGCAAAACCTGGTAAAGAGCCCTCGTCACAGAGAATGTATTTTACCAAGCCACTTCTAGGCCATTTTGGATCTACTCTAGGAGACCTGAAGATCAACCAGAACAATAGTATGACTCCTTGACCAGAGGTAAACATGGCCAAATTGACAAGAGGCTTGTAGAGTTTTTTGAGCTGATGGTGCTTGATCGGATCAAAAGCCATGAAAGCCAGAAAAGTGCGGTATAGGATGCATGAAACACACAGGGTGAAACCAAGACTGTTGGCAGCCTGCTGTGCCTGCTACTCACAAAGCTAATCATTGACGCAAGTAACATAAATAAGGACATTTTAATGTCAGCCTTTTTGATTACTATTGTGTTTCTGTGCACACAGAAAATGATAAATGAAGTGAACACTAGAACCATGCCTATTGTTGTTGCCATTAACAGAGCTATCGGATAACTCTGACCAATTTAGAAATCTCTCCTGGAAGTTGTTGCATTTGCTGCTTCCGCCAAGAGACCACATTTCTGCAGGCTTGCATGTGTAAGAGAAAACACACAAATAGACATCAGATTTGCACAATAGGAATGCACGATAAAACAGTGATTATATAGACACTGGCCAAAATTAGGGTTTTTCATGATACTGTTGTGACCGACAACTGATTACCCACACAGCTATGCTGCTGTTTTAATGTCCCTCGTATTGTATTCAAATCAATAGTTGTATAATGGTTATAACAGCTTCTGCTGTGCAGTGAGTGAGATATAGTGCAGACAGCTGGTCATTACTGCAAAATAAAGCCCCATAATGACTGATTAATTGTAAATTACTTACACTGTAAATTATTTGAGTTGTTTTGACAGTAGTATTACTGTATTTCCAACTGCAACTTACTGTAGATACTGTTTACAGTATGTTGCTGTCAATTTAGCAGTTTTTACAGTATTATGGCTGTATTTTCCACTGTGTCTTACTGTAGAAACTAAGGTGTGTTCTTTAGGAAACAATGAGCAGGAAAATAATTACAGTCATTTACAGTTAAATTGCATGAGAACTGACCCAATCTCAAACCTGCACATGCACATTTTAGAGGGGAAAGTTGTGGTATTATTCAGTGATTTATTATTAAAAACAGGAAACCCAATGTCTTCTCTGCATTGGACTTACTCATCCAATCCCATAAAAAGTAGAATGGTATGGTAATTGCACCTGGACCCTATGAATGTTGAGACTGCACTCGACTCCTCATCACTTCAGCCTTGAGAGGAGCAGAAGCTAAGCAATCTATTTTCGACTGAACCAGGGGAGCATCAAAAATCACACAAAACATATTTTAGCCGTTTATAATAATATTTTCAAATATTCATCATTTGACAATGAAGATCTGAATGTAATTTTTGCTTTGTAATGATAAAGTTACATTCTCAAACTGTTCCTAGAAATAGTTATAATGGCTATTCTGTTTAGTATTGTAGTAAGCACTTACACTTTTTGAAGAACTATAGTAACCATATTACCTTGTGTGGGAAAACATTTACTTTTTACACTGGTCAAACATGCACAACTCATTGGACTCCTCGATTGTTTATTTATAAAAGTTAAATGAAGTTATACTGGCCACTTTATTTGACCCTTCCATCTAAAAGAAAGTTACATTATGTACAAATATAACATGTGTAAATGTTTTGCTCTGAATTTTATTCAATATGTATGTCAGTATCTTCTATCTCAGTCCTTTCTGAATGATGCTCAACCTTGGTTGTTGAGAGTGTTTTCTCTCCCTCATAGCTTAAATGTCATGTTGATATAAAAACAAGATTAAAGTAACATGATATTCATTTATTTTGGAATTTGTTTCTCTAGGTCTGGACAGGCAAAGAACGGGAAAGTGTTCTTTCAGTCATTTGGACATCTGGTGAACTTAGTATTGAAGTGTTATATTATAATTTACCTTTATGAGTAACATTTATGTGATATACGAGTTGTCATTTTGTAATAAATCTGTTTGCAAAAATGTTTCATTCTTTTTTAAATGGTAAAAGATAGAATCTGTAAGCTAAAACTGTGCTTTCTGTGGGTATTTCTATGGTATGCACACTGCAATTTAATATACAACATACAAACAATTACCGTAATAAATTTTACTGTACAGCTAATACTGTAAATCATTAAAAACTATGTTGTAAACTACTGTAGATAGTTTTACAGTAATTTACTGTGGAATTGTATACAGCAGCTTCCTGGCTATTTGTTGCTAGTAAGTTACTGTTAATTTGAAGTCAACTTTTTTTTACAGTGTACTGTACCCTCTTATGTTGTTTTTCACAATTCAAACTGTAAATTCTCTCTATTCTATGGTTTTAAAAGTGCTAACTGTTATCTGTCTTTCCAATGTGCATTAGAATGTTTTGATTTCTGATTTCACTTGAAGCATATTATATTAAACATCATGTTTTCAGCAGTGTTGGGAAAGTTACTCAAAAAAGTAATCATACAATTCCTAATTACTTCTATAAATGGTAATTACATTACTTTAATGATTATCTCATCACAATATTTCCAAGGATGGATTATGGACCTTGTTTCCCAAAAGCATCGTAAGCATAAGTAGATCTCAAAAACGATTGTATGAATCATCTTCGAATTACAGGCTGTTCCAAAAGCATCGCAACTTCATTAGTACTTGAAAATTAGCATAGGTGCCCTGGAGTAATTGTAGGTGTACTTTGATAACAAAGTATTTAGTTACTGTTATAAAATTACTTTTACTCAATATCCTTGTCATTGCCTTGGACAGTTCACAGGGCATGAGTGGACAGCAGCTGTCCTGTATGTCAGCTAGGTAAATAAAAGTATTTATAAGTTATGCACAGAGCTATAATGAAATTAGTATGACACTATATGGTCATATCAGAGCACTTCACACATGGGCAGTGACTCTTAAGGAGCACATATAGTGCGGTGTTGCACGTTTGCATTAAGTGCAGGTTCGGTAATCGTAAAAACAAATAAATTAAAAAAAACGAAGGGAAGAACGTTTGTAACTTCATAAGGGCCCTAGCCAACGGGGTTAGTGCTATGGGGCCCTACAGATAAAAAACTGATATAGATGGATGAACAACACTTGAATGTGTGCCAGCCTAGAGGGAGATTTTATTACTCAGAAGTTGCCCTTTTATAGCTTTGGAGACCTAAAGGAGTTCTCAACTATCCTTCATTCTAGGATCAACTTTGTCTCTAATGTTCCTAGGAGAAATAAAAAGACACATTGACAGTTGTTGATACAGTTATAGTATAGAGCTATAAAATAAATGTGGATAATAAATCTGCCAATTTATTTCTCGCAGTTGTGACTAATTATTATAATTTTTTAATCCCCTTTTCTCCCCGATTTGGAATGCCCAATTCCCACTAATTAGTGGGTCCTCGTGGTGGCGCGGATACTCACCTCAATCTGGGTGGCAGAGTACAAGTCTGAGTTGCCTCCACTTCTGAGACTATCAATCCATGCATCTTATCATGTGGCTCATTGTGCATGACACTGCAGACACACTGCATGTGGAGGCTCATGCTGTTCTCCACTATCCATGCACAACTTACCACATGCCCCATTGAGAGCGAGAACCACATTATAGTGACCAAGAGGAGGTTACCCCATGCGACTCTACCCTCCCTAGCAACCAGGCTTGGTTGCTTAGGAGACCTGGATGGAGTCACTCAGCACACCCTGGATCTGAATTCACGATTCCAGGGGTGGTAGTTAGCATCAGTACTCGCTGAGCTACACAGGCCCCCAGTTGTGACTTTGATATATTTGTGATGGTATTTCTTGTTATTTGGACATAACATTCACAACTGTGAGAGAGGGGGCCAAGAAGGCTGGAGCCCTAGGGCTTTACAGGTCATAATCTGTACCAATGCATCCTTAATTTGCAGAGGTGAAACATAGGCAGAGCATTAATTATTGTTTACCCTCTTTATCAGTATATTTTCCTTCTGGACAGTTGGTGCAGCAATTTCCATTCAACATATTTCTACCAGGTCGACAAGTCTCTGAGCATCTGGACGTGGTGATCTAAAGGATCAAAAAAAGGTGCACATTACTCAAAACAGATTGTAATGATATACTGTAATGCAAATTTCAACAGTGTACATTGGGTCTGATTCATTAACTGTTCTTGTATTCAGATTTTTGTGCATAAAATGTGTGCAAACATTTTCACACAGATATCTTGGGTTTGCATATAAAGGGGTCATGTCATGGATTTTTATTTCATTTTATTTTCTTCCTTCATTTTATTTTTCTTCCTTTTATGCAAGTCTTCTTGCATAAAAACAGTCAAACTGTAATATTACAGTACATACCCTGTGTTTAGTATTCTGTTTGAAACGCTCCATTTTACCCATACTACAGCTTTAAGACACGCCCACTGTTCTGATTGGCTAACATCTTTGCAGAGCGAACGCCTTCCGCCATTACATGTGTGAAACGGTACCCCCACCCCCCCAAAAAGAGTGAAAACATGCAAGCAATTTACAAACATCTACTAAAAGCACTCACTCCAGACAACCATTGATAGCTACAGAACATATAGCTATGGTTTCACGGTATATCCCGGTTTGAAAATTGACGGTTATCATACCATGTACATTTGCTTATCTACGGTATTGAGAAAAAAATGCAACCGTACGGAGAATCTCACATGCGCTTGCGCATCTCCTTTCCTCCTTGACTACCTGTAAGACTCGTCAACTTGCGACACACACACACACAGACACACACACACACACACACACACACACACACACACACGAGAAAACGTCAGAGAGAAGCCAGGCGAGGGGGTCTGACATGAGTTTGTGTGCGAGTTAAAGCAATGTTTCTCAACTGGTCTATTCGGACTGGGTCGTGGACACCAGGGAAAGAGCAATGCCATGGTTCTCCCATTGAAGATATTTCGGCGGCCGCCCAAGGTATAGACTATTTAAGACTGCCGAGGCAGATTTAATGACAATCTCGCAAACAGCTAAAGCGGACATGGGCAATTTACAGCCCGCGGCTCATTTATCGTAAAAGCATTTTTTTATTCTTTGGATATTTCAGTTAACTTGCATTGGGACGTCACGCGTCTCCACAAGCGCTTAACATGCTCAGGGTTGCTAGATGCGAGACGCAACATCCCCATTTTAAGATTTATACTTGCGCAAATTGGATATATTCCGTCTAATGTTCTAATTATTTTGTGCAATCTGTCAACCATGCACGTCTCGCTTTCCCCTTTGAACAAACTTGGCGATCTGTTGTGTAATATTCTGCTCAAGGAAAAGTGTTATATGGCTACTCCGTGTCCATTCTTGAGGCTGCTTGTGATGTTTGGTGCTACTAATTTTGAAGGTAAAACTTCTCAGTGATGAAATAGGAGTAAATATCGGCATCACTGACACATGGAGTAATCATTGACATGCAAAACCATCCAGGAGAACCGCATCATGACACTTTTAGCATGTAAACGGGGAAAGTTTTAGAAAAAAACAAGTAAACTCGCCGCTTTGCAAAAAACCTGAAAAGTTCTATAAATTTCTTTTTTTTTTTTTATTATAACAGACCCCTGATGTAGAGACTGTTAAATTGATTTTATTCAGTTTTTTAATGCCTGATAGACAATTATCTACCTTTGCAGAGCAATACAATACTTTAGGCAATTGCAGAATAGTCCCATTAGTCACAGATACACTTCCGAAAATTGAGTACACAACTATTTCTGGGCTTAAAAGTTACAAAATCCAAATCAATGCAGAACATTGTATCTCAAAATCAATACAATGTGCCCCCTATGCACTACTTAAAGCCTGATGTGGCCCCTTAAACAAAATAATTAAAAAATATTAATAATTACACACATCACCTTTACAAATTTGGTTCAGGATTTACATGAGTAAAAGTAACTGTTATATTTTGACAAAATGTTATAGTTTCATATGAAATAATCTAAAGATAGAATCTATTAGACCTCATTTTATATCAACAGTAGCAGTTTTAGTTAAAGTTTCAAGATGTGTTTCATCTAATATTTATTTTTCATAAAGACATTAATTTATTATTATATTACTATTATATAAGACTAGCACACTGACCTAACCATGGTAACGAGGAGCCTTTCCTTCTGTGTAATATGTGTATAAATATGTAATATTAGATAACAAACGGGATAATAATGGACTCATATATGTAAATATGCACTTCCTGTAGATTTTGTTGTTGACATCAACAACAAAAATAATGTCACTTGATGCATGTCCTTGTACAATGAACAAAACTATGCAACATAAAAGGAAATGCAAGCCGAGATACATTAAATACAGGTCAAGTTTAATCTATGGCAGGTCGACCAATGTAAAATCTGTCCTGAAGCAAAACCAGTTGAGAAGCACTGAGTTAATGGTACAGACAGGCCTCGATGTTGTGCACCTACAGTATATGTTAACTGTTAATAAACATAGGACATTATTTTAAAAGCTCACAACAGCTGATGTTATTTTTCATTTAGTAGTTAATTTAACATAAACTGACATGCTTTAGTTATATAACATGTTATAGTTATATGATATTTTTTATCATGTTTATAATTCTGTTTATTATAATTCTGTTAGCTTTCTTATTTTTTCTATTCATTTTATTTTCAAAAGGGAGACTTATTTTACACATACTACAATAAAATAAATGGTTTCAAGTTTCAATTATAATAAAGTGTTTGCTCAAAAATAAATAAATAACCCTTCTTTTTTCACTGATAATACTAATTGCGTAATACCGTATACCATGATATTTTCTGAGATTGTTATCATACCGTGAAAATCTCATACCGTTGCAACCCTAGTGTTGACCCAGATCACAAATCACTGTTGGTTGCTATGGCAATGAAAGTTCACAGGAAGTCCTAAAGAGACTCTTCTGGGGCAATCAACTGCGCATGCGCAACCTGCCAATGCCATATTGTAAACACAGTACAGCTAAGCTAATAGCATAACACAACACCGCCAAACTAACCAGTAGGCTAACTTTAATTGAAACCCCTAAATATGCTACACCCTGCTTCAACTTGGCTGGAAGGACAGGCTCTATCGCATCCTTCTGCAGAAGGCAGGGCAGCTGTGTTTTCACTCCTCACCGAGGTGAAAAGGATGCCACTAAACATGGGTGGGTGCCTGGCAAACTGGATCGCAACCCAACCAGCGCAACGGGTTGGAGAGGGCTAGCCATATCTCCAAACTCCGAGCAAGGGGCACCAAGGGCACGGTTGCATTTGACGTACCTGCGGATTGGGCCTCGTGGCGGGTACAAGCAGAAACTGTCCTGTTGAGTAGCCTCGCATCCTGAAATCGTGGCTGTGGTGAGGGAAATGTCAAAGCACTTACCTACCTCTGCATACCCACATAGGACCGTTCAGCGACGGGGGAGGAGGCTGGGTGCCCTCACAGCTCATCAGAACCGCCTGACCGTGGGTGTGTGTATGCCGTGGCCGGGTGTGCGAAGGCGGGAAACCTGCCTTCTTAGAGCCCTGGCAGCGAATGTTCCATGACCCAGGGAGTGAGGAAACCGCTCTTTAAAAAAAAAAAAGTGAGTTAAATCAACACAAAAGGAAACAAAGAATTCTCCTCCTGGCCCTTCGTGGGGGGATGGAGTGGTCTGTGCACCACCTCTGGGCTTCCGGCTGATCTCCTCATCCCTGGGTTGTCCGTCTCAGGGGCATTTGGAGACCTTCCTGCTGCTTCTGACTTTGCGAGTTCCTCATACACCTCCTGGAAGAATGGAACCAGTCATCAAGCTGCGAGGGCTTAAGAGCAGGGTGGAGGGTTCCACTCCAGCCCGACACTCGTGGCAGCCCGGGCAAGCGTGGCCATCAGCTACGTATCGGCCTCAGACAAGGCAACCACACCCGATGGTGGGAACCCAGGTGAGTCCTGCACGTCCGACTGTGCCAACCTGCTCTCTGATGCTGCTATCGAACGCTCATCCTGCTCTCGTGCCCCAAACCAGACATTAAACTCGCCCTGGGGCGAGCTGCCGGTCTCATCCCAGAACTTGACCAGGGCAAACGAGCATACTGGGGAATGGGAGGTCCTTGGGGATCACCCAGCGGAACCACTCCCATTGAGGTCCCCAAATTGCCCCCATAGCTAACCGCTGAGGCCATGTTCCCGCAGGCAGGGGCGGTGAGTGGATGAAGGAAAGCCACAACTGCCATGGTCATGTTCTCAGTTTAAGGACATGAACCACCCACGAACGCTGTCTCAGTGTGACTATGGCCCAGAAACTTGACGTGGCTGTCGGTCGTGGAGAGATATCGACCGCATCCAGGAACTACACAGAGGCGGAAGGGCATCTTGAAAAAGACGCGTCCTGAAAAGGACGTTCAATGCCTGCTGTGTATTGCTCTTTTATGAGTGGAAAACTCAAACTCTTTTAGAGAAAATAAAACTGTTTTAGGAGGAGAACACTCTTTTAGGCAGATGAAAGTGCTGTCGAAGTGCCCAGGGGCGTGGACTACACGGCATGCAGAGAGAGAGAGAGAGTGAGAGAACGCCAGCTGGATCCAATAGCAGTGCTTCTCACTGAGTGGAACAGTGGTGAACTCAGCGTTGCTGTTGCACAAATTCTCGGCTCCAAAGAAAAAATCTGACTGACAGATGCATGCCCGCTTCCCTTTATACCCATATGTCTGGGGCGGGGCATGCAAATTCTGTCTGCCAATTTCACATTGGCCTTTTCTCAAGTTCAGAGGTACGCCAGGCTCCCAAGGAAGACCCCTTGTGTCGCTTCATTCGACACGTCGAGTGAGTGACAGAAGGGGAACTAAAATTTCACAGAAAAAAAAACATTAACAGTTAAATACATTTTTATAATAAAAAGTGTGTCAAAATAAATTGATTAATTACAAATGTAAGTCAAATTAAATTGAAAATGTTTAACGCAATATTGCATTATTTTTTGTTTCATATAAAGTACTTATATACAGACCCTCACAGCAATCCAAAATACAACATTGGAGTTATTTTTGTCAAATAAAGTGCTGTATAACAGAGCATCACAGATGTGAGATATTGCTTAAATATAATACAATTATTACGATTTCTTTTTAGTATTATTATTATTACAGATACATTTTAAAAAGTGTTCTAAAGCAGTGGTTCACAAAGCGTGGGTTGCAACCGTATTTTCTGATGTGGGCAGCAGGATAAACAATGCCCAATTCAAATTAAAAAATGAAACGAAAGGAGTTTGTTAGTTTATGAATGAAACTAACAATATAATGCATTGTCATGATCAAAGGCTGATTAATATATATATATATATATATATATATATATATATATATATATATATATATATATATATATATATATATGTATTTTACTATTTTAACCATATCACTATTTTAAAATTTCTAGCCCAGAGTTTGTTCTATTGGGTTAGGCTGATAAATCACACACCAATAATTGATATTAATGCAGTTGTAAAATTGTAAATGTTCCTATTCAGAAGGAATGTATGCAGTTCATGGTAATAAAGTTCAATGTTTGATATATTTGTTTCCTTTTTTGAACAATAAACAATTTTGGTACCATGTTGGGTTGCCATTTAATGTCCAAAGTAAAATCTTGCGCTGGTCAATAGATCACATTACTAAGTGAGAAACTGTTTCAAATGATTCAGTCTGTGCAGGCGCCGACCCATACGAATCAATCACAAACTGATTCAGACTGTTTTGCCAACCTAATTTGAGCTATTCATTGAAAAGAACTGGCATCGAACATCACTAGTTCTGATTCTAAACAGGTGACATAATATTTAAATAAAATTTTGCCAGTCAACATCTCATCTTTATGAAATGGCGACTTACTGAGTACCTGAGTAACCAACTTCAGTTCCACTCAACACCTGGGCAGTTCTGAACAGAAATTCTTTGCAGCTAGACTCAAATAATTCTGAATGTTTTGCCCTAGCGACGCCCCTGAGCCTAATAGTGTTACAAACCATTGGTTGCATGGTGTTATGAACAAAAAAAGGCTAAGCTTAGTGAGTGATCTTAGTCTGATTGTATTGTAATTTGCAAACTACACTATATATGAGGCATATTTAAGTCTATTTGTGGCTTAAATCTCCACTTTCACTTTCACATTCTTCTTGTGTTTTTAGAAAGTCACATTCTTTGTGCATATCACCCCCTACTGGGTGGGTAGAAGAATTTATGCAAAAAAGGACATATTGATCTGTTTCTCACATCATCATCATCATTATCATATTGCTTATGAAGACATGGATTAAACCACTGGAGTCTTATGGATTACTTTTATGCTGCCTTTAAGTGTTTTGTAGAGCTTCAAAGTTCTGGTCACCATTCACTTGTATTGTGAGGACCTACAGAGCTGAAATATTCTTTTAGAAATCTTAATTTGTGTTCTGCAGAAGAAATAAAGTCATACACATCTGGGGTGGCATGAGGATGAGTAAATGATTAGAGAATTTTCAGTTTTGTGAACACTATCCCTGTAAGTTAATACAATAAAATAAATGCCTTAGTTATAATCAATATCCAACTAACATAAACTAAATTTTCTAACCTTTGCACACAAGAGGGCAGTATAACATTTTTCTTTCCAAAATCCTTGCAGCAGGCCTTTTCGGGACATCACTTCTCCAATTTACTCATAAATGATGTACTGCTGCTCTCCACTAGTTATGGGCACCCATTTGTGCCCCTTTTTGATTTTATCTTAAATTAAGAAACAATAAATCAATCGAGAAACGGTTCCCCCCAATGTTTATATAGGGGCACAAATGGGCTTTCACATGTTGTCACACAACTACATGCTGTAACAACATGATTTTATCCTAATGAGAAAGAGCTGAACTAACTGACAAATGCCATGTTTGAAACGGAATAACCACATTACTTACTGACCATGCAGTAATATGGTCACACTGCCTGCTATTTAAACAAATAGTGAAAAAAAAAATGAAACAGTATGATTATGCAATGATAAACATTTCAAACAATATGTTACACTGTTGTCACATGACCTCAATACATTGTATGTTTAATTTATCAACCTATTTTCGGTTCATTCATCACATTATGGTTTACTCTGTTGTGTAGTGCACATTTTGGCAATTGTAGTAATTCAGGTATTCTACGAATACAGAAATTCTGAATACTGACCACAGCATACTATTTATTACAGAAACGGTCATTAGTGTTAGATGGTTGAATGCTATTCCAAACATTGCCTGTGTTACTAAGTGTTACTTAGCTTATTTCAAAATATTTCAAGATAAGTGTCTCTTACCTCTTAGTAAAGGCCTTTAAACATGGTTTTTAAAAAAACCTCACCATTCAGGCAGAGTGTTTTGAGATTTCTTTTCAGGTTTTCTTTATATGTATACTGGCTGTTTATGCTCTGGCAGAGACTTATTAGACCGAGATGGAGCACAAGTATCAAAATAAGTGGGAGAAATTGGAACACCCAATAGATTCACTCGTTTCAATTGCAGTGCCTATAACAAGGAATTATCATGGTCTACTTTGTACAATTCATTCTCAAATACTGTATCTAAACAAACAGAGATCACCTTCCAACCATTATTTAGGGATGATGACACAAACATAAATGATGTCATGTTAGTTCATGTGTTTTACAGTTTTAAAGGAGAGTTCTGTATGTGAGTAGGCAGCACATCACAGTGTACATTGCATTTATTAGAGGAATGCAAGAATATAGTACAACCAAGAGTACATATATTCATTAAAGAGCATTAGAACAAGACAGGGGTGTACAGTCCTGTAAGCTAAGATTCTCTCAATGGCCAGGGTCTTGAAATGGAATAAAAATGATTGGCAGATTTAAAATGCTGGATAGGATGCCTGTCGCTGGAGGTGACAGGCACTGGCTCACTGACCTCTGGGGCGACAGGCACTGGCTGGTTTGCGGTGACCGTGGTATGCGCTGGCTTGGGTTCGAGCTCGCAGACCGGGGCTGGCGTGGGCTCTGGCTCGCAGACCAGGGCTGGCGTGGACCGGGAGGCGGAAGCCCGTCTTCTCTTCCTCCTCCGGGCAGACGAAGTGGACCGTGCAGGCTCAAGGGAATCGACTAGCGTGGGGGTTTGTTCGCTGACTGGTGGGGCAGGCGTGATGGGAAGAGCCATGGGCGCGTGGAAGGTCGCCACCATGGGGGGTGAGGTAGGGTCCTCCTCTGCCAAGCCCACAGTGAGAGGCGAGCCGCTAACCAACAGAGTCTCCTCCACAATCTCCTGCAACGTCCAGCCGTGCATCGCCGGTGGCAACTGGTCCCTCAGCGAGGTTTCCAAATTGCCCCTGTAGAAAACCACCAGGACTGACTCCGGGAAGTCCGAAACATGAGCCAGCTCCAGGAAGTCCCGGATGTGGTCTTCAACTGGTCGCTTCCCTTGCTTCAAAGAAAGCAGCTGGTAGTTGGCCTGCTGGACCGCTGGATCCATTTTGGTCGTGCGTTCTGTTACGATGCGTGGAAATAGGAGAAGGTAGATGGGGGTGTGGATCCAAGTGCGGCTTTTATTGTAACTAAACAGAATGAACAAAACACAGGAACAAAAGAAAGTCCTTAATGGGAAAAGAAGGCAAGCTAAGTACAGGAGAATACGGAGGGCGGAGAACAACAGGGTAACCTCGGACAGACGGACGGATAACAGGGTAACCTCGAGCGAGAGGACAGAGTGGCAGGGAACACGATCAGAGATAGAGTCAAACGAGACATACACAGAGACATGGAACGTCACCATGAGATACGAAATGTTAACGCACAACAATGGGAAGGGAAAACAGTGGGGTTTAAATAAAGAGACACGGTAATGACAAAATGACAGACAGGTGCGGACAATAACACACAGACAGGGCCGGAAACGACGGGAAGAAGGGAAGTGCAGTTTTCACAGAGACAGTGAAACACGGGCGGACAACAAGGAAGACATGACAGGGAGCGTGAACGGTAAAACAGAAAACACGGGCGGACAACAAGGGAGCGTGACATGGAAAGTGACTAGTGACGGGTGAAACAGAAAACACGGGGCAGACGACACGAAACACGGTGCAGACAACACGAAACAGTGCAGGTGAGCGAGACCGTGACAGTGCCTAATATACCTTTATATACATTTCATCTGAATGTTTCAAAATGTTCACTCAAGCACAGCAACTATCAAACAGTCATGACTTTAAACATTTGTGAATGAAACGGTTTACTCACAGGTCTGGTAGTGTTTAACTGCCCCATCCTTCAATAACAGTTCCTTTGCAAAGCAAAATCATATTGTGACTGGTTGACAAGCAACCCTCGCTGGTAGGAGCTGGAAAAAAGTAATAAAACAATAACCATTCGTGAACTCTCATGGTTAACCAAATATTACAAAAGGTTACCGTGCACATATTTAGGGTATTAAGGCTTTCTCTTTATCATTAAACATTGAATTCATGTAGAACTTAAACATTTTAAAGTACTCTATACTGTTGCATGAATTATGTCACTTTGTAATGCAGAGAAGAAGTCAAGAGAGCAGCGAAGGATTTTAATTGAAAAACAAACAAAATACAAATAACTGGGAGACACAGGAACAAAATAAAACATCCACGTGGGGAGACAAAAACATCCACGTGGGGAGACAAAAACATCCACGTGGGGAGACAAAAACATCCACGAAAGGGAAAAACATCCACGAAAGAGAAAAACATCCACGAAAGGGAAAAACATCCACGAAGGGAAAAAACATCCACGAAGGGAAAAAACATCCACGAAGGGCACGGGCAAAACACAGAAGGTCAGGATACATTCAAGTGCATACATTCAACAACTGACCAAGAACAAGCAACAAACAAGGCATAATATACAAAAAGACTAATGAGTAGCCAAAACACAGGTGAGGACAATGGAAGACAGCTGGCAGTGATGAGGGCAGGGAATTATGGGAAATGTAGTCCATGGGGAACAGATGATAGAGGCAAACACAGGGCAGACAACAGTGAATCGTGACACACTTATATACATTTAAACCATCAGCTTTGTAAACAGCCTGGAAAAACTGCACCTTATCTTTGTGTTATGAAGCACTTTGTAAATCAGACACTGTTCTCTGTTGTTTTCTGTGAGACGCAGATTCCCTGAGCGCGTACTCGAGTGCCTGTGCTCGTGCTGCTGTCGTCCAGCATGCATTATATGAAATAATATTTCATATAAGGTTAACATTTATGTGGATTTATAATAGGTATCTCAAAATATTTTTGGGTTTAGAGGCCCCTGGGAAGCTGGCATTAGGCCAGTACCCTCAGATGGACCCCATAGTAGCTGCTATGTTACTTCCGGACAAGGAAATTACTGGGAAGGTTCCTCTGTGTCACCCAGGCCCTCACCGACTGCCAGATGAATGGTTTAAGAATACTTATCTTGCATTATCTTACATGATGGCTCGATTGCTGAATGTAGCCACCCTGCTTCAGTAATACCAGCAGGGTCTGCTTTCCTGGATTTAATCCAATGATGAAACTATGATGCTTAGGGAGCTCTTATAGTGTCTTCATTAGTTTCCATCTTGCAGATGGACATTGCCCAGGCAGATGGTAGGGCCTTAGCCACAGTCATCTCCTCACAGAGAAACTTGTGTCTTTCTCTGTCAAAAGTGCCTGCTGGCCTCCATAACTCCAAAGGACAGATAAATTCTCCAAACTTTCTAAAGACCTTCTATTTCAGGCTATCAGCCTCAACGTTATGGGAAGCAAATGCCTCAGATTTCTTTTGCCTCTAGAAACCGCCATGGTCCATCAATGAGCAGAGGTGAGTCCCAGACCAGCCTACTGTGCACCAATGCATCTATTGTGGTAAACAAATATTGTGGGGAACTCATCAGCCAGTCTTGAACACTCCCACAAACAAAGATCAGATTGGAAGTGGCTAGTGGAGTCCACTTGGATTCAAAAACAATGCTACAAGGCTACAGGGTCCAGTTCCGATACCGGCTACCTGCTTTCAGGGGCATTCTCATGACCTTGATAAATTACCCTAAAAAATATCAAGCCCTTCTTATGGAGGTTGCATCCTTAGTGGACAGTAATGCAATGAAACCACTATAGAAAGACAATTTTCTCTTTCCCAAGAAGGAGGGCGGATTCCAACCTATTCTAGACTCACTAAGGTTTTTCATACCATGAGCCAAAGTCTTTGGTTCACCACCCTAGACTTAAAGGTTGCTTATATTCATGTGTCTATTGCACATGAAAGTTCATAGCACAGGAAGTACCTTCGGTTTGCCTTCAACAGGAAGGCCTCTCTCTGTCTCCAAGAACCTTCACAAAGTGCATGGATGCAGTATTACACACTCTAGCACTTTGTGGATTGACACACTTGAACTAACTCAAGGACTAGCTGGTCTGCACCCAGTCCAAGGCACAGAGAGTGTCATCCAGCCCCTATCACAGCTAGGCTTGACTCTGATCCTTTGCAAAAGCTGCCTGGTTCCAGCTCAGTCAGTGAAGTTCCTCGGTATACTGATAGATCCACAGAGGTAAGCATAACTTACCCAGGAATGTTTCAAACATCAGAACACACATCTCTCTTTTCAGAAGGTCAGGAGGTAACTCTGCAGCAAGTTCAGAGACTAGCAGGATTGCTTGGAGCTGCAGCATTGCTGGCCTGATAGGCCTTTTAAATCTGCAACCACTGCAGAGATGGCTGAGCGCTCAGCAGCTTCACCCTCTGTGTTACTGATACTACCGACTGACGTCACCAGAGAGTGCATGATTGTTCTTATAAAATGGTAAATGAGTATTTGGTGTCCCTATAGGGACCACATATCTGCGAAAGCTTGTTCCGATGGACGTCTCACAGATGGGCTGCAGAGCCGTACACTGGAAACCCTTAAATGCCAGCCTACAAACCAATGCACTGAAACTCAGAGCAGTCCAGTTAGCTCTGAGACACTTTCTTCCATGGCAGTCTATTCTGGTCCAGTCAGACAGCACAACAGTGATGGCATATATAAACCATCAGGGAGGTCTATGTTCTCTTCATTTCCAATCATTGACTCAGACACTATTTGACTCAGTGGGCACAACAGAGTCTGGCCTCCCTGAGGACAGCACACCTTCTGGGGGCACGAACACTGTGGTAGATCTTCTTTCCAGAGGGGGTCCACCACAAGGGAATGGAGATTACATCCAAAGGTGGCGAGCCTCCTGTGGGAGAGGTTCGGCCAAGCACTGGTGGATCTCTTTGCCATCAAAGAGAACACTCAGTGTCAACTTTGGTTCTCACTGACCAATCCCCCAGGGCCACTAGACGCATTCAACCATGTGTGGTCATGGGAAAGGCTATATGCCGTTTCTCCCTTTCCTCTGATCGCAGCTACTCCAGACAGAGTTGAGTAAGCAGGGCTTACCCCAAGATTGCCCAACTGCCACTGGTATGCGAAAATGTCCAAGCAGGTCTTCCATAGGAGCTTCCCCAGAGATCAGATCTTTTATCTCAAGTGGATGGCACACTAAGGCAACCAAAACCTACACTTCTACATCTATGGATTTGACTGCTGAAGGGCACCATTGGAACATTCTAGAGCTTGGACTTCTGGTTGAGCGGACTCTGGCATGTTTGTCTTCTGCTGCTTGCCAGCTTATTTCTTTTTTTTTAATGTTTTAAGTTGTTTTAGCACAATGCTTTTTTGAAGGAGTGACCTCAGGAAAATAAGTCATATACATCTCTTTAATGGACTATTTAAAGAACTATAGACTTTTTTATGGGATCTACACTATACTACTAGACCAACACAAGCCCTTATCTCAACGCCTTTCTCTTCATGTTATCCTCTTATCTGACTGGATTACCCTGGAAAAAATAAACAAGGCTTCATTTAGCAGGTTATGTAATGTTTAAGTGTGCTTTTGTTCATGTTTTGTTTTCATGACATGAACAAATTTATTTTATTTTATTTTGAAATGAGTTTACCTCCTGTTTCTGTGTCTTTTTCATGTAGTTTCCTGTTCCCCTCATGTTTTATGTGTCTTATTCTTGGTTTATTAGTCTTGTCTTTTCACTGGTTCATGTATAGTCTAATCAGTTCTGTTATTGGTCCGTAGTTTATTAGTTCTGTCTTGTCAATTGTCAATGTCAATGTCAATTTTATTTATATAGCACCATTAATCCCAACCGAGGTTGTCCAATGTGCTGCACATACTATAGTAGACATAAGACAATACAATACAATAAAACAATAATAAAAATAAAAACTGTAATAAAAAACAGTTTAAAAAACGTACAATACACTTCCTCATTGAATATAAGCCAGTTCAAAAAGATGCGTTTTTAGCTTAGATTTAAAAACAAACAACGATGATGCAGAGCGTAATACACAAGGGTAGTGCATTCCACAGTCTGGGCGCAGCTACTGAAAAAGCCCGTTCACCCCTGCGCCTCAGCTTCGACTTTGGAACACACAACAATCTCTGGTTAGAAGACCGGAGAGACAGAACTGGACGATATTCAGTTAGTAATTCCGAGAGGTAAGAAGGGGCCAGACCGTTTAATGATTTAAACACCAAAAGAAGAATTTTAAAATTCACTCGGTAACGCACGGGCAACCAGTGAAGAGAACGCAAAACAGGCGTAATGTGGTCTCGTTTTTTAGTCCTGGTTAAAAGTCTTGCAGCTGCATTTTGAACTCTCTGTAACCGCGAAAAAGCTGACTGGCTAATCCCAAAGTATAGTGAGTTACAGTAATCCAATCTCGAAGTAATAAAAGCATGAATTAATTGTTCAAAATTTTTTCTTGACAAAATAGGTTTTACTTTAGCTAGAAGTCGAAGCTGAAAGAAACATGATTTGACCACTGTATTGATATGTTTGTCAAATTTCAGCCCATCATCGAAAACAACCCCTAGATTTTTAACCCAAGGCTTCACAGACGAGGATAACTCACCAAAATTAATTTTCGGTGGACTAACAGAGTCTGAAGGACCAAACACTATTATCTCAGTTTTACTCTGATTAAAGTTAAGAAAATTTAAAGACAACCAGGCCCTCACATCAGCCAAACAGGTCAAAAGTGCATCCAGACCATTAGAACTCTTCTTTAAGGGCAGATAGATTTGAGTATCATCTGCATAGCAATGAAATGACAGACCATGTTTCCTAAAAATAGAACCCAATGGTAGCATATACAGAGAAAAAAGAATCGGAGCTAAGATGGAACCCTGAGGAACACCACATAATAGAGAAGCTGCCTTAGATGAATGTTCACCCATGATAACATTAAAACTTCTATTTGAAAGATATTATTTAAACCATTCAAGAGCACTTCCTTTTATGCCTGCGCAGTGCTCCAAGCGAGTAAGAAGGACAGCATGGTCAACAGTGTCAAACGCAGCACTCAAATCTAGGAGCACAAGCACAGCACAGTCTCCAGAGTCACCAGTAAGTAGAATATCATTTAAGACCTTCAAGAGTGCTGTCTCTGTAGAATGGTATTTTCTAAAACCTGATTGAAAGACCTCAAATATCTAATTTTCATCTAAAAAACTCTGCAATTGTTGAAGAACTATTTTCTCGAGGATCTTTGAAATAAAAGACAAATTAGAAATTGGCCTATAATTATCTAAAACAGTAGGGTTTAGATTCTGTCTCTTAAGCAAAGGATGTACTGTAGCATGTTTTAACACATCAGGTACAGAACTAGTTTCAAAACATCGGTTAATCATAGTCACAAGGTATGGACCCACTGCATCAAAAACTTGTTTCAGGAAATATGGAGGCATGACATCAATGGAAGAGCCTGACGGCTTAAGCTGGCATACTAATTCTTGAAGATGTAAAAAAGAAATAGGTTCAAATTGACTGAACTCTGCAAAACAAACAGAGGGGATGGACGGATCAGAAGCAGGGCGAGATATCCCCAATCTGATAGCATTAATCTTATTAACAAAAAAGCTCAGAAAATCCTCACACATTGTTTTTGACACAGCAGGGTACTCAGAGACGTTTGGGTTAACAAAAGTGTTGAAAACAGTAAAAAGAGTTTTGGGCCTATGGTAGTTATTTTTAATAAGATCCTCAAAATACCTGGATTTTGCTATTTTCACTGCCTTCTGGAAATTGGATAATGATTCTCTTAATAATTCAAATGAAATCTGGAGCCGATCCTTTTTCCACTTGCGCTCCGCTCGTCTACAGATCTGCCTCGAAGAGCGTACGTTATCGTCAATACAGGGCTCAGATCTAGGTTTGAGTTTTAAAGTCTTTACAGGAGCAACTGAATCCAAGACATTCAAAGCAGTGGAGTTGAGTCTAAATAGGAGCACCTCTGGACTCAAAACATACTGACTTACATCTACTGATTGAATAGCATCACAGAAAGCTAATGAAAAGGATTTACTAGTAGATGAAGTAATTTTTCTAGATTTATGGACACATTTAGTGGCTTTAGCATAATTTGGTACCCATGGAACAGAAAACATAACAGATTTATGGTCAGAAAACCCATTTTCAGTGACCTCAAGCTCAAAAAGAGAAATGCCATATGAAAGCACAAGGTCAAGAGTATGTCCCAGCTGATGAGTCGGGATTTTCACATATTGTTCGAGATCAAATGCATTTATCAAAGTAGAAAATTCTTTAGATAATGAGTCCGTTGCGCAACACACATGAATGTTAAAATCACCAAGAATTAACACTTTCTCATATTTAGGTAAAAATTCCTCCAAAAAGTCAGCAAACTCATTTAAAAAATTTATATTGTGCTTAGGAGGGCGGTATATCAGAGCAACCAGGAGTGGACCATTCAGATCAAATGTAAACAACTGCAGCTCGAAAATCCGAAAGTCATAAAACATAATTTGGCAACAAGAAAAATTTTCTTTAAAAACAGAGACCAGTCCTCCACCGCGGCCCGTTTTACGAGGAGAATTAAAAAACGAACAATTTTGAGGTAAAAGATCAGAAAACGGACTTTGGTCCCCATTAGTAAGCCAACTTTCAGTAATGAATAAAAAATCAAGTTCCCGTGAAGAGAAGAAGTCATTAATAATAGCAGTCTTATTTACCACTGATCTGGCATTTAACAACGCCATCCTTAGACCAGGCAGATTTTCAGTCACGCCCTGCCGAATCCGAGAAAAACGTCAAAGATTACTCAAACACACTCCAGCGCGGTGTGAACGGGGCGAGCCGTAGACAGGTAACTGAACAGTCACAGCCGTGATCACTGAAGTATTCTTATTCCATTCATACACTGGATCCAAAGAGCGCCAGCGAATGGAGAAATCGCCGGCCAAACCCTTCACATGGAGACCCAGAGAGGGACGCGACTCTCGTTAGTCTTGTCAATGGATGCCTTGTTATGTTGTTACCCTTTTGTCTGTATTTAAGCCCTTATGTTAGCCGTTGAGTATTGTTGGTGTAATGTTGATTGTAACAGTCAAGTCGTTTATGTTTATGATACCAGCACTGTAAATAAAACTGCACTTGGGTTCTCATACATCTTTGTCTCATCCTGCCTTCAGCCTGTCCAGCCTGCCTGAACATTACAAATACAGCATCAGGATATTTTAGAAAGTGGAGAAAAAACCAATAATTGGGTGACGTGGACATTTACCTACAATCATTTGAAACAAAATACTTTTATTGAGAAGTAACGTTGAGAAACTTCCACTGGTGCTGGATTTGAATATAATAACTTAAAATATTAATATATTACTACATAAAACCTTTCTTTACAATAAATGAATAATTAAAAATAAATAACTATATATAATGGGACACAACTGCATAATGTTAGCAAACAAATTGTCTTTTGTAATTCGACATCGAATGAACACCATCTGGCCAGGTAGCTGCCTTTCATCATTTCCTACCAGTGAACTGGCTGCGTTACTCATTCCTTTTTCTTTTTCCTTTTTCCACTCCCGATTTGAAGGTGCGCTTCATGATGTGTCTTGCAGCTATTAGTGCATTTAAAAATAAAGACCTTACTTTGCGGGGCCCCCTGATGGCATGGGGACCCTTAGCAGCCAGCTTGAAACGACACCACACATAGGCACTTACATTTTTTTTACTGCCATGTTAACACTGACATGTTGTAATCAGGCACATGCAGAGGGGGTAGCTCTAGGGGCTTGAGACCCTGACCTTTTGATGAGGTGCCCCTAAAATTCCACACAAAATGAAAGCTTTCACATCCAAATGTAATGCATTTTTTTATGCATAATAACAGTATTTAGTAATAATAGGCAATGTTTGAAGTGACTGTCCCTCAAAAAGGTTTAGAGTCCCTGACCTTCAAAATGTCTGTGAATGTCCCTGGTCGTAATTTTAATTTAGTTGTGTTTTCTTAATCAAGGATGTGGCATATATTTCATATATGAGCCTAGAGTCAATAGTTTTGTAAACTCCATACATATAATACATTCATAAACAGTCTTGTCTCAGACTCTGCCTTTTCTGGTCTTGGTCTTGACTAAGACCTCTCCAGTATCTGCCTTGACTTGAACTTGACCTGCTCTGGTCTCAGACTGGAATTGGACTTGGTATTTAGAGCACTCTAAAGCCTCTGTGACAAACATGATGGACTGTACGACACAAATCAGTAACATTTGCTCTCAAGCAGTAAGATTGTGTACTTACATAAAGGAAATGTTGGATACTGAAACCATTGCCAACAGCTTGCACCAACAGTTTCTCAAAGGCAAGACTGTACTGGGACTTGTGTTGGCAGGAGCTGTAATAGGAGAGCAAGAATGTCAGAATACTTCTCTCAAGAGAAAAACACAAACTATCACAGTCATGAAAGCTAATGTTTCTTGCTTCCAGAACATTTTGAAGGACAAAAGAAATGAACATGCCTTCCAAAGCACTTTTGAGCATGCAACTGTGATCCTCTATATTTGAGCTTATCAAAGTGCCCGAACCAAGACCTGTCTAAGGTCCTTCATGCTGTTGATGCACAGCTTAACCCTGTGATGTATGGTGGTCACTGCAGTCAAGGGCGCGGGAAAGGGGTGGAAGGTTAGGACAATTCTAAGGGCCCAGGCTGATTTAGGGCCCAGAAGAGCAGACCCCCTTTTTCTTTTCTTATTTCTTTTCTCTTTTTTATACATACATTAAATGTGCTAGGGCCCCTCATGCACTAAATGTGTATTTTGTCCGTTTTGACCATAGATTTAATATTTAAAAAACAAATAATTTATTTACTGTTTCAGTCACACCCCTCCCCCTCACAATGGTTCATTCCACCTGCGCTGTCCAAGCTACGATCGCTAGTGTAGCGTCTCTTGCTTATTGCACTTGCTATGATGCAGTGCAGACAGTGACACACGCAGGCATGTCACATGAAAAGTCAGGGCATCAAAAACGGAAAGAAAAGAAGGAAAGAGAAGACAGAGAACGCCGAAGTCGACAGTATGTCACACAGTTTTTCAAAAAGAAAGGTAGCTTGCCCTATTCCTGTATTCCAAAACTTTCAGAGTTACTTATTTTTGTTGCTACATGACCTGCTTTTATCTAGCTAGCTTAGTAAAATAATTACTGAATTATGATTTACATCCAACAGTAATAACATCTCTGCTGTCTCCGGGGTTATCATGTCTCGTAGACACAGATTCAGCGGCTGCTGCACACCCACTTCCTCCTTCCCCCACGTCCCCGTCTCAGCCGAACAAGGTGAGCCTGAGCGCGAAACTTCACGAATATTGAAGCCTCTAAACACGTCTTATCTACTGTGTTTGCCACATGATGATAACTTTACAAAACAAAAAGTAATCTACACGTGTCGTGTGTTCTGTGAAGTGACAGTGCTGCTGCTACGACCGATGCTGTCAAACTTGACGTTCTTAATGTGAATAAAATACCCCAGAAAAAATAATATAAAATTTAATAAAACATGTGTCTGTAGTAACCATTGGCTATAAGGAGGCCAATAAAAATAATATGGTTATTATTACGTGTGTGTGTGTGTGTGTGTGTTTGAGTTATACAGATGCAGAGTCAGCTTTATTGTCTGCACCTCGTTCTCCTATTGATTTCAAAATACAACACTGATCTGACTTGTGAATTTGAAGATTAAGTCAGACACCTCAACTCTGTATATAGGGCCACTTTCCCAGGGTGTCTGTCACCATTTGATCTGCTCAACAGCATTTACAAGATGCAGCTGCAGAGTATTTTTGGGCAGGTCTGCATAGTTTTGCGAATATTTTGCACACTGCCTGTGACCGTTGCTGGTGGCGAGAGAGCATTCAGTAAGCTGAAACTGATAAAAAATTATCTGAGGTCTGCTATGTTGCAGGATAGACTTTGTCACCTTGCCATACTATCCATTGAAAGCAAACTGGCAAGAAAGCTGAACTTTGATGATTTGATACATGATTTTGCCAGCAGAAAGGTACGCCGCTGGGCCATTATAAAGTGATGTTGAACATAACTTTGTTAGACCTGGATAATAAACAGTTGATGTCTGGTTCAGTACTTGTTTAGTCCTGGACTGGTTTAGGCCTGGCATTACTCCTGGTGTGTCTTGATTTTGAGCCCTTTTGGCCTAGCTAGTTTTATTCCTGGACTGATTTAATTATAGGTTAGTTCTAGCTGATGTTTCCTGATTGAGCAGTTTGACCCAGCTAAAGCTTGTTCATGTAAAGTATATGTCAATATGTGTACATTATGTTCTGTTGTGCTTGCAATTGCAATTGAGATAATAAATGTTCTCCCTTTTATGTAAACAAGTACATATTTCTATATTTTTTTCTTGTTTTTGTAGGCTTTGTACTCATCTTTAGACATTTTAACTATGCAATGCGCTAAGTATATTTTTTAAAGTATACTGGGCATGTTTATTGGGTTAAATTTTATCTGTAAAAAATGTAGGGGGCCCAGAAATTTTGGTTTCCATAGGGCCCAGAATTTCTGGCGGCACCCCTGACTACAGTGGACAGCTTTTCAATAGTCATTTTCTTTTAAATGCATGGGTTTCATTGGTGTAACTGCATATCAGCTACTACAGTGGACACTCCTGCATCAGTCCATAGACTTCCACCCAGTGGCCAGCAGTTGTAACTGAAACTAAAATTCCTTTCAACCAAGATGGCTGATGGACAGCCACAAAAGTTGATCATGGCAGGAATATCTTGCCAATCCTTCTATTGTAGAAGACCCTCGCAGGTAAATATGTGACGACATAAAGTAACATCTAAGGAGTAATATAAATGTTTTATTTTCAAGAATTTATTTCATATGAGTGTATTTTTACTAACCATGTGTCCACTAAATTGGACATCATGCATCACCAGCTATTTTTCAGTTACTAGTCATACCATTGCTTCAACATTGCTGTTTTGAAAATACTTCGTTTCTAGTAACTTTTTTTTTGTTGTAAATTAGATTGTTATCATTATGAATCTTGTAGGGTATTTACTGTAAAATTATTTATATTGTGTGAGTAACGGTTACCATCTTTATCATCATATTTTGTAGAGCACAAGTGCATTATGCAGTATAGGATAGTGGAGCAAATTCCCTCAGAGTCCAGTGATGATTATAGTGACAATGATATATATATATATTTTATATATATTTTATATATATATATATATATATATATATATATATATATATATATATATATATATATTTTATATATATATATATATATATATATATATATTTTTTTATATATATATATATATATAAAACATTTTCAATGTACAGGAAAATCCATACCGGACCTTATGGATCCTTGAGGCTTTTTTGTTCCCAATGAGAAATGAGGCATGTACACCAAGTTTCAGAAGAATTGGTTAAATGGCGTGGAAATGGTATCACTTTGAAAATATTTTTTTGGTGCATGGCCTGTAGCGCCACCTATGGTCGAATGTGGGCCATTCTTGGTTTGTGGGTTCCTGTTGTCCTGTAGTATCAATGTACAAAAGTAGAAAATATTTGACCAGAAAATGGGAATTTTGGAGTGGCCTGTAGCGCCCCTTAGGGGCGAATGTTGGCCATTCTTGGTTTGTGGGTTCCTGTTGGCATGTAGTATCAGTGTACCAAATTAGAACATTTTTGACCAGAAAATGGGAATTTTGGCATGGCCTGTAGCGCCCCCTAGGGGTGAATGTTGGCCATTCTTGGTTTGTGGGTTCCTGTTGGCCTGTAGTATCAATGTACCAAATTAGAACATTTTTGACCAGAAAACGGGAATTTTGGCATCGCCTTTAGCGCCCCCTAGTGGCGAATGTTGGCCATTCTTGGTTTGTGGGTTCCTGTTGGCCTGTAGTACCATTGTACCAAATTAGAACATTTTAGACCAGAAAATGGGAATTTCGGCATGGCCTGTAGCGTCCCCTAGGGGCGAATATTGGCCATTCTTTGCGCAGTACTTCAGAGTGATGTCATTTTGAAGCATGTTAGGTTTGAAAAACCATCAGTCAAAATTACATTTGATTTATTGACAGGTATATATTGTTAAAATTTGGACATTTACATAAACACGCCCTTTCAGCCATTTTGTATCGTATTCATTTTTCCTAAGTAACATTTTTAAAGACGTCAATTCTACACATGTGTACCAAATTTCAAGTCAATTGGAGCTACGGTTCAGGAGAAGAAGAGTTTTGTAGGTTTTCGCAAATTTTCACCGTACGTGAAAATCCAGCATGGCGGAAGTTATGGGTTCTTGAGGCTTTTTTGTTCCCCATGAACGCTACAGGCCACGCCCCATTTTTGGGCGTGGCCTGTAGCGCCACCTATGGGCGAATGTTGACCATTCTTGGTTTGGGGGTACCCGTTGGCATGGAGTATCAATGTGCCAATTTAGAAAACTTTTGACCAGTGACTTTTTGAGCTATTTGGGCTCAAGGAGAATAATAATAATAATAATAATAATAATAATATAATAATAAATATAGCTGCAAGCAGCAATGCGGATTCCTCCTCAAAATGGCAAATCATTTAAAATTGATCAGTAGATGGTTGGGGATAAACCCTCCCAATTAAGGAATTCAAAAAACATGTCTTTGTCTGAATCCTAAACAAAACATTTTCAATGTACAGGAAAATCCATACCGGACCTTATGGATCCTTGAGGCTTTTTGTTCCCAATGAGAAATGAGGCATGTACACCAAGTTTCAGAAGAATTGGACAAATGGCATGGAAATGGTATCACTTTGAAAATATTTTTTTGGGCGTGGCCTGTAGCACCACCTATGGTCGAATGTGGGCCATTCTTGGTTTGTGGGTTCCTGTTGGCCTGTAGTATCAATGTACAAAATTAGAAAATATTTGACCAGAAAATGGGAATTTTGGAGTGGCCTGTAAGCCCCCTAGAGGCTGAATGTGGGCCATTCTTGGTTTGTGGGTTCCTTTTGGTCTGTAGAATCAATGTACCAAATTAGAAAATGTTTGACCAGAAAATGGGACTTTTGGGAATTACCTGTAGCGCCCCTAATGGCGAATGTTGGCCATTCTTGGTTTGTGGGTTCCTGTTGGCCTGTAGTACCATTGTACCAAATTAGAACATTTTAGACCAGAAAATGGGAATTTCGGCATGGCCTGTAAGCCCCCTAGGGGTGAATGTTGGCCATTCTTGGTTTGTGGGTTCCTGTTGGCCTGTAGTATCAATGTACCAAATTAGAACATTTTTGACCAGAAAGCGGGAATTTTGGCGTGGCCTTTAAGCCCCCTAGTGGCGAATGTCGGCCATTCTTGGTTTGTGGGTTCCTGTTGGCCTGTAGTACCATTTTACCAAATTAGAACATTTTAGACCAGAAAATGGGAATTTCGGCATGGCCTGTAAGCCCCCTAGGGGCGAATGTTAGCCATTCTTTGCATAGTACTTCAGAGTGATGTCATCTTGAAGCATGTTAGGTTTGAAAAACCATCAGTCAAAATTACATTTGATTTATTGACACGTATATATTGTTAAAATTTGGACATTTACATAAACACGCCCCTTTCAGCCATTTTGTATCGTATTCATTTTTTCCTAAGTAACGTTTTCAAGGATGTCCATTCTACACATGTGTACCAAATTTCAAGTCAATTGGAGCTACGGTTCAGGAGAAGAAGAGTTTTGTAGGTTTTAGCAAATTTTCAACGTCACGGGAAAATCCATCATGGCGGAAGTTATGGGTTCTTGAGGCTTTTTGTTCCCCATGAGGAATGAGGCATGTACACCAAATTTCAGAAGATTTGGACAAATGGCGTGAAATTGTATCACTTTGAATTTTTGTTTTTTGGGCGTGGCCTGTAGCGCCACCTATGGGCGAATGTGGGCCATTCTTGGTTTGGGGGTACCCGTTGGCATGGAGTATCAATGTGCCAATTTAGAAAATTTTGACCAGTGACTTTTTGAGCTATTGGGGCTCAAGGAGAATAGTAATAATAATAATAATAATAATAATAAATATAGCTGCAAGCAGCAATGCGGATTCCTCCTCAAAATGGCAAATCATTTCAAATTGATCAGTAGAGGGTTGGGGTTAAACCCTCTCAATGGATGAATCCAAAAAACATGTATTTCTGTCTGAATCCTAAGCGAAACATTTTCAGTCTACAGGAAAATCCATCATACCTTATGGATCCTTGAGGCGTTTTTGTTCCCAATGAGAAATGAGGCATGTACACCAAGATTCAAAAGAATTGGTTAAATGGCGTGGAAATGGTATCACTTTGAAAATATTTTTTTGGGGCGTGGCCTGTAGCGCCTCCTATGGGCAAATGTGGGTCATTCTTGGTTTGTGGGTTCCTGTTGGCCTGTAGTATCAATGTACATAATTAGAAAATATTTGACCAGAAAATGGGACTTTTGGGAATTACCTGTAGCGCCCCTAGGGGTGAATGTTGGCCATTCTTGGTTTGAGGGTTCCTGTTGACCTGTAGTATCAATGTACCAAATTAGAACATTTTTGACCATAAAATGGGAATTTCAGGTGGCCTCTAGTGCCCCCTAGAGGCTGAATGTTAGCCATTCTTTGTTTGTGGGTTCCTGTTGGCCAGTAGTATCAATGTACCATATTAGAAAATTTTGACCAGAAAGCGAAATTTTGGGAGTGGCCTGTAGCGCCCCTAATGGCGAATGTGGGCCATACTTGGTTTGTGGGTTCCTGTTGGCCTGTAGTATCAATGTACCAAATTATAACTTTTTGACCAGAAAATGGGAATTTCGACTTGGCCTCTAAGCGCCACCTAGTGGTGAATGTCGGTCATTCTTGGTTTGTGGATTCCTTTTGGCCTGTACTATTAATGTACCAAATTAGAACATTTTTGACCAGAAAATGGGAATTTCGGCATGGCCTGTAGTGCCCCCTAGAGGCTGAATGTTAGCCATTCTTGGTTTGAGGGTTCCTGTTGACCTGCAGTATCAATGTACCAAATTAGAGCGTTTTTGACCAGAAAGCGAAATTTTGGAGTAGCCTGTAAGCCCCCTAAGGGCGAATGTGGGCCACACTTGGTATGTGGGTTCCTGTTGGCCTGTAGTATCAAAGTACCAAATTAGAAAATTTTTGACCAGAAAATGGGAATTTTGGCTTGTCCTGTAGTGCCCCTAGTGGCGAATGTCGGTCATTCTTGGTTTGTGGATTCCTGTTGGCCTGTACTATTCTTGTACGAATTAGAACATTTTTGACCAGAAAATGGGAATTTTGGCTTGTCCTGTAGTGCCCCTAGTTGGCGTATGTCGGTCATTCTTGGTTTGTGGATTCCTGTTGGCCTGTACTATTAATTTACCAAATTAGAACATTTTTGACCAGAAAATGGGAATTTTGGCATGGCCATTCTTTGCACAGTACTTCAGAGTGATGTCATCTTTAAGCATGTTAGGTTTGAAAAACCATCAGTCAAAATTACATTTGATTTATTGACACGTATATATTGTTAAAATTTGGACATTTACATAAACACGCCCCTTTCAGCCATTTTGTATACGTATTCATTTTTCCTAAGTAGCGTTTTCAAGGATGTCCATTCTACACATGTGTACCAAATTTCAAGTCAATTGGAGCTCACGGTTCAGGAGAAGAAGAGTTTTGTAGGTTTTATGCAAATTTTCAGCGTCTGGGAAAATCCATCATGGCGGAAGTTATGGGTTCTTGAGGCTTTTTGTTCCCCATGAGGAATGAGGCATGTACACCAAATTTCAGAAGATTTGGACAAATGGCGTGGAAATTGTATCACTTTGAATTTTGTTTTTTGAGCGTGGCCTGTAAGCGCCACCTATGGGCGAATGTGGGCCATTCTTGGTTTAGGGGTACCCGTTGGCATGGAGTATCAATGTGCCAATTTAGAAAATTTTGACCAGTGACTTTTTGAGCTATTGGGGCTCAAGGAGAAGAATAATAATAATAATAATAAATATAGCTGCAAGCAGCAATCGCGATTCCTCCTCAAAATGGCAAATCATTTCAAATTGATCAGTAGAGGGTTGGGGTTAAACCCTCTCAATGGATGAATCCAAAAAACATGTATTTCTGTCTGAATCCTAAGCGAAACATTTTCAGTCTACAGGAAAATCCATCATACCTTATGGATCCTTGAAGCGTTTTTGTTCCCAATGAGAAATGAGGCATGTACACCAAGATTCAAAAGAATTGGTTAAATAGGCGTGGAAATGGTATCACTTTGAAAATATTTTTTGGGAGCGTGGCCTGTAAGCGCCTCCTATGGGCAAATATGGGTCATTCTTGGTTTGTGGGTTCCTGTTGGCCTGTAGTATCAATGTACATAATTAGAAAATATTTGACCAGAAAATGGGACTTTTGGGAATTACCTGTAGCGCCCCTAGGGGTGAATGTTGGCCATTCTTGGTTTGAGGGTTCCTGTTGACCTGTAGTATCAATGTACCAAATTAGAACATTTTTGACCATAAAATGGGAATTTAGGTGGCCTCTAGTGCCCCTAAGGCTGAATGTTAGCCATTCTTTGTTTGTGGGTTCCTGTTGGCCAGTAGTATCAATGTACCATATTAGAAAATTTTTGACCAGAAAAGCGAAATTTTGGGAGTGGCCTGTAAGCCCCCTAATGGCGAATGTGGGCCATACTTGGTTTGTGGGTTCCTGTTGGCCTGTAGTATCAATGTACCAAATTATAACTTTTTGACCAGAAAATGGGAATTTAAACGGCCTCTAAGCGCCACCTAGTGGTGAATGTCGGTCATTCTTGGTTTGTGGATTCCTTTTGGCCTGTACTATTAATGTACCAAATTAGAACATTTTTGACCAGAAAATGGGAATTTCGGCATGGCCTGTAGTGCCCCTAAGGCGAATGTTAGCCATTCTTGGTTTGAGGGTTCCTGTTGACCTGCAGTATCAATGTACCAAATTAGAGCGTTTTTGACCAGAAAGCGAAATTTTGGAGTAGCCTGTAAGCCCCCTAAGAGCGAATGTAGGCCACACTTGGTATGTGGGTTCCTGTTGGCCTGTAGTATCAAAGTACCAAATTAGAAAATTTTTGACCAGAAAATGGGAATTTTGGCTTGTCCTGTAGTGCCCCTAGTGGCAGAATGTCGGTCATTCTTGGTTTGTGGATTCCTGTTGGCCTGTACTATTCTTGTACGAATTAGAACATTTTTGACCAGAAAATGGGAATTTTAGCTTGTCCTGTAGTGCCCCTAATTGGCGTATGTCGGTCATTCTTGGTTTGTGGATTCCTGTTGGCCTGTACTATTAATTTACCAAATTAGAACATTTTTGACCAGAAAATGGGAATTTTAGCATGGCCATTCTTTGCACAGTACTTCAGAGTGATGTCATCTTTAAGCATGTTAGGTTTGAAAAACCATCAGTCAAAATTACATTTGATTTATTGACACGTATATATTGTTAAAATTTGGACATTTACATAAACACGCCCCTTTCAGCCATTTTGTATCGTATTCATTTTTTCCTAAGTAGCGTTTTCAAGGATGTCCATTCTACACATGTGTACCAAATTTCAAGTCAATTGGAGCTACGGTTCAGGAGAAGAAGAGTTTTGTA